>NC_137252.1:34355380-34836994 GCF_965637545.1 Phallusia mammillata | reverse complement strand
AAATGAGACTCGATGTGTGTTGCGTAACCAGAATAAAAGACAAGAACTAAATTGGTCTTTTGTGGATCATGTCGGCTCTATGCAGCAAGCGTTAAGAATCGTAATAATGAACTTACTCGCTACTGCAGACGACCGATACGAGCCACGAGAAGCAGAAGAATTAACAAGCTTTCAAGTCAAGAACAACACACCACGCGCACCCACTCGCCCCCGCAAATTGGCTAGAAACCAACACTTGTTCCTTTAATGTCCTCGTCCCTGATTTACATTTTCGTTCATACTTCTGAACATTCTGTCTGCAGAAAATGCGCTTAACGCCACATCTCACAGCCATCCACCTTAAGGAATTTAATCGTTTTTGTTTTAAACTATTGGGACATCTTAACATAAACAAAGCAAATATTTTGCTGTTTTTCAGTGCCGTTCAAGTTTATGTGTTTGTTTGTATACGATTTTGACTGGTGCACAAGATTGTGTTTCTAACTGCATTTGTTTGCTTTTTGCCTTAACATTTGCTTTGATCACCGATGATTCTGTTTTCCATTGACACGTTTTGTTGCATGATGACACGACAGGGGACAATTTTACAGTTTTCAAACTGCCGAAAAAATGTCGATAAATAAGAATGCCGGTTAAACGCGGTGCGGGTAACATCTTCAGTTGATTTTCAGTTACATGTTGAGAGATGGACAAATGAGTTTATTTATGTTAAGATGGCAAAAACAAGACATTTTTCGTGGGTGGTAAGCATCATAAAAACTTTTGCAAAGACGGTGAAAATTAGGAGTACAAGCAAACACAGAGTAAATATCGTGGCAAGATTTTCATGACCCTTTTATAGTGCGGAATCCCACATCGCGTAACGTTAATAAAATAATGACGTTTTAGTTGGTAATAAACATTAACAGGTGTGAATTTTATTACTATGATCACGCTTTATTCTAAACATAAATTGTATGTTCGGGTATTAAATTTTTTTCAATAAGCAATGTTACTAAACCTCTTTTCAAAAATGTTTGCTTTTTAGTATCACGAGGGTCACAATCAAATCGTAAGCAAAAGACAAAGTTCTGAAAGTTCGTGAACATAGCGTTAATAAAAACGTTTGAATCTGATGTTGCACTTTCATCAGATATTTCTTCGTCAATGTCGGAATCTTGAATAAAGTCATCCGATGTAGATATTCCACGACTAAAACAAACAAACAAAATAACGTTCAGTATGGTTAAGTCACTATTTGGTTCAATAGGTAATTTTAAACTAGAAAATATTTGTGTTTCAATTACACAAACAAACTTACAGGAAGTCCGAGTCTTTCTAATTCTGCATATAACATCTGTTTCCCATCATCAGAAATTCCACAACCCGCCAGCACCAAATTGGTCACATTGATTAAACAACCAGATATAATTTCCACTTCGTCCATTTCGAACTTGTTGCCAGTCAGATCAAGAAATTCCATCTGCAAAAAAATTGATGATTATTTATTGCAAATAGTAACTGAACGAACTGAAAAACAAATCAAATTTCCCATAAAAAGTGGTGTAATTGTGCTGTCATTTATTCAATTTCGTGTTTCAAACAATGTCGAAATAGCAATTCTTACCGGCATATCAAGGTGCTTAATTTCTCCGCACAAAACCGCCAAGCCATCTGTAGAAAGCTTGCATTCTTTCAGCACCAACTTTTTCACTTTGTTTATGAAACAAGAAATAATTGTGAGCTCTTCAACTCCGAACTCGTTGCGACTCAGATCAAGATATTCCATCTGCATAAGATTTAATGATATTATTTGTAGAGATGTAACGAATAAATTCGGCGAACCAACCGAATCATTTATGACGTCAGGGGAAGTCGTACGCTACGCGTTTGACAAAAAAACACATGATTTTGTACCAGGCAAACAGTGGTGCTACGCAACAGAATGGTTGTGTTTCATTATCATTTTAGTTCTGTAGGGTTTAAGGTTGCCTCGGCCATGGTTGCAAGCATGCCAATGAATTACTGACTTATTGCCTGAAGTGGAAAAAACGGTAATGTTTGAAAATCAAATAGACACAGTTTTAGTCATGGCATAACTTGAAAGATTGTGTTGTACCTTGTTAAGCGGTTAAGCGGGGAAAAAAGACACGTTTTACGCTTTACAGTTGTTTGTCTTTGTGTGACCGATTTCGTCGATCAAATTCGCTACGTCACATGAGAAGTGACTTTATTGTGCCGTCATTTATTTAATTTCAGGTTTGTAATAATGTGAAATCTTACCGGGATATCAAGGTGTTTAATTTCACTGCACAAAACTTCCAAACCAGCTGCAGTTATCTCATCCTTTAGCACCACACCTCTAACTTTGTTTAGACAACCAGAAATAATTTTGAGTTCATCAACTCCTAACTTGTTGTCACACAGATCAAGAATTTTCACCTGCATAACATTGAATAAATATTTGTCAGAAATATTAAGTAATTAAACAAGTTGAAATAAGTAGATATTTATTACTGACAAGTGACATGATTGTGGCATTGTTTTCTTTAATTTCAGGCTTTGTTGAATTGAATCAATTTTTTTTAATTTTATGCAGTTTACACATATCAAACAAATAAAACTTCCTGAAGAGAAAAATCACAATCTTGACAAACCTCGTGTTTCATTTCATTGATTCCTCCACAAATCAAAGTCAGTGTGTCTGAGTTCAAGTGGCATTTGTTAAGGTACAGCCACTTAACATCTCGATCCAACCTCACAAGGATTTCAGCCAAGGTATGAGCTGCACTAGATGAGATGGGAGTGTAGCTTAAATGTAACATCGGAGAAAGATAAGTAGCAAGCAAATTCTTTTCATCATCCGAGCATTCTTGTAAGTCCGTGAATAGATCTTAATAAACAAACATGAGAAACGTTTACATCAGCATATTTAGACTTGGAACTCAGGGATCCACAGTGGTTCTTAACTCGTTTCAGGCCATAGACCACTTGACCAAATAAAAAATGTTGGGTTACACTTACAGGTGTATAACAAGCAACAATTTCCATTTAGTCACCAAGTATAGGGTGTTGTGTGGGCCACTCAAAGTTTCATTAAGGACAACCAGTTGCGAACCACTGCCTCAGCAAAAAAAGATCTCTTACCAATCAATGCATATCCACGCAGGTTGGTTTTCATGAATTCGATGTGCTTATCACGAAACATTTTTACTTTATCTGCAAAAACAAAAAATGGTTATATTATTTATGAAAAAGAAAGGGCGGTAAATGCAAACAGTAAAACCCAGAATAATTGTAAAACAGTAAAACGCATATACAGTACAAGTAAACGTTTAAATTCTAGCAACAGGTTTTAAAACTCCGTTGAGAAGACAACTTTGCCACCAAAACAAAATTAAGGGAAAAAGTGGCCAGATGTAGTCAGAATACCTGCTCTTTGTTCCTGCATTGCTTCTGCTAGATTGTAACTGTACATCGAAGTGCTGGGACCAACCAATTGTGGAGTCATACCTGTCATAATATTTAAAGTTAAAGTAACTTAATTGATGAAATATCTGTACTCCCATCAACTAAAAAAGCCCTTTAGGCAAAACAAAGAAATTAATACTGCTAAAACAGTAAAACATGCTGTATGTTTGATGTTTAAATTTGATGTAAGTGCAATGCCCTTGAACTAAAAGCAATTACAGTATAATTTTATGTTAATCCTAGGTACTGATCATACTTTATTGAACAATAAAATAACCCATGTATAACTTAGCAATCCACCTTTTCCTTCTCCAAGTAAGAGACCACATAAAAATCGCCGAACCATCGACCAATGACCTCCTTTGGCTACCTCAGTAACAATTTTGTGGAATTCTTCATCAGACATGAACTCAGATATGTACTTGGCAGCAAACATTTCCTGTAACATTTGATGCAAGAAGTAAAATAGCTGGTCACCATCAAATAGTCGTTGACTCGGAAAACCAATTATACGAGAAAAGGCTATGATGACATCTTGAACAACAGTGGCATCAAGATCTCCAAGATTTTGTCTGTTAAAAACAACTGTTTTTTGCAGCATTCCTTCATATGCCATTTTACCAATTGGTTCCCATAACTTGCCAATGTCCATTTGACGTGCATGTTCGGAGTATCTCAGTTGCTCTAACACAGTTTGAAAAACCTCAGTGACCGTTTTCACTCTTTTTACACCTCTATGCAAAACAGCAAAAACAATAAACTGCAGTAACAAAGGATTGTGACAAAGTCCAAAGAGTTGTGGGGTTTTTGTGGATAACAAATCCCACAATTCATCTGCTTTTTCCCCTGCCAAAGCACAGAACAACTTTTCCATATCTTCAGTTGAAAGGTCATCAATATAAATGGTGATAGCTGGACGAAGCTCAGATGGGATTTTAAGAATTGAGTGTGGGCGTGATGTGAAAATTAACAACGAATCTACAAAAATCTTTTTGCAACAAACATTGGCTACAAGCTGCTGAATTGTTAGAGGTGTATCATAATCTACATTAGGAGGTTTCATGTTTTCAAGAGTCCACACAGCCTGGTCATAGCCGTCAAACACAAAAACACACTTATCTTGGTGTTCTACCATCCATTGAAAGGCATTTTCTTTTGTTTCTTTATCCAATCTCGGACAAAGAAAGTCAACAAAAAGTTGTTTGTATGTCAGTGGTTGCTCATAATTTAGGTCCATGAACCTAATAAGAAACTTGGCAGATTGATTTGGCTGGCTGAACTTTGCTAATTGTTTTGATAAAGTTGTTTTTCCAGAGCCAGGTGGGCCAACTATTGCAATAAACCTTTTACTTAAGTTTAGGTTTAAAATATCAGTGAAGAAGACAGGCTTTGGATTTGCAGTGGAGTAAAGTTTCTGTTGTTGTGTAGATGGTGTGAAATTCACTTTTCTCACAGGACCCTTTCCTCCATATGCTTCATACTCATGCATTTTTGGATGTACATCAGGTAGTTGGCTATATTTCTTTTTTGGATCATGAAGCACCACACTTTCTGGTAAGCTTTTTAAATGCTGCTCCTGGTGCTTTTTAATGGCAGCATCTGAAATCAAATTGCATGTAAATCAGGTGATAATGTAAAAAAACATGCCAATGCTAATGTTCTATTTTTTTGTTACTTATGCAGTTAAATGGTTGATTCTAATTTGTGCTGGTTATTTACACAAGGATATAAAGCGCTTTTTTTACTTTCACCTGATGTTTTAGGCACAATGTTGGTCACTTGCAGCAAATGAAATTGAAATGTATATAAATGCATACCACACTAAAATGGAGTATATGGCAAAGGTTTACTTTACATATATAAATGTGTGTAGGTAATGGTAAAAAAATCCACTGCAATCATAAACAGTCCTATTTCGGTAACTTGTCGTTATATTGATAGATGGCGTTTAGTAAATATTATTGACTGTTAAATAAGCTATTGCTGCCAGGCATAATGTATAACCGAGTTTTGCTCCTCCGGCAGTTTTATTATAAACCATCGTATTGTTTATAATAAAACTGCTGAATGAGCAATACTCGGTTATTATTGTCCTTTTTTGGAAGAAATGTCCTTTTTGACTTACAAACTTGGGTTAGGTTTATTGATTCTCAGCAGTTCACCCTAGATCAGTGGTTCTCAAACTCGGTTTTCGGGGCTGCATGCGGCTCCCAACTATTTATTCTGCGGCTCGCACCAAACCTCAGAAAACCACCAAACATTGCTATTTTAGCTTTCAAAGTAATAATCTTCAGTGATTTTCTCAAGGTTTTGTTTTTTTGCGGCTCCCTACACACTTAAAAAATACCATTTGGCCCCGACAATAAAAAAGTTTGAGAACCACTGCTCTAGATGTTTGTCACCATGATTTGTGATCGAGTGTAAAAATACAACCTTTTTTAAAACACAATGAAAGTATTATTAGTACCCAAGGGAAGTTTGTGTAGTTTCTGAGCAAGTTTTGTTTTTTCCCCACTAGTTCAAGTTACAATAGACCTGTTAAAACTAGTGCTCAAACAACAATTGGGAAATAACTAGATTTTTACAAAAATCTATTGTAAGCTTTTGAAAATACTTTTATTATTGGCTAATAATGTCAAAAATTTGTCATTTTGTTTGCAAAACTGTTAGTTTGCAGTGATGTCCATTCTTTTTTTAACAAATATTTAACATAATTTAGAACAGGAGGCTCCAATTCAAAATTTGTCCTGGGACACATTTTCAACATACTTTATATTTCAAAATATTTCATGCTTTATTTTAACAGAAAAATAATGTATCACCATGATTGAATTTATAATTTTTAATGTCGTGATAGGGCGTGGGTTAATTATTTATTCATTTTAGGTTGTTCAACCTTCGATGGTAAGTAAAACAAAAAAACTTGTTTTATTTGACCCGATATTATTATTTGTCTCAATAACACCACCGGTTGCATCAGGTCCGCAGGCCACGTGTTGGAGACCCCTGTTTTATAAGATAGTATAATAGCGAAGAGTTTTTATGCTTAAATAAGAATTGTTTACCTTTGTCTTCTTCAGTTGGTGACTGCCTCTCAGAAACATTGTTGTAATCTGATAAAAATAAATTATTGAAAAATAAAATTATTCAATTAAAAACAGAACTGTTAGCGAACTTAGTAATTCTTTTCTTATTATTGAAATCTCCTTTCAAGAAAAACGACTGCGACGATTCAGGGTCATTAAAATCAGATCAAGAAGGTTTTTCTTGTTAGCGAACTGGTCATATAAAATGCAGCTAGTGCAGATGATTCACTGACCAGTGCAGGTTGTCAATCGTGCTTGAAACAGGTTTATATAATAAACGGAAATAAGCTCAACTCAACTCGTATAAGCACTAAGGAAAAGTGAATGTGTAGGATGATGTCACAGGTAGCACATGGAACTGACAGTGAGTGGTAACAAACACATAAGAACTGGAGATATGTTACTATCATTGATGGTATCCCATACATTTTGCTCTTACTTTTTTGTTATTGCTTTTACAACCCCCCAATTCAGTTTACTACCTGCACCGAAATGACAAAAGTAACTAGAAAAGTGGCTTTCTGATATACTTCCATTTTATATATTCTATACGATATTTACCAATTTACTACACTATACACAATTTTATCTACATACATGATTGTTTTTGCAAGCAAAAACGAATGGGTCCCCACACGCGTGTTTATGCGGATTTACGGTAAACCTATGTGGCGGTTATTTTTATATTCTTAAGGACAAATTTTTCACAAAGCATAAACTTAACTTTAAAAGTTCTTTACCGTATTCTTTTAGCATCATTATTGTCATATAATTACAAAAAAATCGGTGAAAAAAGAACGGGGAAATACATTCAATTTAATCTCTTGCTTTGACCTTGATATTGTGGTTCAAGTTCAGTTTTTAAACACAAATTTTCCTAGAAAGCCTTAACTGTTGTATTAGACACTATATAAAAAAGTCGTTTGCTACAAAGGTATACATAACAACTTGTTTTTCACTTAACTTTGTTTCGCAAAAACGACCGTTTAATGACCTTTCGACATTGTTTTTAATAGCATGCAGTCGTTAGTGTTCAACAATACCGTTTAGACTAATTTATACATGACTTAGGTACTGATTCTTGAATTGATTTGTCAAAAATAAAGAAGATACGTTATGACGAAAAATTTGTAACGGTGTTGTAATACCTACAAGTTGACCTTTAGTGACCCGTGGTTATGAGACGGCGAAGCTGACAACGAGAATTTAAAGACCATTTATCGCGGCGTTCAAAAAAGTTAAGTTTATTAAATTTCATATTTATGTTGATCAACGATGTTTTGCCTGACATAAACGAAACCGAAGTACGTTTATCGAGTTCGAATTACGTCTTAGGTGTAAAACCTGCCCAATACTGAAAATGCGCGTGATAACTCAATAAAACGACACAGCATTGCTGCACAAAAAAACAGCTGATTTCTAATCACCCAAACGACTGTCTCGTAAAACCTCTGTCCAGACGTCAAGCTGAGCACTCCCGCTCTGCTGCCTTAATCGTAAACCAGTGAATTCCTCCCTTGAGACTTATATCTGACTTATAGCGTACACGTATTATGGGTTGTAAAGGTAACTGGCAAAATTTTAAATACTAAACGAATACCCTGCTTAAACAATTGTTAACTTTTTCAAATATTTCTGCACCATAGGGCATGTATTTCTGCCTTAAAACTTTTTATTTCGGGGTTTAAAGGGTAAAAAATGGGCGAATCCGAAAAAAAGATACAAAATTCTTTAAAAAACCTTACATCGCATCAACCAACAAAGCATGAAACTCCAAGATGCTGTACTTTAGTCAGTACAGCCGTTTCAAAAATTTTACGTTTTGGGGGCCTGTGGGTGAACCGCTGGGTCAATCGGGGTCAATTGGGGTCAAACTTTAGGAGGATCAAATTTGGATTATTAACTAACATCTCTGTAAATTTGAATAAATTTGGAGCAATCTTTCTTGACCAAACACGTCTCACAAGCCAGCGTTAGACAGAAAAAAGAAAAAAAAATACGGACAAAAACAATATGTGTCCCCTTCAGGGAAGGGGACCCATAATAATTGTAAAAATGTCTGTACTAAGATGTATTCTGTATGCACAAGTTGTCTGGCAGTTATGTTTTTTAAGTCTATCCATGAAACAAAGTTAAGTGACCAAAAATTCCCATTGCAGTAATTTCATTCATACCAAAATTTTGAAAAACTCAATTGCTTTGCAGACAACTAATTATGCAAACACAAAACAAGGTATTTGGGTTGTGTCACAAAAAGTTTGGAAACCACATCTTATATGGTCCCAATTTCAATTTGTAAACAAAATTTGCATTTAAAATATAACCTAAATTGGAGGCAAAGCTATCATTTAAAAAAACATTACAATGGCTTATTATTCAACCAACACATATTGAATGGAGGTTTAAAAGCAGTTACGGTGTAAGCTTTTCAACAAAGAGAAAATGACCCAACTTTGAGACCACCAATTTTGTAAAGTCATCTCAGGGGTATCAACAAATCTATAGATAGTAGGTAAAAAAGAGTAAAAACATTTCTACAGACAAAGAGAAAATTCAAATAGGGTTGTTTAAGTATTCAATTATAATAATAACTCACAAATATTAGTCTGATGCATGTTCTCAACTCCAACCACCGCGGAACCAGAAACTGATGCATCTCTCAAATCAATATTCAGTTTGTTTGCAACAATTTGTTCTAAACAAAATGTAAAAAATGTCTTTAAAAAAAGTTAAGAAATGATGCTTTAAAATAATGGAGAGCTATTATTATTTACAGCTTCATTTCAAATTAATCAAAGCATGGAGATTGACTACTGATGTTTTAAGTAGTCCAAATTACATAGTAGTATTTCTAAACAATCTATCTACAGTGTGAACCAATACATCACAATGTGGTATTATATAAAACTGTAACATCACATGGAAAGTGTTTTTTTTTTCGTGACCAGAGGTTCTGAACCATATCCAACATTGATTGAGCTGCAGTCAATACTTCCTATGCTGATAATGCGTTTGAATCTATTAATCAGAAAATCTGAAGCTAAAACAAGCTACATATTAACAATTTATATACTCGAAATCCTATTTACGATTTATTACATACACCACTTGACTTACAGCAGTAACATTTAAACTTCTCCTGAAAACAAACAAACAGATAGTTCTTTGGACACTGACAAATTAAGAAGCTCTATAAACTTGATATTATGCCTGGCAGCAATAGCTTATATATTAAGAAGCCATGTTGAGAAAAAAGTATAAGAAATTTGTTCCAAAACCAGCATTGTTTCACAAAAATATGTGTTAAGTTGCTGTAGCCTCTCGCCGTTGGACATTTTATAAGGTTTTCGGGTACATGCAGTCAATTTGATATGTAAGTTTAACAAAAGCATTTAGCCCAATTTATGCAAATCCAAGTATTGTTTTTTGAGATTTTTTAATGTCAAAATTAATAAGCCACTCTGTGACAACGGTTTATTCTTAACTGTATTTTGCTAAACGCAATACATTTATACCGTAATGCTGCATAACAAACAAGATAAAACCTACACACAAACACAAACATTTAAAACTTCAGCACATTAGGGATTGTATTTCTGACCTAAAGGACTGGCAATCCAACTAAAAGATACAAACTTATTTAAAGCTAGAAGGTTGGCTTAGCACATTTTGCCATTGCATACACACTATGACCTATTTTTGAAATGTGAAAATATATTCCCTGCATTTAATTTATGATAGGTCCCCTATTAGCCACCATAGCGATACTAAGGAGCACCAAGCGATATAAATGTGCACCAAGCGAAATAAACATGCACCAAGGGACATAACTGTTCATCAAGCGATATTGAGATGCACCAAGTAGTATAAACGTGCACCAATCGATCCTGTATATTTTAGATGCACCCATTGAAAAAGGCATGTTTTTGCCCCTTTTTTCCTATCTCCCTGAGCGTTGCTTTTTATTGGTGTTTTATACAGTATGTTTTGCACAGTGTGGTTTACAAGGTGATGATTTCAGTTACGGCAGATTTTGTTAACGTTTTTTATTAATTTTACATTTTTATGGTTTTACACAGCTAAATATTTTTGCGTACATTTTCATCGACGTTATGTGTTCACACTTGCTTTCAGATACCGATGATGCCATAAAGGTAGGGTTGGGCATTTGACCGGTCAAATAAAATCTGGTCAATTGACCGGTCAAATACTTGTCAAATAGGTCAAATATCGGTCAAATACTATTCCCAGTATTAAATTGCAATTTTAGTTAAAAGTTGGAAGTTTAATCTTCTTCTAAACCAGTGGTTCCCAACCGGGGAGGAATTCCTCCCTAGGGAGGAATTTTATGAGTTCAGGGGAGGAATTTCATAAAAACTGCAAAAAAATACATTGTAAATGTTACAGAATATTTTTGTGTATACATTATTATGTCCATATAATTTGGACCCAGTTCACATTTGGTAAAGGATTCTGAATGGACATCCCTAATTATAAGGTCTATTTCAAATTGCTATAATTTTTTATGTTATATTTGTTTTTCTTCTTATGGGGAGGAATAAATAGTTCGAAAATGGGCGAAGGGAGGAATGTAACAAAAAAGGTTGGGAACCACTGTTCTAAACCATAAGTAATGGAAATGAAGGTTTCAACTCATGTAAATTTGTTTGTGAAATAGGAAATGTTCAGTTTATATTATATTACAGACTTTTCCGACTGCATTGCATGCTTCATTTCATCAATGGTCCCAACTGTTGGTCTGTAATTTTCATTCAGTAATCACATTTGTAAACTGGATTCTTATAATATTTGAAATAAATTAGTTTAAAGTCTAATTTTGACTGAGATTTAACTGCAAACCTCGCTTATCCTGCTTAAAATCGTAATTTATGCTGTTAAGCTATTGACACATCTCCATTCATGACAAAAAAGGAATATACAAAAGCTTGATATGTACGTACTTTATCCCAATAAGTACTGACCTGTAACTTATCCACAAAAATCTATTCTGGGAAATTATAAGCTAAATATATAGCTACAAACAATTTTTGGATCAACTATAGAAAAAGGGCTGTAGACCTACAAGTTTACACAGATGCTTTAAATTACTTAGATTTTTTATCTGTCAGTCAAAATGTGCAACATTTGCAAAAATGCCCAAGTAAATTCTAATGAACTAACTTCCCCTCATGGACCTATCACACCCGATTTTTATTAAGATAAAACGGTGCTAGAAGTGATGCATGTTTTTTAATTGCATTGTAAACCTTTGTCGTAACGTAAATCAGATCTTAATTTCAAATGAAAAGTATCCCCTAATTGTTATGGGATTTATTTCAAATGAACAAAACACATCTACATTGGCTTAAAAAGCACTTATTAATACAACAGTATGCCCTAAACTGTTCTACTTGAGGGTTTTTAGAAATAAATTACCCTTTTCAACAACCAAAAAGCAAGTCCAAGAAAATTTACCACATTTGATTTTTAAAATTAAAAATAGTATTTGACCAGTTAAATAAAGTGCTGTCAATTGACCGGTCAATTGACCGTATTTGACCGGTCAATTGACCGGCTTGCCAACCCTACATAAAGGTGAAATATATATGTTATGTTCTATAATTCAAAGAATGAATGACTTTTTTTTATAAATTGGAATTACTAGCTGTCCAAATTTAATTTAGTTTTAACATTGTTAAAAACTCACCTACATTAAGTGTCTAGAGGGGTAAACATTGGGACTACAGGGTTTAACACAACAAACAGCTCCTATTAATGACAAATTCTACATGCAATCTTAATTTCATACAAATTCAACATTGTTTAAAAAATCCACCCATTTAAGGGAGGTTAATAGGGTAACTGGTTCGGTTCTACACACAAACTAGTAAATAGGAAACCATAATAACCCAGTCAACAGTCCTGTAAAGTTTGTGATAATCGGCCAATATTTAAAAATGTGCACAAAAACATTATACAAGTGTCCCATTCAAGGAAGGTGACCCATAATAACTTTGTAGGATTGAATTCCATTACGGCACAGATTTTCCTAGCTTATGCCTTGCGATAAGAGAATGCTTAGGAAACTGGCTTGATAATAGGCTTACATACTATAATTTGTTGATAAATATCCAGTTATCGCTGGTCAGCATCCATGCTTTAAAGGTAAACCTACTTATAAATTTATGTTCATCCTAACTTTTCTCTAAGAGGTTGCAGTTAGTTGGTTTTCAAAAACAAAAAAATTAATAAAATATGCCATTTTTTTACCTTTTTCAGCTTGCTGGAAAGTTTTCTTTTGAGGAGTTGTCTGTGGTTTAAGAGCCAAGGTTTCATCTTCCTGTAATTCATTTTAATAATAAAAAGTTATTATTATGTTAAATTATGACACATTAATTGTATTTAGGTGTATTTCTATTCCTTCCCATTTTCCAAACCCTTAGAACTCATTTAATCAACTGACCTCAATATGGCTATTGCTTGGCCCAGGTTGTTCAACAGCTTTTTCTGTTGATAAAGAAATGAGTAAATGAAAAATAAGCTATAACAAAACAAAATATCATCAGAAACCATTTCTGTTTGCTTAAAGCTATATACTTGGACAGTGGACTAAACAGTAAAAACTAAATCAACAGTGACCTGTTTTTCAGTCTGAATTAGATGACGATAATGGCTAAAAAGTATGTAAAAAGGGTGTGAATGACTAAATTAAATGTCACAGTCCATCTTAAACATCTTAACTGATACTGGTCAATCTGGCGATCCCCTACTACGAAGCTGACATGTGCAGCATACGAGGCAGGCAACGGTGCTTGTGATTCGACTTTCGGCGGATTCTCCACTGGGCCTGTGTAGCTCAGTTGGTAGAGCGCGAGTCCCGGAAAGACTCCTGTCGTGGGTTCGAATCCCACCGCAGGCTAGATTTTTCTAGCCTACGCCTTGCCATTTGGTGGTGAATGCTTGGTGACCGGATGATTCGGTATAGCGCCTTCAATGGGCCTGGCGTACTGTGATCCATCTTAAACATTGTTTCATACTAGACACCCTTTTACATATTACCTAGGCATTGTACATGAAAAAAAAATTGAAACATAGTGACCTATGTTTCGACATATTCACACAAACTTAGACAATAGTCCCACACACTGGCGCCCACTTATGGGGAGGCGGGGAGGCGCCGCCTCCCCGGGTATTTGCGTCGCTGACTACGTCATAAACAAGTTTTGCGTTAATTTATGCACATACAGTTTTATAGTAACTCTGTACTACTGCACAGTCAACGACTGCTTACGGTAGTTTGAACAGACAAACCAAGGGCAATGTCTTAGAAAAAGTTTTTGTCCTTATTTCCAACAACTGTCCTTGTTTTTGACTTAAGTTCTTATTTTGTCTTATTTTTAACAATTACAAGTCAAATCCCCGCTAAACCTAGACCTGGGCTGTCGTGAGATGCACTAAGTGTTTTCTACGAACAAGGAGTTGGAACAGAATGTTCCTGGCAAAAAGAAATATGACATGTGATATGTCAAGGCTCATGCAAAGATTTGTTCAAAAACGTTTGTTTCGTTTGACATGAAAGTCGAATTGTTCGTGTGTCCTTATTTCGAGTTCCATGTCGATGGTAACCCTGGTTATATGCAATGAGCCATTGGATAAAAACATGCAAGGAGTGTTTGCGAAAACTCGGTCAGTAACATCGACACAAATTGACATCGTTTAGAAAGGGGGTAGCCAATTTTTTTCAGGGTGAGCCGCATAGCATGAAAATGACATTGACGGCCACATAGCTTACAAGCGAAAACGCAGCGCCCGTTCCGCAATTGTGGTCTACAAAGCGCTTTTGTGGGACCAGCAGGAGCTACAATATTATTAAGAGATAGCGCTACTGTAAGAGATAGCGCTACTAAAATTATCTGACATAAATTACTAACTTCTCACTTATGTCATCACAATTAACAAAGAAAGGCAACTGTATACGCACAGTAACGAACGCATGGGTACTTTAAGTCTTGTCTGTGATGTAACAAACTGTTTTTGGATCATTTTTATGCGTCCTGTGAAGTGCAGAACTAAGTAAACTTAAGACCACATGTTGTTGTGGGTACACTTTCGTAGCAAATTAACTTTCAACGGTTAACTCGTTGTTTTCCAAGATATATATTTAGAACAAATACCTTCGCGGGCTTTACTTTGGTAATTGCTGATTTAAAATAAACTAAACTTAAATGCGTTACATGCAATTTGCTGTGTAAATAGAAAACATGGTTGAAACCAACCAAACGACCTAGAAACGATTATTATAATGGCTTTTTAGACGCATGTGCGCCTTGTTGCGTAAAAATAAAACATGCTTTGTAATAATTGTTCCGGGGAAAGAAAAAATGTTTACTGTATAGTTGGGTCGGCATCAGCTGCTAATGTATACCAGTAGAGAAACACTGTAAAGGCTGTAACTTGCGACGTTAGGTGACGTCCGGGCTGAAAATATTTCCGTCTTTACCGAGCCGCCTCCCCGCCTATTTTAGCAAGTGGGCGCCTATGGTCCCACACTCCCACCTGTTATAAGTTGATCTGAAGCAGTTGAGCTAATACTTGATGTTGAGCCATTTCTGGATCTTGAAATAGCAGATAATTCATGGCTGGAGCCAGCATAACATTTGCAATGTTTCCTTTTCTGTTTGCTGCAGCATTGACCCATTTTATCACCCTAATGCGTTCTTGTAACATCCAAAAAATATTTCGTCTATCAATGTAACACTTAAACACTGTACTAATTTTTGGGGGGACCCAAAAAAGCTAAAAAATTACAAATTCATGTCATATATTTTTTATTTTACTGTTTGAGCGAAATTCTGTAGCAATATAATTCCCAAACAACCCAGCCAATATGCATAAGTATTTTCAACAATTATTGACAACCAACCCAAGCTGCGGTGTTGCTTGGCAACCGCTAGGGTTTTATTGCAAGTTTTCTATCTTTTTTTGCCAAACCAAGTTTTGTAAATTTAAAAATGCCGAAAGCACATTTATAAACTGTAAATCGGATTTTACAAACTTACTAAATCCTTACTATGATTGTTCCTCTTTTGCTAACTTACTATGGTTCCTCTTTTTTAACAACAAACAAATCCACGCTTCGCTGCGCAATAAAATAGAAACAAAAAGTAAGACCGTTTGAGCATGTTTGAGCAGGCTACCTCAGTTGCAGGGCTATTTTGACGCGAATTTAGACGCTTTTTTGATTATAGTGGTAATTAAAAAAGAAGGTTATGTCCATCTTTATGAAGGTTTTTGGATAAAATTGAATCGTAATGATTTGCAGATTTTTCAGTAGTTTTGTTAATGAAGGTTTTGTTCAAGTCTGCATTTTTCTGCCCATAGGGTACAGGAAGTAAGGAATGGAACAATCATTGACATTCCGAAACACACAAGCTTTTTTATGCTCAGAATGTGATAGACCCGAATAAGGTTACTTGAACACCTTTTAAACTGTGACGTTATTGGTGCACTGACTAACAAGCTCTAGATCACTGATCAAAAAAGGGTTTAAAAATATGAAAGATAAAAAAGGTACAATGCAATCTTTTTATGCTTGTCATTAATTGAATAATTTGAAAAGACCCTTTTACAGGGCCTATCTGCAATCATATCAAATTCGTTTATATATTTTAAGTTCTAGCATCTAATTTACATACCACAAAATGTTGGGTTGAATCCACTTGAAGTTTTGTTCACTTATGAATGCTAGCGTTGCAATATGTTAAAGAATACTGAAAGTGTGTCGCATATTTTTGGAACTTTAAACTGTGCCAACCACGAAAACCAGAACACTGCCAGGGCTACAACTGCTATGTTTTTGTTTAAAATTGGAAAAATTATTTGCTGCACCATTTCAAAGGACACACAGTAAAAAAACTATATTAAAACATGTGCACATTTTAAATGCTATGTTACACCCCATAATTATTACTAACCAACTTAATTGTGTTGTATTTTGTTCATATACATCTTGACACAACAATCATAGTGACATTATGATAAAAACACAGGACATATGTGAAAAATGGTGAAAAACAAAACTAGTTGTTTATCAATTAAATACAGTCTTGCAGGGGATGGTTAATTGAAACAGTTGTTTGGTTGCCCATATTGTTTGATTATGTTTGCTGATAAGAATGTATTTGTGACAAGTATTTAATTTTTTTTTGATTTAGGAAAAGTAAGTGGGTTTGAATGTGGTTTGCTTTTTTAACTTTTTTATATAATTCACTGATTTTTCCTTAACAAATTGTGATCATCATGTGATTGTTTTTTTAGGATACAATTGCTTTGTTAAGGAGCCTTTGGTTGGTTGCGAGATCTACATCTTAAAGTTGATCTGCTCTAGGACACAAAATTTGGTCGGAGGCTGCGAGTAGGTACTAAGCTCTGTCGCTGCAATGGAAACTATTTAATTTTTATTCAAAGTGCTTCTTTCGGATGTTTGCTGTTTGTTCTCACTTCTAATAAAGGACACATTGTATTTGTTGCAATAAATCTTTATGATTCTTTACACCAATAAAAGCTTGCACAAAAGCTATTCAACAAAGCAGCTAAGAAATGTAAATAAGAGCAATAAAGTTTTGTTTTTACGCACAGCAGGTTTGGAATTGCAAACACAGGTTGGTTTTCCATGATAAGGCATCTGTAAAAATAAAACACATCATTAGGCTCATTGGTTTTAATCAATATTCTTGTTTCATTCATTATACTTACATGAAGGAAGCTGTGGCTTGAAAATAGCTGAAAGACAAAAAAATGTATTTTAATTTTGGTGAATTAAATGCTAAAAACAATGCGTAATGATTTATTATCTTTTATGTGGTGCATCTAAAGCAGGGGTGGGCAAACTACGGCCCGCGGGCCGCATGCGGCCCGCCAAAGGAGTTTATGCGGCCCGCCAAATGTTTCCCAGTAACGCTGAATAGTACTATGAGCACAGGCGCAGAGTTTTAAAAATACCGGGGGTGCGACTTGCCGATACCAATGCCATATGCAGTATCTGTACCCGTTCGATACTTTGGAACTGAACACAGATACTTTTCACGTGCTTTAGCCTGTTGTTTCTGCCACGTTATTATGCAAATCGTCACTTGACACAATTTCTTCGTTCGATAAAAGTAAAAGCGATTCACGTTTTCAAAAACAGCCCACTTTGCACTGTTGACGCCCAAACTTTGGTCACTTTGGATCATGTTTAGGTCGTTGCAGTACTTTTTGTTTAATGTTGGCACTCGGATTTTATTAACAAAAAACGTGGTTCAGCCTTTGTTGCAACAAACGCTTGTTTTTTTTTGAAACAATTACAATTATAGCGTTTCAACCAATGTTTGTACAGTCATGAACAAACGTATTTGCATAAAGCTGAAAATATACTATGTAATAATTTTGCGCAGGGGTGCACAACCTGCGGCCGCAATCTATTTTGCTAAATATTTTGATTTTTGAACTGCTAAAACAGATTTCGTGTGACTGGAAAAAAA
Source organism: Phallusia mammillata (assembly GCF_965637545.1). Classification (NCBI taxonomy): domain Eukaryota; kingdom Metazoa; phylum Chordata; class Ascidiacea; order Phlebobranchia; family Ascidiidae; genus Phallusia; species Phallusia mammillata. Next base: position 34,818,936 of record NC_137252.1, on the reverse strand, counting down.
GATTAGCAGTCTAGTAACCATATGTGCCAGGCTTTTTATCCGCTTATTACGTGCAAACAATGCGAAAAAACAGGCACTGCAATCGTCACAATACAGTTTATGACGTCATAAACAGTTAGCTCCGTTGAGCTAAATTTATGCACTAGTTAGAAATTGTCAATCAGAGCATTTTAGGCGACTTTAAATGGTATATATATGATACAAACCTTATTCTTTGCATCAGTTGTTTTAAAACAAAACAACAAGCAAGCAATTGGTCGTCGGTGAAATACTATGCGGCCCGGTAAGATTATAAACTTTTGAATGCGGCCCTTGCACTGAAAAGTTTGCCCATCCCTGATCTAAAGTGTACAAGATAGCTTGGTGCATTATTACCACTGTCATTGCTCAATGCATCATAAAATCACTTTGTATGCCTTTATGTCGCTTGGTGCACATTTATACGGCTTGGTAAACCATTATAAAAACAGTGCCGTAGTAACCGGCCTTCCAATTGACAAAAACCACACCAAGCAATAAAAAGGTGCACCAAATGACATAAAAGTAAATCAAGTGATCCAAGCAATTCAATTGATTTGCTTAATTTTGCTGAAAATTATTTCTGTTCATATCAGTACAAAAAAATGGACATCCTTAGTTTAGCTTAAACAAAACATCTTTAAACAGATTGGCCCAAGTTGTTTTAACATGACAAATTACTTACTGTCTTCCTTGCACAGATACCGAACTTCGTAATCATGGCATACAAAATTAGATTGAGCCGCGTTTGCACAGTAAAGTCCCTGGCGTGGAGAGAAGATTTGGAAAGTGTCTCCTGTCAGACTTGAATCTTGTTTTGTCACAACATCTCTTGCTTCCATCTTGGTCGGAGTTCTAAGTTTTTAAGTAAGTTTATTTTCAACTTGCAAGGTAACTTTTTTAGTTTTTAAAAGTAAATAATTTTCCCCTGAAGATTGTTGAACTAAATTCTTCAAAAACCTAATAAGGCAGCAAAAATTAGGTATGTCCCATAAGCAACTAGTGGGATATACACTAGGGAGTTGATTTAAATTTAGTTTAACCACTCAGACTCCGCTACATTGGAGCTATGTCGCTTATAGTGCCTGTTTAGGAATACACTGTATGCTACAGGATTATAACCCACAACCTTGTGAACACAACAGGGGTTGTGCTAACCACTGGCCATTTTGGATGTTTGCTTCCATCAAAACTAAACATGCTCAAACCGAGAAATACTTACGCGCAGAAACCAGTTCGTCCGTAAACTAGGTAAATAAATTCTCGGTCTCCATCTCCGAACGCGGGGTTTGAAAAACTAACCCAAGGACTCCATTTAAACCCTGACGGGGCCGTTGGCTTTGTCTTTGGTGGAGCAGTCGTTGGATTCCCGTCAGATATGGGGCCCTTTACAACTGGCAAAAGGTTTTAATCATTAGTTTACAATTAAACATACAGTAATGTGTGCTCTCGAAAACAGCTGCACGGGGGTCACGAGTAACACGAACTATACCAGCCTGCGTTTGGTACTTACTTTCTTTGCACAGATATCGCACTTTGTAGTCGAGGCATCTTCCGTCTTGTTGATCTTGCTTTCGACACAGAAACCCAGCAAACGGGCTGTGCTTGCGGAAAACCTCGCCTGTTTCTCTAGCAGGAACCTAAACAAATATGATATTTTATAGCCAGTGCTCCTACATTTTGGCTTTGACAACTCTGGTTGAAACTTTGGTCGAAGGCAATTCACATAGCGACGGTTTGGTTTGGCGTTTTTTATTCGACCAAAAGAATAATAGTCTGGATATTTACTAACGAAAATGTTAAGTTTCTACCCAACATTTTTTTATTCTTGTTAAAGCCGATTCGCCGTTCTAGTGTTTTGTCATCACATGTTTGAACTAAAACTAATCATTTTAAGTTTGGCTGATCGAAAAGTGACGTTTTAAATGTCCATGCACTTCCTTTTTTTACCCACAAGCGGTAAATAATGTGGAGTAGTCACATTTAGTCAAATAATGGCATTTGTTGTTGCGCTACTAAAACACAAAAAGTATTTATGTTTGTACCACCTAGAAAGTAAATTTTTGCTAGCACTCGTAGTTAATCTAATGATGAAAATAACGGCACAAATAGACGTAAAAAGCGACATGCTTGTAACTGGTGTGATCTTCGTATCACTGATAATGGCATGAGTATTTGCCGAAACGTATGAACAACAAAGCTTGTCGCTTTTTAAGTCTGTTTGGGCCGTTAATTTCTTGTTTGTAGTAAATCGTTTTCAAATTCTGTGGTGTAATTAAACTTTCCACTCCTGGTTCTTACCCCTTTGGTGGTCTGGACCTGGATCGCGATTGGTCCTTTGCACTTGTGTGATTTGCCACGTGACTCATCGTCATCACCGTTGTGTGACGTAGGTGTCGAGCTGTCTTCCCAGTCTGTCCATACGCCTATGCAAGAAACATACCTAATTAACTCAACTACTGTACTGTGAATTTCAGTTTAAAGAAAAACAGGATTAATTCGGGCCTGACTTTACACTCTTTGTGACAAACTTGAAATTGTTTTACAATTTACAGATATATTAACTCGGCTGGGATTTTTGGGTCGGAGCTAGGGCCCGCTTTAGTTTAAGCTTAGGTGATAGCAGACTTCAATTCGGGTCTGATTTCACATTCGCTCACACTGGTGTCGCATAGGTCAGGCCTGTCAAACTCGCGGCCCGCGGGCCGCATGCGGCCCACGAAGCCCTCCAATGCGGCCCACGAACAGTCAACAACAAGTGTAGTATTTTGTCAGACTTTTATCTAATTACACTAAATTTGTCTTACTTTTCAAGTTGAAAGCTATTATTTAAACTGACGTTTACCGAAACTTAATTTATACATACAAATTCATATGTTATGAATAGAAACGATAGTAATTGAACCGTTCCTTAAAGTTTCAGTCAAGGGTGTACAACCCGCGGCCGTACGGCCACATTGAAATATATGTACTGGCAGGCGTGATGTAATTAAAACTTCTTTACCAAAACTTTTGATTTTCAAACTGCCCTAAACAGATTTTGTGTTACCGAAAAGAGTATTACCAGCCTAGTAGCCATATGCGACAGACTTTTTGTAGGCGTATTGTGTGCAAACAATGCGAAAAACAGGTACAAAAAGCGTCACAATATAGATTATGACGTAATAATAGAGTTAAAACTGCGGGTCTTCACATTGTGGAGCTTAATCTGTACAGTAAGTTGGAAATTAATCTGGGCTTTTTGGGCGTCAATAGATGGTATATATATGATATAAACCTTTTTCTTGTAATTTTTAAACAAAAACAGCAGATAATTGGCTGCCGTTGGTGAAATAAGGATCTGCAATGCGGTCGTCATAGCGAAAAGGTTGTTTAAGTGTATACAACTAGATTAAAAATCACATGCGGCCCACGGCATAATTCCCAAACTGCAATGTGGCCCGCGAACCCCACGAGTTTGACACCCCTGGCATAGGTTACCTTGATAAATTTTACTTTTCGCATCTATTTGGAGCGTTTTTCCATAGATTTGTTTAAGGAAATGCTAAATATTCGCACAAGTTATGTTTGCGTGATAAACAAAACAAGTAAAAGGCCAGTAACACCTTTTGAAAAACACTCATCTGTTTTTTAATGTCTTTACGTGAGTTGAAACTCGACTAATACGACTCATTACCTCAAAATTGAAGAAAGTATTCATATTCTTAACACAGGATCAATGTGAAAAAAATGTTATGTGTTTCATAAACGCAAAATTGGTCCCTAACAAACTTTCATTGAATGGTAACAAAATAGATTTAATTTATCTTTGGACAAAGAGTTACAATTCACACGTTAACCACTATCGCACATTCAGTAATTAGTTTACTTCACAATTTCCACCAAACAAATTTCCTACCCATCTTAACATCGGCTGGGGGATAGGGAGATCCCTTAATTGTTCCGGGAGAACACTTGAAGCGAATCTGGTTCTTCCCGAACACGCTCCTCTTTTCTGATCCCAAAACCCGGGGACAAACATCATCCGGACGATTCAGGAGAAGAAAATCAAGAAGTTCACGTGCCTCGATCTTCTTTCCTCCCTCCGTTGTCAAGGCAAACCACGGTGTGAACTCTGTGTCGGTTTCTGAGAAGATAAAATATTTTGTGAACATCGTGAGATGGTTTAGGAGAGGAATCTTGAAAGGTCATATGAAAACGTTACATGACGGCGATAAACGAGGATCATAAAGCGTCACATGAAATCATGAAACGTCACATGAAAGCATAAAAGGTGAATCGTGCAAACGACATATGAGAGTTGGAAAGCGAGTCATGTAAACGTCATATTAGTTGCGTGAACGGAGAATCATTCCAATGATTTGTTAATCCATGAAATACCATCTTGTAATGAAAAAATATATTTTATCAGTCTCGTGCAAAAGTTATTGGTGAAGGTTAATTTCATGGCACTTTCAATCTATAATCAACATATTCTGCCAGTAATGTTTTATGAGCTCATACTCCATATATTCAGCTAAAATACTGGTAATGCCATTACTCCAGTTAACATACTGTATCTATTTTCTTACCTTTATCGAGTGCATTGGCTCGTCCATCTTTCCACTGGTTCAAATCCAACGAGGAGAACGACGTGCATGGTTTGCGTGCATTTCCTGCCACTGTTGGTTGAAGGAAAGGATTGGGTGACATTGTCCTTGTGTCGCCCATTTGGTCGCAGATCAATTTCGACAGCGACATCTTGCGGAGCGTCTTTAGTTGACCTTAAAATACAAATCATACAATCTGAACAGGGCTACTGAAACATTGTGTCACAAAAAATTCTAAGTCTGTTTCTACATAGGATTTTACAATTTGAAATTATTAAAACTTTATCATAATACGTCAGGCATATTGCTATGATTTACGGATAAGTATGCCGTAATATCGGGTCTGCATCGACGCTTCAGGGCTGATCCGAGTATGAATATATTCATCTTATCTTATTAAAACTTTAAGTTTTGGCATAAACTTTGAATTTCGTGTAGAAAGTCCAGAAGAAAAGCTACCGCTTCTGTTATCGTCAGGTCGTTGACTTTGATCTTTGATTGAAACTGTTTGGAAATCCATTGAAATCGATCAAGTTATTGATTGAGTTAAAAAAAAATTCCACTAAAACAGAGGTCGGCAACCTTTTTTGTACTGCGGACCGTTTTTGAAACTGAAATTTTATCGCAGACCGGCGTTAAAAAACTACAAATATTCAGTAATGAAAACGCTTAATTAGTTTATCATCCCCGGGATATATGGGCAAAAGCATTTAACCTGAAAAATTATACGGCCCGGTAACAAACTCGTGGTGGACCGGTGCCGGGCCGCGGACCGGCGGTTGCGGACCACTGCACTAAAACAATCACCAAGCCGGAAATAGATGCGCAACGTTAAAACGGTATATAGCGCAAAAAGTGGAGGGCACAATTGATGGATGGTGGCTAAACGCGCTACAACTCTACCGATCTCTATTACACATTATCACTTATCCGCTACCTGGTGTAAAGACCGTATTCGCGTCTCCGTTTTCAAACCAGAATCGGTCTCCTCTCTTCAAAGCTCTGAACTGATGTCCGATGATGTAAGCCATAGTTGGTCCCACAATTCCACCGCTGACTGAACTCTCAGATAAACCTCCGATGTAAAGATCCACGTCGTCTACCCGGTTTCTGCAAACGGAATTAGAGTTAAATTTAAAATTACGAGGCAACAAACATTGACAACATTGACGTTGCATATGGTTTTGTATCTAGCTTTAAAAATGCAGCACAGGGCTTTTGAATAATTTGCTACTGTTGCAATTAAGGGGTTTATTGCAACGTGGACCTGCAGAACGAAAAAACGAAGATTGCAATTACGAAAACCCTTTAAACATAAAATCACGGTCCATGGGTCTTACGTTGATTGATCCAACACAACAATAAAAGGGCTTATTCAAAAACATAAATGCCAGAAAGATTGCTGGTGTGGAAGTTCATCCAAGTGTAGTCTTATTAATAACAGCTATTGTCATCATTAGCACAAGCTTCCTGCGGTTTATGTTTCTAATTAAGTAACTTTCAAGGTGTGTGTACAATATACGGAACCTGAAAGGGTTTGGTTGTTCTTACTTGTATAGTTTTTGAAGTGTATTTCGCCTGGAAAACGGAATTTCAACAAAATCGCTGAATTTTCTGGCTTTTTTCAGACCAGCCAACACTCTGAAATGGTTATAACCCGGCAAACCGTGGTCCCGTCCTCTTTGTATGTTGATAGCTAGCAAGTCGTGACCAATACGCCCTGTAAACAATAGAAAGAACAAAAAATGTGAGTGTTATACGGTTTAACACTAAGATCGTTCGGAAAAAAACTTCGAAAAACAAACGTGAAAGAAAACTCATGTAGCAATCATGAAAGTTTGCCTAACCTTAAAGATTTGACTTTAGGAAACCGAAACTGTTAAATTATTCTTGCTGTACAGAACAATGTCTAATTTACTCTAATTTGAAATTTTGTACGATACAAGTAACCTTATGTTTTGTTTCACAACTACAGGTGCCTATGCCAGGGGTGTCACCATTCAGGGAGGGCTTAATAGAACCCATCGAAGGTTTAAAAATGGCACGACAGTGTTATAAAAAAATCTCAGTTGAAACTCTTTTGTAATGTATTTCTGAGTTCGGTTTACCTTATGAAACAAATCGTAGTTGTTTGATTTAATAAACGATATAAGAAACAAGTTTTTTTTTTACTTGTTACACGAACTGAGTTAAACATGGCGTGACTCGGGACTTTATGCTGAAAACTTGGTCGCATTCCTCTTTAAACTGTTTGTTTTTCCAAACTATTTACCCGGAGGTGCAAACAGGTTGTTGTGCATGTCAGCAGCAAAAGTTGTATCGAATGTGAGTGAAGATTTTTGAGTTGTTCCTCTCAACACTGAGTTTGCTCCACCGAATTGAGTCGATAATAGGGGCTCGTTGTTGAAGAAGCTGTTGCGAAAATAATGTGTTATCTGTCTGTGTCAAAAAATGCTTTGTTGAATCGGCAACTTCAAGGTCTAATAGAAGTTGTTGTCGGTTACCACTCTGAATGCCAACGTGATAAAAATTGCTGTAAACTTTAAACTAGAACCTCCTAGCTCGTTGCTTGGTGGATGAAACTGCAATGAAGCTTTTTTTATTGATTCAAGTTTATTAAAAGATCAAGTCATTCATGCTTATGAACTAAATAAAACATAAACCTGTAATAAAAATCGATATTTAGCAAACTTTGTCTGCTGGTAATTCTTAAATTATGAAAATTCCTTATTTACAGGTTCAATTCTCTGCGATTTAATTCAGGCCTTATGTATAGGTTCACTATACACTGCGGTTTATTCAGACAGAAAATCGCTGATAAATACGAACCTGTCCCTAAGTTTTAGACTTGGACCAGTAGGGCTCCAATGCGGAGAATATCGGGTCAGAGTTTCAGGAACTAGGGTGTGTCCGAATCTGAAAGCAGCCGTTGCGAAAGAGTTTGCTACTGTTGCGTCATAAGAAGCGTCGTAACCATGGTAATAGCCCTGTAAATTTCAGACAGCTGTTAATTGTACATTGGTTTTAGTTTTACCCATGAAATAAAATTCTCAATTAAGCATAAGCTTAATAACTTTTAATTTACATTAACGTAGGTACTCTAAATTAAGCGAAGTTATATGATAGCTCAAATAGTTACTTTAAACTAAAAAAGGCTAACTAGGTACGTTGCACTGACCTAATCTAAAATTTTGTTGCCAGACGCAAAAATTAAACGCTGCAATAATAATTAGTAGCTTTTTTTAGCTTTAGTTGATTTTTTGTAGGCATATTTTTTGAAACACTGTTTAGCAACAAAATAAACTTTAATTACGTGCATAACACAACGAGTTTTCCAAACTTTTATTTATTTAAACCTGGTTTTTGTCTGTTCAATTTCTATTTCTATAAGTAAAAAATAAGCCTTTGTTTACCTCTTTGTTCAGTTCCAAACCGAATCGCTTCATGTACGTGGGACCGAGTACAACTGGTAGAAATTGTCCGTAGGTGACAACTTGGTTAAGAGCAGCAACTATGGAACGAGCAGTCTGCAAAAGCCAACAGATAATGGTAAGTTATGCTTTTACACATAAACATAGATGTGCACAACACGCATGACTTATGTAGGGCTTTATGTGTAGTGTATTGCCTAAAAAATAATTCTTTGAAGTGGCTTTATGTCTTTTACATGAAAGTCGTTGTACATGAAGTCGTGTGCCGAGTCCCTTGACATTTTGAAAAACAACTGCTTTTTGTTAAAACCAAATACTAAAAGGTACAAAAAAGGACCTAAATCAAAACAAATTTAGTGTAGTATTAGCTGTGGGTAATTTTGATTTAAGTGTTTCCTGTTATGCGCAACTTCGTGCTAAATGCAGGTACATGAATTTTTTAAATTTTATTTTGAAAGCTCAAAACTTCCATGCCGCAAGCACCAGTTTGTGTTGTGCCTGTTTTTTCAGGCTGGAATTTTTAATCTGCAAATTAAAACCCAAGCTCTTCAACCAGCTAAACACGCTCGAACACGGACCAATATAGATTCTCATTTAATCTCCGACCTCTGGCTAAACCGCTATAATTTAAAATTCATCAATTCAGTACCGCTGATGGAAAATTTGAGTCACTAAAATTAATCCGGGATTTTCCGATTTTATTTATAAATTTCGGGATTTATTGATTGATGTTTTTGGCATCGCAGCAACTGTACGTGACATTACCTTGCACTCATTGGTTTTGTGAGTTTCTGGCCATTAAGTTGCAACGAACCGAGCATTAAACCTATTGTTTCTCTGCATTTTGTATTGAGTGTTTAAACGTTAGAAAACGGCACAACAATTTGGTGTTTGGTGCAGATATAAATATATTTTCAACAATGAAATCAAGATACTTTGAACCATTAGAAATATTATTACCGATAGTATTTGGTATCTTTTTGATAAAAATATTTGACTTAAAAATAATGTAACAAAAAAACTTGCACTGTTCGAAAACAATGGTCACTTCTACGTTTCAAGCCTACACAGACTTCATAGCGGGATGCAAATACATAAACATGTTAGTTACCTCAAAAAGCTTGTCAGCCCCCCAGTGGCGATTTTTCTGTGATAGGTCTTCCACGATATTGTTGTGCAAGCGGAGAAATAGAGTGTGATGGGAACTGAGTACTTGGTTTTCATTGGCACGAATGTCACCTGCAAAACGGTTAAACTCAGTTTAAAATCAATAGTTTGAGGGTTCAAATCCCAGCACGACTTCGTGTCCGGATTTGTTGCAAAGTTTTTTTTCGTTCATGTTAACATTTATTGTAGTTAATTTTGAAAAAAATCAAGCAAAGGACATTTTAGGCAGATTAGTTTCATGTTATCAATGCCCAAATATGTCTCGAATTTGGTTACAAGTATAATCCGAAAACGGAAAAGATTGTTCTATTCGATTAAGTAAATAAGATCTGTTACACCTTTTGGACGTTTTTGTTTTCTAGTAACTTATGTCGTCGGTTTTTGTCATTTTACTACATGGGACGCTGTTTGATATTATTGGTTTAAATTATGTGAATGTTTTTCAAGTTCAAGTCCAACTTACCAGAGACAAAACAAGGAGCGTTTCTCGGTTTATGCACGGCTGCTGGGCAGGCCATACTTCTATGCAGGGCGTCGCTCACTTGGTTGCCGAGAGGCAGGATAGGGGAATGCGAAGGGACAAAACCGTGAGGACTTAATTTTCCAATCTTCATTGAACCGATGTCTACAGTAAAAGAGAGCTTATAAGTCACCTGATTAACACTTGAAAAGTGGCTTGGTTAAAAACATTACTGCTACAAACCTCGCATAAATGAAAACATTGCAAAGAAAACCAGTATTTGCAACGATTGTGAAACGTTTGCAATGTAATGTATTCAGTAAATTCGAGCTCTGTGAGAGATTTTAATCAATCATAAAACTTTTAACGTTTTTATGCGTTTTTTTTTCAAACACTTTTTTTTTGTAAATTGTGAATATAAGTACAGTGATAAAAGGCAACTTAGCTTACTTGATTCTGAATCTTTCAACTCATCCAAGCGAGACTTATCGCTCCCGTACAAAGTTGATCCGTCGATGAAACTTGTGATTTCGTTCAGCTGCTGACGAACCGCGGAACTGCCTGCAATAGAAATAATATCATGTAAAGGAAATAAAAACTGGAAGTTATGAAGCAGTTGTGGTACGTGTGTTGTAAATGTGGTCACCAAACTTTAGTAAATCATGATTAAACGCGCTGCAGCTCCACCGTATTCAAGGGAACTGATTGGATTTGCACACTGAAGCGTTCTGGTTCCAACCCAGCAAAGAAAAGCTCATGGTTTGTTTGATGTGTTAAAAAAATTTAGATTCTACAGGAGGTGTAATATCAAATTCGGGTAGTCTTTCAAGCTATCCAGTTGCAAAGAATAGACTAAACGACTGTAACCTACAATTGGATTCGAACCCACGCCAAGAGGAGCAAATAATTCTCCTACAACTTACAATGTAAATCCTGAATTGGCTGGGACCTCACGACTGGCAAGCAAGTTTTTCGTTCCTGTATAAACTGGAAGTCACTAAAGCCGATTGGAATATTGAAACAAGCTGGATCAGTGCTTCCACATCGGCAGTTCACACCAGATGGTCCTGAAATGCATATTTGCTGGTCAATCACATACACAAGCAACGTCATTTTATCAAGTGCCAAGCAAGGGTCATGGTCGATGGAGTAGGTTTTTGTAGAAAGAAGTCCGAATATAGACTCTGATCACATGTATCTTTAAAAATTGTACTGGACACTATAATAGTTAAGTTTACATAGACTAATGGTGGACTCAAAAGGTTGTGCGGTTCTATCTTCAACTCATTGGACAATCCTTTACTGGAAATTGCGATGTGCAAACTGTTTGTAATTCATATCCTGGAACGTAATGGTTTCATACTTAGTTTACAAACATTGAACAAACCGTATTGGTGCAATTTCCACTAACAACGGGAATAGAACTCGCACCCATTAGACTTACGTGACGAGGACGGCGTGCTGACCATGTCGTGGACAATGAACTGGCCCCAGAACGGAACTTCCTGTGTAAATTTCCCCGATCTTTGTATGACGTCATCTTGCATGGTGGTTGAAATCACTCGAGCTGAGGGAAGAGCGCCCCCACCGGATGATATTCTCGGTGAGCCTGAGAAAGTATGCAGTTGAGTTAAGTCGCACTTTTATTGTATGCTGTGGAACACTATTACGAATATACCAGCCCAGAAGGTTTTCGGACAACAACGACTACCCATTTCCAGGTCTGTTATAGTTGAACGTGTGTAATGACGAATATAACGGTCCCAATCGACGTAAAAACGGCATGGTTTGTTGTTCAAACGTTTTGACAAATGCTCACATTTTGTACTGCTCATATGATTTGGCTTGCATTCAATACTCTTTGAGCAGGATACGTTTACAATTTTTTTAATCCATTCCTTTGGGATAGTAGGGTAAATATTGTTCGAAACGAACAATAAAGAAACCCTTGTATTTGACTGTACAAGCATAATACTACTAAACGGGCCTATAAAAACGGTTTTAGGTTTGTATAATTTTAAACACTTTCTTATTTAATTACATTTGCTTGTCAACTAAATGATTATAGGAAATAAAACTATAGAAGCCTATTCTCTTCACAAAACAAATTATTTTTCCACCTTTTTTGTCAGCGTATTCTGGAGGTAGCAGACGGGTCAATGGAGTGTTGGCGGAACCGCTCAAGAAGTTGACGAGGTTGTTGCATGTTCCGTCAGGCTGGTAAAACCTTCAAGAAAATGTAAGAACTTTTAATTAAAGCGTAGAATAATGATACAAACTAGTGTGCCACGAAACAAACTTATTAAAAACGCGACTAACTTATAATGTTGTTAATAGTTTTTTTACGCCTTGATGGCCAAACATGTTTGTACACGTAAACGCTCGGACCTTAATTTAAACTGGTTTGTTACCAAAAGCGGTTTCATTTTTCCCATTTAAGATGCAAATCAGTTGCTTTGAACAACGATTTACATTTTAAACTTGCAAAGTGTGCAAACAAAATGTAGTTTGTTGGTGTGACACAGAAGGCCGAGCCTGCAGGCTGCTTGCATAAAATGGGAACCGATTGCGAACCTAGTTTATTTTGTGTTTGGTCCAGTTTATCATTTACATGGAGTATGCTGTTGGATAACAAAAATGCGTTGATACTAAACCTTATTCGAATAGGTCATACATGTTTTTTTCTTTAATGTAAAAAAACAATTACCGCTAAATTAAGCGAAAATTTAATCAAACCCGCCTTAATCCGATTAACCTTCCTTGGAAAATGTTACCGACGGTTTGCTTTGATTTCTTAACATTTCACTAAATTCGCCCAAGGGCTCGCTTGGCACTGCCAGTAAAGTGACGTATCGAAAATGTAACGTCTTTCGCAGCCACAAGTTGTTTATGGCTGAATTTTACGAATTTCTTAAACATGTTTGAGATCGGAGATAAGCCATATTTTATTCGAGACCGCTGCAGGGTTGTAAGTCGGGCCAGGCTTTAAAACTCGGCTTCGGGTAAAAGTTTGAATATTACACCGGGATTGGTATATTTGCCTGACTTTGCACTCGGCTATGTTTGTGTCGCAATATTACTGTTGTAACATCTAAACTACATGCCCATAAAATGGAAACCTGCAGTGGGATTCGAACCCACGAAAAGAGGAGAAACCTGTTGTGGTGTATGAACTCAATTCTATTTTCAGCCAATATCTGTTGCATTAACGACATGCAACATTGATCATTCATTACCTAGATTTTGTTCACACTAAATTGCCTTCGAAAGAAGCCCGACGCTTACACCAACAACAGACTTTAAAAATATTGTTTAAATTATTCAAACAAATTGTGAGTTTAAATTAGGAATGAGTCATGCTTAATTGCAGTCGTTAAGTACAAAGTCACTGGCAGAAACGGTTACATGCATCTACGAAATACAAAAAAGTTTTCCTTAATTATCCATCACCTAATTTTAGCTGTCACTAAATTACATGTAAAAGAAGCGTGGTGAATAAACACACTACCAACAGACTTAAAGTACATTTGTACAAAAATATTACTATTGTGATGATTTATATTTAATTGTATTCGTTAAGTATAAACCCACTGGCGACAGCGTTTTCAATCAAACACAAAAAATCCAACCTACTTTGTTTTGCTGTCTGGACAAGCTGGGGTTGTGGGGCAGGAATGAAAATGGACATCGTCGATTACAAAAGATGGTTGGGGAAAACCCGGGGCGACAAATGGAAACCCGCTTGACTGTCGCCCCTCCGCGGTGGGTTCGACGGTCCCAGGGGCAACCGTTGTTGTGTTGACGACGGCCTCGAAAAAGAAGTTGAAACGATCGAATCGCCCGAATAGATCAATAGTGGCAGGAGTACTTTGCGCTGTAGAAAAAAATAAGTTTTTTTAGACTCCGTTTTGGTTCAGTCACAAAAAGTTTGTATCAAACTGAGAAGTTTTATTCTTTTGAAGTTTTAAACTTTTGACCCTGCTGCTTGTTTCCAATACTAAAAGAAAATGCGTCGAAGACTCGTTTTGGTGGTCTGGTGGTCATATTTTACTTCGGTATTCTTTAGGTTAAATCCCTTTTCTATCCTGTTGTTGGTTAAGGTAGTTAAGGTATTGGTTAAGGTTCACTAAATGAAAACGGTTATATCTAGACTTGGATAAAATGACGCCTGACTTCAGACTTTTGTAAAGTCTGTAGTTGTGACGCATTTATATCCGTTTGGTTCCGCCGTAATACTTGTAACAAAACAAAGGCATATGGATTATTTTATCAACAATTTTGTATGACTTGACAACAGCAGTCAATACCCAGATTAGACGTTTTTTAAACGCTTGCATACCATCATATGATTTGTCTTTGACACTCGTATAATTTGTGTTTTAAAACGTCTTTCGTTTCGGTCGCTTTTGTTTAGTCAATAAGAATGAATCCTAATCTTGACAAACATTTCAATAATTAACATGAACAATTTGTATGTTGTACTTGACTTTCTGAACATGCAAATTAGTTTCTGCATAATTAACCTTTAGGGACAATTCGTTAAAAACCACATTTTGCATTTTAAATTGATTTGCATGTTGCAAATTATAATCTAGTGCACGTTTCATGAATCGTAAACGTAAATTACCTATATTTTATCTCTAATTAAAGGCCACAATTTAAATGTAAGTTAGGCAATTAAACCGAGTTGTCCATATGCGTTGCAAATGAATGGCAATTAAATGCAAACGTTTATTTAAATTTAATAGGCCATTATGTACTTTAAATTAGCCTATATTGAACACAACATAACAATTAAAATTCCGAACTTTCAGTAATTTTCAAACAAAATACAAAACGAAACGTAAGCAAGGCCGTACTTGATTTAAAATGTCACGTTTTAAACGTCTGAGGTCCTTGATTTAAATTATTGCGCCGCGTTTTAATTTATTTATTTTTGTTATCGTTGCGTTTATACAAACCGATTTGAAAGCACATTTTTATATGCAGCTTATGGTTTTAAATTTACCGTCTAGGGTGCTCAAGATATCTATATATTTACGCGTTTTAATTTGTAGCCAATTTTTGTGCTTGGTTAGTCTTTGTTTTTAACGCACATATACACCAGCGATGGTTAACACTTTAGATATCAAGTATTTTCAAATTGCTTACCTTGACATGTTGAAAGGAAGAAAAAAGTGCAGAAGCAGACGATCAGAGTTTTCCGTAGAAGCAACATTTTTTAAATAAATAAAATCTGAGTAAAATAAATAAGATGCAAAAAATATTATTATCAGTTGATTTTTTTTAACTTTATCATTCTATTCGAATAAGAAAATCAAAGTACAAATACAGAGGAAAATCCCGTAGTATCAATTTTTAAAATCAACTCAGTTTCTTTACTGATAAACATTGCTTTTTTTGCTTTTACAAGTTACTAAATGCAAAAAAATATACTTGTTAAATTTTCTTTTCAAAAATCTGGTGAAGACTGGGTCATTAAAACGCAATGTTTGAAGTTGAATCTGAAATTAATCAAACCACGCTACAATCGTTCAGGATTGTGACTTAATCGGTTTTGTCACGTTCCTCACCAACTTAGCTTACGAACAAGGTCGCTGCGTCATGTATTTTAGCAAAAAACTGGAACTTTTGCATCCCATAGCTACCATAAGAATTTTCAAATCTTTAAAATAGGTAGCCTTCAAAAATGCATATTACGTTTTCAAACAGTCAAGCAAACTAAAGTTACAAATTCTACAAAACAGCAGTTTTACAACAGGAATAAACGCAAAAACATGTTATTGTTCTTTCAACAAAACTAAAAAAACTCTGCTCATATTATTTCATATTAAATCAAATCTAACTTTATCTTTTTATTTCGGAACTAATTGCGTTTAACGGACTTCGAAGCTGCAAGAGACAATAGCGAACGCATTGAGCCTTGGAAGCAACGCGACTGATACTGCACTTGCATATGCTTATCATATTTATACACGAGCGAGCCGAGCGTTTTGCGCGATTCAGAAATTCCCGTGTAATTAGCGGTCGCGCGCCAATTCCAATTAAATCCAAAACAAGCCTTCGTCGAATCTCGGCCAAAATCGTCGTTTTTGTCTCCCCCCGGCAGGGGACTTTCCCTAAATCTAGTCTGTGACGTTGCTTGTCTGGGGAAATACCGAATTTCTTTTTTGGCCGCGCGGTTCATTTACGTGTGCGGGAATTTTCGTATTTTAAGAATTGTTTTTAAGCACGAAGTTGTGGTTTTTTTCAAGTCGACCACAAAACAACTTCAAGTAAAGTTCGAAGTTTAGTTGAAACAAGCCGTGTGCAAACATAATTGAGACTTAACCGAGAATGAAAAATGATTTGTAAGTAACAGAATCAGTGAATGAATTTACATGTAATATATTATTCGCCTAACGTGCATCTTCAGTTTCTGATTCAAATGGAGTAATTGAGACTTCGAATAATTGTGAACGTGGGATGAAGAAATTTGAATAATGTGCCTATAGATGTAAATGTGCAATCCAAAGCATTTCTTTCCATTTCGAAGCCGAGTTGTCATTCCTTGTTGCTCGAAACTGATTTGTAGAAATACTTTTAGAGAGTTCAGTGCCAATGACGTGTGTTTAGATATATGGTAAAGTAAGTCCATATGACTTAAAACCAACATACTGCCCAGCTTTAAGTGCTTAAATTTTTTTTATGAATTTTGACCAAAACGCAGATCGGACGAAGGCTGTTCATTAATCAAAGATAAAAATTGCGTTTTCCAAGACTTGATATGAGAAACTTGGTTTTGCTTTGTTTCAAATCTTAATAAACCATTTACAAAGCCACATACATTTTTTAAAAGTTAGCAGGCTTAGCATCAAAAGCATGTTTTTCCACAGCAACAAAAAAATCCAACCTTTGAAATAATGTTCCATGCTAAATGTCCATGATCGCCCCAGGGTGTATCGGTTTATTTAAGCATAAGCACACTTAATACAAGATTGTCACGAACTTATGCGGTGCAGTCTATATTTGGTGGATGTTTGGTTATATGAATTGTGTAGGATGAAGTAAAGCGTTTCAAGTCCATTTCCCACGCTACCTGTATTATATATTCCCAAACTTCCTCACGTTCTGATACTTTAAACGCCTTTTTTCAATCAATGAAAAGAATTAGATTTAAATATTTAAATATTTTTTACCAGTAACAATCTGCTAGTTGATTAGAGACCTAAAAGGAAATAACTAGAATTATCATGAAAACTTAAAAACAAAAATTTTGGTTATAAATCTAAGGTTCAAGAAAATTAACTGAAATATGTTTTTCAGAAATATGAACCATTTATGTGTAAAGCCACCACTCGAGCCATCAGATGTCATATTATTACTGCAAACAAAGTAAAATACATTTCATTCAATTTTCTTTTTTTTTTGACCGAAACGGTCCCCCAAATTTCTCCAGCGGTTTCCCAAAATTTGGAAATAGCTATTTTTGGGTATTTAAATGAAACACTTGCGGTCTCTTAAAACTACTTAGCGGTCACCCAAACCAAACCTTAAAAAAACCCTGCGTGGGTTAAACCAACAATGTCAATGTCGTTCGAAATTGATCTGAAAGAGCTAAAAATAGATTATTTGCCGCCGCAACTTGTGTCCAATGCATACCATGCGGGTTCAAATAATTGAGAGTTGCAATTAAAAAGTCTTGGTGGTTTAAACCGCTTGTTTTAATGGACTGTGGTGATGTTGTACACAAGGTTTTTCTAAGTGGTGGATCTCATTGATTTAGATCTGTAATCAATGCATTGAATGTTTTTTTCATTTCCACTAATATTTCATTAAATAAACGCATTGAAAAAGTGTTGTCGTTAATATTCTAAAGTCTAGGAAAATTAACTAAAATAAATAATTTAATAATTATGACTGATTTCAGACATAGCCATCACCATCACATGTTATGTTATTACTGCAAACATGAAAAAATACATTTCATAGCATTTCTTTAACTCAGCCACCCATTTCTTATGTTGTGCACTTTTCAAACATGAATTTTTGTACCAACTAATGCTGCGCAATCAAGTTGACGAAACGACTGAAGATGAGTGACCGGGCCTAAATTTGAAAAGGCCTCGTACAAAGTTACGTCATCCGATTATATTTGGTCTGTAAGGAACGGTAGTCTAACTTTCCACCATTTGCAAGGTTGCATAATTCCATTAAGCGTGGGTGAGCCGACAAGGTGGTTCGAATTTATCCGCAAAAGCTAAAAATAGACCAGACGCTGCAGCAACTTGTGACCTATATGCATACCATGCGTTTACAGATAATTGCAAAAATTGTTGCATGAAGTTGCAATTAAAAAGTCTTGGTGACTTATACCGCTTGTTTTAATGAACTGCGGTGTTGTGTGGGTTTGTCAAGGTTTTTGCAAGTGATGGATCTAATCGGTGCATTGAATGTTTTTTTTTTTCATTTCCAATCCATTGAATCGCTATTTACTTCAACTGCATTTCTTCGAAGTGTTTTTACTGCATAGGACACATGTTAAGCCAACTATCATTGTTAGGTCTTATGTAATGTTTGTTGTGATGATTTTCTGCAAAATTTGATGAATTTTGATTTAGAACGGAACTAACCCTCCTATGCTCACTCCAGCGTGTTCGTATTTTTTGTCTTTCTTTGTTGTTATCCAAGTTATAACGCAGGTAATAATATGTTTATGGGTTGGTTAAAAGAAAATTTGTGGTTTTGCCAAACATTGGCCCTTTTCTCACATATTTATAATTTGCGGCGTTTATAAAGTACAGTATTCATTAGAAGAACGATACTTAATACTTTCTATACTTGGCCAACAACAGACACTTTGATTTATTTCTGTTTAGGAATGTCAGAAAAAACCCGAGGTATTAAATGTAACCGCAAAAATAACGTCGCCTCTCTAGTTAATCAAAAAATAGTCCAGCAATTTTCAAGTGAGTTTCTCCTCACCGCATCATGCGCTGCAATTATAACCTTCTATATGTTGATATAATCCCCACAAGTAAAAAAGGCTCTCCTCTATCCAGCAATTACTTTGCCTCGCGGCCATTCTGTAAGTTCGGTTTGCCACGAATTGGATCGTTGCCACGACAACTAGGCACGTGACTTCTCACAGCAATAATGACGCAATGAAATTTTTCGATGGTCAATTATTTCGTGATTATTTAAGTGATTTGTGTTTTAATGGTGGGAATGTACAATATGATCGCTTTGGTTGGCTGAGCTATTTCTTTTCGGGGATTTTTGTTCAATTGCACGTTTTTTGCAACCCTGTCTGCGTGTTTGCAGTGCTTGCTTGCAAAACGCTGTTGGCAGTGGCTCATAAGTTAAAATTAAGCAATACGTTTTATGTAATGTCTTTGTTGGTAATTTGTTGCATAAAACAGTTTGTTTCTTTTTCTAAACTCTGCAATATTGATATGTCACAAAAACGATGGGTTTAAAATTTTAAAGAACTGCTCTAACTTGTAATTTAAAACAAAATTGCCGTTAAAGCAGTTATCTTTAAAGACAAACATTTCGACATATTATTGTTATCATTCATTATAAATTAATTTAGTTTGTTTTACTGCAATTGCAATTTCGTTTTTAGTTTAGCTGATTTTTTAAGCTCATGTCATGTACACTAATGTTTTGCTTTAAACACCATGTACAGTTAAACCAAAGCATTACTTCTTAAAACGTTGCAACAACCATTAGCTTTAAAGGGCAGTGCGCGAACATTTAGGGGGGTGTCGTTCGGGGACGAAATAAACCACAAACAAGGTTGTAATTAGACAACAATGTAAAACTTCAATATAATAGGCAACTTATTTCATGATTAACACAAACCTTTAAATACTTTATTTATACAATCTTTGGTGGTTTGTTAAGATGATTGGTCCTGGCGGTTTATCAACCTATTGTAACTTTTACCTTGAATGCAACCCATTACCCATTGACCTTTTGATTCAAGGAATTTCGTGACGCCAAATAACAAGGTAACGACCCCAAGTAATAAGTGACCAATACTAACATCCGCGGACACGAAGCGAAAACGTGGAGCATCGAGTATTTCACCGAAGAAACAAGAGAGAGGTCAAATCACCGTCGCGAGTCCACGTGCGTCGAGCCCTTATTAACTTCATTATGGTTGATTACATTGGAATAAACTACAGTTAAGGGGGGAGTTGATGTCCTACGATGTCTGATTACCGCATGCGCGCAAGCCTAAATATCCGGCTTACGTAAACATAAAGAGTCGAATTACTGCTTGTCGTGACGATATGTTAATTCGACTCTCCACTATATAACTTGGAACACTTGGGTTCGGGTTTGTGTATTTCGCTTTTGGAAGTACAGGGATTAGTTTCTAATTGACAAGAAGCACAGGAGAGCAGAATTATAATGAAGTTTGCTGCTGTTTTGGTAGCGGCCGGCTTAATACAATGTTGTATTGCTACAGGTAGGCTAAAGTTTCTTCTTCCATTAATACAACGTTTTTAGTGGTTCAATATATTAGATCTAAAACGACACTCGATTTTAATCGTTGTTTAGCTTTGAGACTAGTTTCAAAAAATAACAACGTTTATGTTTTCTTAAGGTTATCGCTGTAGCGAAATTCTTGAATTTTATGTTGCAGTACTTGTAGTTTTAAACGCTTTTAGGTTCCGTGTTTTGTTACGTATGTGTGTCTATTGTAGCTTTGTAAAGCAGTATATAATCATATTCATTTCAAACGGTGCGGTTAGAATTTATAAAGGTCAACTTGAATTAAGTTTATTAAACTATTATGGCACGTTTCTGAGCTTCTTGTAGCTAAGATTTAAATCACAAGAGTGTTTGATAAAATACAAAAAAATTGATAAAAAAAAAATTAAAGATTGCTTGAATTTACAAACTTTTTTGTTGTTTGTGATCAAACAAAAACTTTGTGTTTTTTTGCTCAGAATTCCGCCTGACCAACATTGATTCGTTTTTCACTCGTCTACGTCGACCGGGAAGAGTAACTCCCACCGAAGCGCCATCTCATGGCGAAGTGCGCCCTACAGTGGCCACCGACACCAGTGCTTGCTTCGAACAACCAGAGTGTCCGTCTGTTCATGACCACAAGTAAGTCGCATAATAATCAATGACATTGTATTGTTATATAATACGGGCAGCAAACGGCGTTGTGGCTTTTAACACATAGGACTTATTTGGTGCAACTTTTTAGTACTGATATATTTGGTTCCGAATGGAACACTTTTACCCAATGCATATTGATTAATCTCCATTTGAAACGTGGCATTTAGGTATTAGTTTTTTTGGTATAAACAAAATAATATGTAACAAACGATCAAAACTTGCACTATTGTAGCGAAAAGACCCGCCCTCTTTTATTGCGATTTCATGCTCTTTGACTAGTTTACTTTGTTGACCATTATGCAGGATAAACGAATCGACCAACTTTTGTTGTCCCATCATGTCTTTATATTTTGTCGATTTACTTTGATCTTGATCGCGGAAATAATTTTTTTCAACAGGTTTGTTTCATTCGACGGAACCTGCAACAACAGAGTTGACAAGAACAAGGGAAGAGCTCATCGCTCATACAAACGAATGCTTCCACCAGATTATGCTGACAAAACAGGTTAGATATATATTTATGCACGTTACTGGGGTTTGCTTGGCATTTTCAATGGACCACTGAGCTTTTAACCAGTTTTAATTGTGAAAATAACGGCCCAAACAGGAGTAAAAAGCGACATATTTTATAGTTCAACCGTTTCGGCAAATGCTCATGCCATCATTAGTCATATAAACTCGAAATTTGAGAGGACTGTCTCAACTGCCAACAGAATCAGTCAGTAAATTAGAAAGTCATATAAAGGGCCACATCAGTCGTTACATGCATTTGGGCCTGCTATTTTCATCATTAACATTATGAACAGATACGTATATAGTGTTAACTAGTTTTTTTAATTTTATATGTATTTATATTAGCTATTGCTGCCAGGCATTATATCAAGTTATATGTATTGGTTGTGGAATTGCTTATAGTTGTACAGATGAAAATATTTTTAAAGTGTAAAGTATTTGGTGAGCGGCAAGTCGATTGTAAACAAATATTTAGGTCACTGATTAAAATTTTGAGATACGCATGCTTATAGTTGTACGCTTCTCGTGAAATTCCGTACATTGAACTGTTTACCCAAATGTTTGTAATCTTATTTTAATTTGATAAACGACTAAACCAATGCAACTTTTGTAACCAAATACAAAATTAAAACTTAACATTTTCCACCACGCGATGGATTCGTACCACTGACCTCGGGATAAAATTTCATTTCATTGCCAGGTCTTCCACGTGTTAGTAAGAGTGGTGGGGCTCTGCCATCAGCTCGGCTTATATCACGAACAATGTCGGATTCGGTATCAGAAAGATCAACTTCAGCTACTCATCTGCTGCCACTGTGGGGTCAATTCATTGTACACGACATCGCATCTACTCCGGTCATCAATAAAGGTGGGTTGGTAAATTTGTAAACAGGATCTTTTTTAGACCAAAAACATTAACTTGGCGTTCAAACTAGAGCTGCAAGCTAGGTCAGGCGTTTCGGGCGTTGTTAGGTTTAATACAAATTTGCACTCACATTTCCGTTGTAATTTTATGTTCTTCATTCGAATTCGCACAAGTGTGTGTATACAGTGGTGGGATTTATTTTTTTCGTCAGCCGGTTCTATCACAAAAGTCATATTTTTCAGCCGGTTCTGTCACAAAAAATTCATTGACAGTAACCAGTGATGGTAAGCGGTTCGCTGATCTTATAAAATTTCGTGAGACGGTTCTATAGAACCGGAGCGAACCGGTTGAATCCCACCACTGTGTATATACCTCCGTTTTTTTTAATTTGTGTAAAATAAAGTGCACGGGTTTGAACACACGACCTCTCGCTTTTAAGGCGTCGTCGCAACCGCTACACTAACCTGCCCTAACATTTATTTTATAAACAAACAGGCGCTGACGACCAGCCGGTGATGTGCGATTGCGAGGACCCGTCGCCCGAATGCATCAACATTGAAATTCCTGAAGGCGACGAGCAGAGACGCAAAGAGGGAAAGAAATGTTTTCAAGTGAAACGCGCCGTAGCAGTCGCCGACACCAACACCGAGGCTTGTAAGTCAACTTGATGATGACGTCATGTGCTGTGACGTCACTGACTTGATGGGTGGTGACGTCATATTTGTTTTTTTTAGTAATGACAAAACATAAACAGAGATGCGCTATAGTTAGGCGGTTGGAAGGACTTACTTGGGAACAGCTATAAATTTTAAATTGGCGAATTTTGAATCTTTGTTTTCACCTACTTTGGGAAAAATTTTGTTGAAAACAAAAATGCAATAAAACAGCCTAAAACTTTCAGACACTATTTAATTCATGGAGTCACTTGTGTTTTGCAGCTACATTTGCGACAAAGTATTTGATGGTTAACGCTCCAACTTTTCACAGTTTTAACATGCAGGTCTGCAAACTAAAATGGTTAAAAAAACACCTTAAATTAACAATGCACTTTAACGTTGCGATAAATTTGAAACTTACATCTTCCGAAGAACAGGCCCTAATTTTTTCAGTCGCATGATTTCAACCGTTGTGTGGTTAACGTAATTATGATCATTACGACACAATTGCACATAATTATACAACTACACGTTTCTGCTCAACGAACATACATCAACATTGCGTTGTCTCGAAATCTGATGCCAAATCCACGTTATAATGGCGCGACATTAAACATACGCGTCAACAAACCACGCGAGACATACGACTCGACCTTCTGGCTGATAAACTTCGAGAGACTTTGATAATTAATCAGGTACTCATACATGGTACCGAAGAACCTTGTTTTTTAAGGTTTAACTGGTTTTTGTTATTGGCGTCAAATTTCTATTTTGTCAAGGGCTTTATCTGGATACTTTTTTTTTTAAGTATTTTAGGCACCGTTGTTTCTTCACAAAAATAATATAATCACTGGCGATGATCTGTACTGTAATAAACGTTTTTAAATACATACATTTTTCTTGTAACATTGCCTAAACAACCTTAATTTTTTTGCCGCTAATTTCACTTCCACACTTGAAATAATTCCCTCCACCGCGACACCAACTGACCAGTGTTATGTGTTTCAGGTGACGCTTCGATTCGTCAGCAGATGAACGAGATAACAGGTTACATCGATCTCGGAACTGTTTACGGGAACTCAGAGGAACACTTGAGGGCGCTGCTCGACCCAGAATCAGGTCAGTTTCAAACAGAGTTGTAAGTTCGACTTTTCGGTTCAGGTTCGAGTTGAATCGGGCCTGACTTCACACGTGACCACATTTGTGTGCCAAATTCACTTCGGTAGACAGAACTTTCGGGTTTAATTTTAAGTCAGGTCTTTACGAACATAAATTCAAAAAAACAAAAAAGACTAGTTTTCATTTGCCTACTTGCGTGTTTTTAACAGCTAATACGAGAGAAACTACGTAGTTTTTTGATTAAATGTTGACATCAAACAAAATATATGGGGCTGGAGTGCCGTGTATTGGCTACACTGGCCAATAAGTCATATATGTTTTTTTTTTCTTTTTTTTTTCACGGGGTTCGAACCCAGGACTCTCCCGGGGACGAATCCCGATCAGGTTTTTTTATGTCTGTATATGGGTCAGGCGCGCCAGACCGTTCGGCCAAGTTCCTGCCCAAGTCATATTTGTTTTGTCACCAGCTGCATTGATAAGACCTTATAGGTCCACCTAGTGTGCACTGTCTGCAGTGGGTTTTGTTTTTAACTTTACTTTATTATTTCGCGCAGAAATCGGCGAGTTGAAAGTTCAAAGGTTACGCTACCACGGCAAGATGCCGCATCTCCCGCTTCAAACGGAAGTTAACCGGACAATCGCCGCCAAAATGTCTTGTCCCATCACAATCCATAAACCATCGGATATTCCTTGTTTCGTCGCAGGTTTGTTTGTTTGTGTTTCTGACGTAACAATAAGTTCATAGTAAGAGACCCCGTCGAAACCCACATCGTCCACGTCACAGATATGGCTTGAATGGGTCCGTTGTCGAACTGCACGTAGCAAAGCAAACTGGAGTAAACGAAAAAACAAAATTTTATTGCTTGGGATCAGTTTCATTTGTTTTGTCTTAAAGTTTTTACGTTGGTGACTTCAATTAAGTCCGAACCATACGATTTCATTTTGTGGCCGCTCGTTTTTTTCTCGGGACTTGTTTTATGAACGATTTGTTAAACAAAAATTTGAAAATAGAGTTATTAAAATCCACTTTGGGTTTTATACTCGGAATGGCACCGAATTTAAAACCTGCGAAAATTTATTGGAAAGCTTGTTAAGATGTATCTTATTCGAATAAATCAAAGTATTGCAATCCCAAAGCTTGAACGTTTAGTTTCAAACTTGTATTATGTCATTGCATTAAACTTGTATATACTGACCTTTTTTTATTTCAGGTGATTCTCGTGTCAATGAAAACAGCGCCCTCACTACCCAACACACGATATGGATGATTAAGCACAACCAGATTGCGAAGGAACTCAAGCGTATCAACCCAGATTGGGAAGGTTCACTCATATTTAAGGTGAAAAATCGTTGCAGGGAATATTTGTAACTATAAAGCACAGACATAAGACATGGGCTAACTTTCGGTGTTTAAAGTAGGCGGGTGTTTTTTTTGCATCATGTGGTCGAAATTGGTGAATATTTGTAATTACATCGGAGCACAGTTTGAGCATTTTGTTAACGAAACCGCAAACACTTAAAACCGGTTTTACACGTTTTAAAATAAAAAGCTACTATTTTACTCATTATTGATCTAATACAGCAAGGTTCGCCAAACAAAGCGATTGCTTGACTGTAAAAATAACAAAAGTTTTTTATTTAAAATGTCCAAAGATGTGACCAAAAGAAATAAAACGTGAAATTATATTTCACAGACGACGCGATCGATCGTAACAGCTTTGCAGCAAATTGTCACCTACCAACATTTCCTACCTGCTGTGCTCGGAAAGAAAAACATGAAACGGTTCCAACTTTCTCTTCTCAAACAGGTGAGCAGATAAACAACAACGCGTTAGTGACGTCACAATTACGATTAGCTTTCAAATATGACGTCATCACATTTTGTGAGATCCACTGAAAAATGTTAAAATGCTGTCAAATAACAAACAATGATCAGATATTTTGTTTAAAAAAATAGTGAGATGGCCACGCATTGTGTTCGCGAAGGTGTTGGTTTAAAACCCGTCCTCGTATTGTTTGTCAAAGAGTAGCTTAAGCATTGCTTGTATAAGCTTATCGTGTCCACAAAGTTTGGTATTAATTGGCCTAACTACCATAAAAAAATTAAAGTGACCACTGCTTCAAGGTAGAGCTACTAACACTGAGCTTCACCTTTGGCCCGACCTGAGAACTTCTGGTAGATGGCGCAAAAGAGCATAGGCGTTTATGGTGCTGACTCAGCAATTATTCTTACCATAAACCCAAATTGCTGTAACAGCACCATAAACGCCTATGCTCTGTTGCGCCACCTACCAGAAGTTCGCAGGTCGGGCCAAAGGTGAAGCTCAGTGTTAGTAGCTCTACCCTGCTTCAACTTGTACGTCACACTAGCGGTCATATTGCGATAAGACACAACAGGTCGAAATGGTGTCCATTGCATGCAGCAAACCTTTCAAAATAAACCTAATTTCAACTTTTCCACTTTTTACCCAGGGTTTCTGGTACGGTTACGACTCCACGCACGATGCAACTGTTGCTAATGCATTCGCAGCGTCCGCCTTCAGGTTCGGTCATAGTATGATCACAAACAAATTATCCAGACCTACAGCGTCCTGGGATCAAGAACACGGTTACACCATGGATCTCAAAAACATGTAAGTACCTTTCGTAAACCCCTTATATGTTCTAGAATGTAGATTTTGCATTTAAAACACAAATGGATTTTCTTTATTCAATATAAAGCACCGACCTATCAAATGATAAATAAGCTGCAGACAGTGCACACTGTTTCGACTTATAAGCTCTCATCAGTGCAGCTGGTGATGAGACATAAGCCGTCTTGGCTAGTGTATCCGGTTCTGCGAGTCAAAATAGTGTGTACTGGCTACAACTAGTTTACGATTTTGATATCCAAGTTAGGGAATAAAGTATTAAAAATTCAACATACTTACAGCTTCTTCAACTCTGAGCCAATCTTGAACATGTCGACGGGCGGAATGAGCTCGGTTGCCCGCGGATTTCTCAAGGACAGCGCGATGAAAGTCGACACGACCATAGTGGACGACTTGACAAACTTTCTATTCGCAGAACCAGGTTTACTACTAATTTTAAATAGCAGTTTTTTTTAATTTGACTAAGATACTGCTGGTGCCAAAATCGCGAAATATACAACATATGAAATATAAGGACGAAAACACAGTGTTGTATGCTCCTTACTGACCTCTAGCTGGAACAGACGAACAATTCATTTAGCTGGAAGTTGACTTTTACTGATTGCTTAAGTACGATGGATTGCGCCAGAAAGGTTATGGGGTTCTTATCATGTCTTGGTAATTAGTGTTTCCCTGAGCAAAAACGTGAACGTCATTGCTTCAATACAGTGAAACCGATTTGGTTGGACTTACTAAAAACCACCAACCCCTAGATAATTGCGCATACCACATTTAGGCGTTGCCCGCCCCCGAAGATAAAAAAAAATAAACAAAACAAATTTGTGCTATTTTAAATAAGAAATCCTAATATTCTCTATTTTACAAACTTTAACATGCAAACGTGTCAGGTCGTTTCGGTCTTGATCTGATGGCCATCAACATCCAGAGAGGACGCGATCACGGCTTGCCTTCCTACAACGAGTGGAGGAACTTCTGTGGATTGAAGAAAGCTACAAGTTTCGACGACCTCATGGAAATCGAACCTCGACACAGAGTTGCATTTAAAAAACTTTACAGGTAAAAACGAGAATAGTTATTTGAAAGTTTTATAGTGGTTTTAGAAAAATAGAACTATATTTGTGCAAGTTTTTTTTTGTTAATAAAAGTACAGTGGGATGATTTAAATTTAGTGCTTCCCAACATTATGTAGAAACAGACTTGTTTTGTACATTCACCTTTTCCTCTAGTTCGATTACATAATTTTTAAAACTCTTCTCAAAAATATTTACAGTTTTGGCATTCGCAGGCCCTCCTTACAGACCCCTCCGGGTGTCCGATACCTCAGTTTGTAACCGCATAGTTACATATCCAATTTACCCAGCTTTATATGCGACCAATTGTCACATTTGTTATCTAGTGATACCACATAAATTAATCGAAAATTAGTATGTGATGCTGCATGCAATTAAACGGAACATGCGATTAACCAGACTTGCATCGAAACAAACAAAATCACCAAGGCTGTTTTATAAATAAGTCGGTTGGAAAACGCTTTATTAAGCGTATAACTGCATCAAGTCCACAAGGGTTTTTAAATTACGCAAACCAAGTCTAAGCAGCAAATACGATAACTTCTTTATGAACTTAGCTTGTATACTAAACTGAACCTTTCAATATGTTTGAATCAGTCTGTGTTTTTCGTTATGCAATGTAATAATCAGTTGGGACGATTTCTGTGTAAGCACGGTTTTCAACTTAGCTTGGTGCCAATTAATAGCAAAGTAAATCCCATTTTTTTACACAGTGACGTCAACGACATTGACCTGTTCATCGGTGGAGTAGCGGAGCGTCCGGAGGATGATGGGGCGGTTGGTCCAACTTTCGCTTGCATCATCGCTCACCAGTTCCGCGATATTAAGAAGGGGGATCGGTTCTGGCACGAAAACGGGGGAATCTTCCAGTATTTCACTGAAGGTGAGAATTGTTTGAATGGAACATTAGTGTTGCATGCATTGCAAAAACACTGAGTCATTAAACCTGTTTCACCGGTATATACTGGTTAATCGCAATCAGGTCATTTGGGAAATCCGCTTAATCGGCTTCGCGAATTCAAAATATTGTCATCCATTTGTTTTGGAAATAAGTTGGTTAAATGCATTTCGCCTAATCAGGACAAAACGCCGGGCAAATTGGATTAACCTGTTTTGTCTGTATTAAATGACATCATAAATTCCATACAAAATCATCTTAAGCATCTAAGGCTTTCAAAAAAGGTAGTACGTCATTAATTTCCACGTCACCATTTATGTCGCAAACACTTTTACCATAAATTGACACAAACAAATCCTGGAACAACCGCTAAACTTCGTTGTTTTACTCGCAGACCAACTTGCGGCTCTTCGTGTCACCGGATATTCGAGAGTTCTCTGCGACATCTCACACGATATGATGACACTGCAGGCTCATCCGATGAAAGTCGAGTCACATGACAACCCGCGACTTCCGTGCGAGCAGTTTCCGCGTCTCAACCTGGAAGCTTGGAGGGACGGGGCACCGGTTCACTATCATGCTGACGGACGGGAGAATGTGGAGAAAGGTGATAGAAAGAAAGAGAATAAAGAGAGAGAGAGAGAGAGAGAGAGAGAGAGAGAGAGAGGGAGGGAGGGAGGGAAGATTATGGAGATTGATGTTTTGTAATGAGTGTTTCGAATATCTCTAGGCAACGTTCTGAGTTTTTTCAACGGTCGATTCGTTCGTTTTCAAATCGTTCCCTTATGGTAGAGGCACGGTTGCATCACTTAAGTGGGTACGCGTGTAGATATTTCTATACTCGTTCTAGTGCAGTAGTTTTCAACCCGGGTGGAATTTCATAACTGTAGGGAAGGAATTTACCGTAATTTGTACATGTGGTTCATAAATAGCCACTGTTCTAGTGGATTTTATACGTTTTGTTATTGTTAATCCTGAGAACATCCTAAAATTTTTATTTACACCCACTTTGAAAATACAACTAAATTCCCAACTCTGACTTTTTTTGTCAGACTCGGAATGGACACGCTGGTTTCCTGCGTCCACTAGAGGCGATGTTCAGCTAACCCGGGCAGAAACTCTGAGTCATCTGATTCGTCATCGCCGTGACGAGGTCTGCAACCAGGTTTTGGACACTGAGGAGCGTCGGGTGAACGGAAGGTTGCAGGTTCGATTCCAGTGCCCACCGGGTCTCATCAAGGCTTCAGATTTTCCTCCGATCGAATCAGATGAAGGTAACACTAAAAAGAAATACAGCGACTCAAATGGAAATGAAAGTGACATGCTTGTTGCCAGACGTCTCGTGTATGGCAGTGGCGTCTGTATAATAGCAAAGAAGCCTTTTAATAAATACAACAATTTTGTGAAATTTAACTAGTAAACTAGGAGGTATAAAAAGTATGACAAATGTTACTCCAATAAGCTATGTAGAAATGAATTTTAGCTTACACCCAAATCTGATACGAAACAAATACTTTTAGATAAAACTGTTATTTAAAGCAGATTATACAACTAAATTAGTGAAGAATATTACGACATTAAAAATCCGTGAAAAGTAACATGCTATAAATGACGTTCCATGTATAGTAAACAGATATATGTGTAGTATTCCAAAGATTATGATAATCATGATAATGTATTTCCGGTAAAAAAATAATAATGTGTCACTGGCGTCGATGGCAGATTATGGTATAAAAGCAAAGAGCCTGCCCATAATTTGTGCAGTAAACCAGAACGGTATAAAAGATTCAACTAAAATTACTCTAGTAGGCTTAGGCTTAGTGGTCTGGATTGAATTTAGCTTACACCCAAATCTGATACGAAAGTACTTTTTAAAATTTATCATCAGAAACGCGTTTAAAATTTCACTCCAGGGAAACTGTATCCCATTTATTGCGAAATTTTACTCTCTAATTTTTTGTCAAAGATTCAATGAAACATCTTTTACCTAGCCAGGGTTGAAGTATTCACGTTTTGTTTTTTGTCTTTTTCCCAGTGTTTTGGAGTGAGTGGGTTGACAACTCAACGCCATCCAGCGGAAATTCGAACGACGACGAACTCCGAACTGCAGATAAACCGATTTGCTTTAAACCTCTCGCAATACAAGTTCAAACCACTGATGGGGTGAGAAAGAAAAATTTAGTTTGACGTTTTCCATCAATCTTCTGTATTTTACACAGTTAGATATTTCATTCTTACAGTCACAGATCCAGTGTGTTATGCTACCTTACTGATAATTACGAAACTGTTAATGCGAAATATGTATATGTATCAAAATCTTAGGGACGATTGACTTAATCTTTTCATAAACTTAAACGAATAGACACAAGGTTCATTATAGTCTTTATCCGCCAAGCAACGAACTCGGAGATTCTATTTTTTAAGTTTAAAGAAACAAACTTGTAATTTTATTTTGTACACCGCTGTTTCGATGTCTTAATCAAGTCTCTTTTACTACAACAAATAGCTGGAATAAAACGCAGAAACACAAATTGCTTTAAATTTTTTAACTGGAAGCCATAAAAATTTTGTTCAGGGAAAGCAAAGTGTGAATCCAAAAAAAACATCGTTCTTATGACTTTAAAAGTGAAAAACAAAAGTTGTAAACGTTTTTAAATTCTCAGGTCCCTTCCAGTGAAACCGACGAAGTTTTCGCCGAATTCAGCCCCGATCAAGGATTCCTATGTAAGGGGATTCACCAGAACTCAGGTCGCTGTAGCGATTACAGAGTGAGATATTTGTGCAGAAAAGGAGAAGGTAAGTTTGGGAGATTATTTTTCTTTCAAATTTTGTGTTACTTGAGTTTTTTTTACGGGGTTCGAACCCAGGACACCCCCGGGGACGAATCCCAATCAGGTTTTTTATGTCTGTGTATGGGTCAGGCGCGCCAGGCCATCCGGCCAAGTGAGTTAAATGTATTTCGCTTGGTGAAAGAACACACAGTGTGACAAAATAGCGCTAAAACAATCACCAAGCCGGAAATAGCTGCGAAACGTTAAAATATTATGGAGCGCAAAAAGTGGAGGGCACAATTGGTGGATTATGGTTAAACGCGCTAAACCGTATTATAAAGCGTTATGTGACAGAAGCTTACTTCCGCAAACCTTCAAGTCTAAAACATAACGAACTGCAGAAAGAGTTTGCGAAACGAAAAGTTTGGTAATTAGACTTTTCCATATACTATGTTAACCTCGTGGTTGAAACGCATGAGTACTAATTTCTATCCCGATTTTATCTCTAGTATTCACATAATCAAACTTAAATTTATCACGGAAACGGCAATTCAGGTTCTACGTTCACCACTTGCTGTTTTGTGAGAACTAAGTAGACATTACACACTTTACAATATATTAGTATTAGTTGGTGAAAAGCTTTTGGTAAAGACAAGGAAAAGTGGGCGTTGGAGTATAGGTAGATGAGCCCCGATTTATTTGACAGAAAACCTGCAACAAATTTGTGAATTTTCAGACACAGACGCGCCCACCACAACCAGCACAACACCAACTGCTACTTCGACATGGACCAAATGGATCAGCACCGACACTCCAGACTTGAACGGGGATCTCGAGTACCTGTACCGAGCACGCCAAAAGGACCGAACGATCTGCAGGTACCATCATTTAACTAAATATAGTTTGTATTTTCTGACTCATTATCGTAATTTCATCTCAAATACTTTTTACTTACACAAACAGAAATAAACTAAAGCATATAGTTTTGAAGGGGATCGAATTGTGGCTAAATCCAAAAGTACAAAAAAAATGAACCCGAAAAGTTGGGTTTGTCAACTAAAACGACAACATAATGTGGCGTGTATGGTCAGGTCGAAATTATGCTGGTTTGATTCAAAGTCGAAATGCGAAAAGCTCGGACCGACTTACAACCATAAACTACAACTTCAATACTGAAATTTTGTGCCTTTTTTGAGTGAAGTTCTTTGTTGAAATTTTGATATTCCTAATTCGTTCCGAATAAAACTTGTGTTTCTTTTTTCCAGGCGTCCAATCGGAATCGAAGTTCGTACAGTCGACGGGAAAATCCCCGTATCGCAAACTAATGAGAAGATTCGAAGGAAGATTCCAGAAACCGGATTTCTATGTTATAACCGCGAACAAAGAGACGGAAAATGCAAAGATTACGAAGTTAGATACGAATGTCCTGGTAAGATTTAAGCTGATTTCAATGCAATTCTGGCATAGCAAAATGAATTGAGTTGGTAGGATTTTAAAATCGGAAATTAAAATCGCCAACCGATAATTCAAAAATCATCGAAATCAAATAGTAAAACGACACAAAGATCCACCTATAAACTATTACCGACAGCTAATGAACTACAAACAAGTCGCAAACTTCGTACACTGGTACAAGAATGTATAAATTATAAAATTGGATAAGGCCGGAAACATGTTTTGTCAAAGATTGATAAGATTTGCAGTTGGTATTTAATACTTACCGAAACTTTGTCTACAGACACACAACCCACAGCGAACATAACATAGGGCATTTAAGCGTCGTCCTTCCTGCCGAAAATAATAAAGTGTTTTGTTCTCTTAATTGTTTATAAAACCGCATTCTTAAATGAGTGTGGCCAAAAAGTGTTTGTTGATTGTGGGATTAGCTTTACCTACTTTTTGAATTTGGAATGAAATTTGTGCATCAAACCAATGTTTTTTTAGTGTTAAAAGTAAATTACTAAAAGATATAGAATACAAAAAGAAAGGTGTGTACCCAAATTGTTGGATTATCTTTACCTACATGTTTCCTTTCGCTCTTACCTCACATAATACAAAATTAATCGACAGTCTGCTTGCCATGTCACTATTCCAAACCAGTTTTATCTTTGTGATTCTCTATTAATTTTGATTGTGTTTTGCAGTGACGTCATCGTCTTCGTCATCGTCAGATTCGTCGTCATCAGGTTGGTAAAAAGTTTTAACAAAAATCAACTATAAAGTATGTATGAAATAGGTTTGCAAAGTTATCAGACAAATAAATAGGAGAAAACACAAAATCAATGTGTCCTTACCAACAAAATATAATATCCTCATAAAAACCTTTTTTTCGACAGATTATTTCAAGCGGAGGATATGTAGCCGATATAATTGCTGTCAGTAGAAACTTCCACAACTTAATTGTTACCTCAGGCGAAAGCCGACAAGTTTTCGTCGATTCTCAGGCTCTTTGCTACAACGCATTTAAATCACCTACTCTCGCCTCATTATTGAAACGTGTCGTTTTGCGATTTGTGAGAATATAACGTTATTTCTCGGCTGTGTAAAAAATATGTCTGTTTCGTTGTGTTGTGTCGTTTACGTTGAACAAGTTTAATAAACACTTGAAATTGTACACAGTGACATCTGAAAAATACAGTCAGCCTGAAATGATACTGATACGTTTTATTTTTGATGTTACGTGACTTTTGCTAACCTGGCCAAAAAGTTTTGCGGTATGAGTCAGCACTCTACAAAGCATCACTCACAGAAGTGATGAATTTCATTGGCGCTTACAATCATCCGATATAAATAATTAATTCGTCGCATCCATCTGCAAAAAACATTAAAACTAGTTTAAATCGTTCTAAAAAATAACTCGATCTTGAAAATCCTAAAATTTGCTTTGTAAACTTTAAAAACAACTACAAAATGTTGGTGTCAAGTACGCAGGGCTCATGGGATGTTTTGCTGCTGAATTGTTTTGTATTTTATCATGTCATGATGCTCGCCTACTTCGTGTTTTGCAGAAAAACGTGCAAATTACCATTAAACTTGCGCTACCAATTTACTTTTAATTACAGACACGTTTGCCTCCAAATTGGGGTGTAAATGTTTATAGCTCGCTAACCTCGTTTGTGGACGAAATAACGTAGTTTCCGGCGCCTATAGAAGTTTTACTTTTAGAATTCGTGTGCAGCGGCTATGAAATTAAAACTGCAAAATCTTTATATTTCAAAGGCATTTTTAATGTGTTGGGACAATTATAGTCAACGACTGTTTAGAAAAATTGTATGCCCCTGTTTAAACTACTTAAACTGAACAGCATGCTTTGAAAGTTGGTGTAAAATGTATTTTAAATATTATTTGGTTTCGATGAAAATTTAATGAAAAAAATAGTGATGTGTAGTTTACTATTGTACTACATGTCTTGTATTTACGAAATCGTAACTAAGTTTGTAACATGACAACACTAAAATAATAAGAGTATGCTTTTAAACAGATTGATGTTGTGTTATTTGTAGCTCTATACATATAAGCAGTGGTGGGATTCAGCTGGTTCGCACCGGTTCTATAGAACCATCTTACAAAATTTTATGAGATCAGCGAACCGGTTAGCATTACTGGTTACTGTCAATGGACTTTCTGTAACAGAACTGGCTGAAAAATATGACTTTTGTGATAGAACCGACTGACAAAAAATTTGAATCCCACCACTGGACATATAATATATATACTACAAATTTACTCAAATAATATACTACAATTTAAGTTATTTCAATCTTATGCTTAAACTGAAACATTACCTGCATTTAAAATAATCATTTGTTTCCTGTTGAATAAATAGGAAAAGCAAACTAACATGCGTGATACAGAACAAGAATTTTTTGAAGAATGCAAGAAGGGAAATGTGAATAAACTAAAGAACCTGATTGATCTTGGAATTGATTTAAATATTGTCAGAAGTAGCAACAGCAAAGATGGAAAAGTGAGTTTAATCAACTGTTGATATACTTTGAAAAGTTTGTGTGTAAAATTGTAAGGTTTCCTATACCAGCAATATAATATGAATGATAACAAATAGTTTAAAGTAAAATTAGCTTACAAATTTTTTTGCAGGAAATGTCAGCATTGTGTGTGGCTTCCCTTGAAGGTCAACTAGAGGTCGTGAAGTTCCTCATTTCAAGATCGGCTGACGTCAACTATCGAAGCAAAGTAAGTTGTAGAAAATCAAAAATGCATTATGAAAAGAGAAATAAAGCATAGTATAAACAAGATCTTGATGCTGTTAGGGCAAAAATATCCCACAATCTTAGGGACAAATGACTGAACTTTTCATGTGAACTAATCATTACAACATTTTACCAGCCACATTTAAAAAGGTCAAATAATCATTTTAGCAAGGTTTGACTGAGGAAGAAAGTTTTATTGGCTGAAACATTTTGACTCATAGCATCTGTGTGTACAATGGCTTTTTCTTCCATAATTTATTGCAGTTCCTCATGCGATGTGCCTATTGTATTTTTTTTTCAGACTGGGGAAAGTGCATTGTTTCTTGCAGCACAAAAAGGACATGCCAAAATTGTGCAATGTCTTTTGGAAGCCGGTGCAAAGATGGTTTACACTGCAAAATCAGGGGTATGTTTGTAACACTAAACACAGATCTATTCATATTTTGTCTGGGAAATACTGATTTATAACTGGCATGCTTTAATACAGTAGTTCCCAACCTTTTTGTAGCAACACACCCCATCATAAATTCAGAATATCCCTTTTGTACAAATACTTAGAATTTAGAAGTTTGAAATTTTTTGGTTTTGCCATCTTATTAAATCTTCAGTTCATTCAAGCCCAATATATGTCAATACTGCATTGACATTAAGTGTTTTGGCAATTTATGCCACTTTGAGATGCCTGTTGTTATTCAATTCATTTTTATTTTTTCTTCAGGAACATGCAATTTGCAAAAACTGGGAGGTGTTTTGTCAAGCTTTGCGCCATGCTTACCCGAAAGATATCGATGCACCTGAAAACTCTGCGTACAAATCGGTTGCCCAAGTTCTGATTGACCATAATGCCGACAGCAACAGGCCAAATGTCATGTATGAAGCGGTAAGTGGGATGCCGTGTTCAACCTGTTATTCTGTAATTTTGAAGTGTGTAATATTTAGGAAACGGTCAATGTTACAGCTGGTTTGAAGTTTGGTTTATTAATCACATTTAAACTTGGTCATTTGCAGTGTGTTGATTTTAACAAATAAGTCATGCCTTGTAAAATATACAGAAATATATATTTTCATGCTAAAATGTTTGTTTTTGATGCTTAAAAACACCTGGTTTAGCAAGAATAGACAAATGGTACCAAGTGTTTTGTATAGCTGTTTTAAAACTACTAAAACGGGGCAAATTGGGAAAGTGTATTGCTTGGAACAAGACAAAAAATAATAAATAAAGCAAGTAGGGTACCCAGTGGATCTTGGCTTCTAAAAGCAAACATGATTTTGTAGCTCTTAAACACTGGTTAAATACTGAAACCTCCACTTTTTGCAGCTATACTGTGAGTTGACGGTGTTTGCCAACCCAATTGCTGTTTACTGTGTCGGAGTTTACTCTATGCTGAATGGACAACAAAATTCCGCTCTATTTTGCGAGGAACATTTTCTCAACGCGATTTGCCGAGCTTCTCATGTCTCCACTGTCTCTGACTTCATCAACACAATTCAATGTCTACTTGAAGCTAGCAAACCAAAACAAAAAGATGTAAGCATAAATCAACTAACTGTTAACATCTCAAAATAACACTTAAATGCTTAGTTTAAAAAAGAATTTGACTAAAATATACAAGTTTGGCAATTTAATTTCAATAAAAGATTATTTGTTCCTAAATTTTGGCCTTTTTTAGTCAGCTCTGAAAAAATGTAATAACCAAGATTGCAAAACATGAAACAAAAATGAAAAAAGTTAAAAATGTTTATTTTTTTGTTGACCTCATCTGCTCTGTTTTTAGGCAGCCCTAAAACTTGTGAAGGCTTTCAACTGGGCTGATTTGCTGATTCGTCTCTCAGAGGATCATTCAAGGTCGGCTGGAGGTCAACAAGACCTTCAATCAAGGTTGAAGGTCGTTGGTAAATTGATGAACGTACTGCAACTCCTTGTCAGCAACTTTAGCAATCGGTAAGCTAAAGTTTATCTTAGAACAGTGGTTCTCAAAGTATGGGTCGCGACCCAAACATGGGTCGCGCAGGGTCAAAAAATGGGTCGCGCTCGGGTGATTTAATTCTGCCCAAACGAACTATTACTGCATTAAGTAAACACAGACGAACTTACTTAATGTAGTAGTAGTGAAGTCCCCTCACTCGACCACGTTGTACAGTAAAATGAACTAACTACAATAGCCTTCCAATTTTAATGTTACGTACATGGCGATTGTTACGTCATAGCACAGGGAATAAAAGTTAATCATGCGAAACTGAACGTGGAGATGTAACAGTTAGCGTTTGAGGATAAGTAGGCGATTCGTACAAGGAAACATTTTTAGATTTGGGATTCACTTCTATCAATCATCATGGTACTGCAAAGCCACAATGTGTGTTGTGTTATG
The DNA here is from genome assembly GCF_965637545.1 of Phallusia mammillata. Classification (NCBI taxonomy): domain Eukaryota; kingdom Metazoa; phylum Chordata; class Ascidiacea; order Phlebobranchia; family Ascidiidae; genus Phallusia; species Phallusia mammillata. Next base: position 34,781,027 of record NC_137252.1, on the reverse strand, counting down.
TAGTATTGTCGAATCGAACTCGTTAAACCTGCAGCCATTTTGACATGGGCAGACTCCTATGCAGCGACGACGTGGCCTCGAAATTGTTACATTTTTTGATGTTTGAGGCTTGAGTCGTGAGATGTTTATAAAACTCAGATTTGGGTCACGGTCAAAAAAGTTTGAGAACCACTGTCTTAGAATTTAGTGCTTATGTGAAACAAATTTTGCCTAGTTGTAAAAAAAATTATGGATTGGTTAAAACCTGTAAAAGATTATAATATTATAAAAAAATTGCTATTATTTACCACAGAACCAGTCTTAAAGTATAGGTGCTTGTTTCACCAAGTAGTTCCCTATCATGTCTGTGAACCATTTCTGAAGTACTTAATGCAGAGATTTTGTTTTTGGATTGTCTGTTGCCTAAAGAATTCCAAAGCATTTAGGAATAACCTGTTTTTTACCAGTATTTTCATCGTAACAATCAATCAATCCTGTGTACAATTTTCTTATCTTTTAAGGTCTGATCTACTGGAGCAGTTCCGAACACTTTCAGCAGAAGATATGGGAAGAATTGGTCGGTTGATTAAAATATTATTGGATTATGAAACTCCATCAGAAACAGGAAAAGGTAAGTGACTGTCTTGATTTTAATCTCAGTTTTGAAGTTTTAGTTTGTAGACTACCAGCATCATTAAATAGTAGTATACCAGGTCCATTGAAGGTGTTATCCAAACCAAGCCGGTCTCCCATGCAATCCTACATGGCAAGGCAAAAGCCAGAAAAATCTAGCCTGGCCTGCAGTGGCTTAATTCGGTATAACGCCTTCAATTGGCCTGGAGCACTACAATTTTTTTGTGTATGCCATGATTGCTGGTCTGCATGGATGCTTCATGGCTGGTCTCAGTATGAATATGTTCATCAAAATATCACCTTTTGTACTTGGCTTAAACATGCAGTGCCTGTTCGCCTCTGATTATGACAGTAACAATAGGCACTGTTCGATCATAACTCCATTTATATTTGTTACAGATGTTAAAAAGTTGGATGCAGCATTGGAAGACAAATCAGCTCCGTGGAATATTCTGTTTTTCCTTTTGAAACATCAACTACGAACTGGGCAGGATTCCTGTGTTAGCAGGTTAACATACTTTACATTGTGTATGTGTGTTAAGGGATTTATGGTTTAAATTATTAATTCTGTTGTCGCTTTGTTAAAAATTATTGACTGTAAACTGTAAATGGGTTTAATATTTGAACTAAATCCCTACTACAGTTTTGACAATAAAAAAAATGTTCAGATTTTTTTTCAAATACTTTGTTCTTTTTACTGAATGTAATTTATTAGTATTGTATTTCTATTAAAACTACACAATAAATCATTTTTTGTTTGTTCAAAGATTGCTTGTTCGAAACCCATCACCTACTGACTACGAGACTCGAATTTTGCTGAGGTCAGCTTTTTTTGTTTGTCTGTTGTTTGTTATAAATTAAAGCTTGGTTAGATGGACATATTACTTTTATGAATATGTTTTTACATGTATGTTCATGTAGCTACTTATTTAACATGGAAAATAAGATAAGCAGTACTTAATTTCGCAATAAGAGTGTTTTTGTTTCTTTGTTTATTTATGTTTAAGTCCACAAATAATTTGTATGATAACAAATATTAGATAATTGGTACAAGTTATAATTCACCTTGGCTCAATATCCCAACTTTTTAATTTAAAAAAATGGTTGTTAAAAAATTGTTAAAAAAGTGTCATTTTGACACAATACCCCGGATTTAGTGGATTAGCTGATAAATGGTTCTAATCTCCTGTCATTGACTCGATGCAGGAGCTTAGAGGATGATTTGTCGCTTGCACACATGTTACTTGACTTCGGTGTCAGATTCAATGGTGAATGTTTGCTTAAATCTGTACAGAATGGATTGCTTGATCTAGTTAACAGGTGAGTACTTCCACAGTGGAAATATTAGGTAGAGGAAAAAGGATTGATGTTGATTTTTATGGCACCCTTAATATGCTGGGAAGCGTTAGAAATTGTAAACAATAAATTTTGTTTTATGTGTTAAATACCCAAATTTTTTAGTCAAATTGATATATATTATTATCTGGTTGAATTAAATGCTGTAAAAGTTCTGTGTTTTGTGAATAAAAATAGGCATGTAGTAAACAAGTTTAGCAAAGGGTTTGGTATAATGTGGCTGATTTACATGCGAAATACCGATGTGATTTGATGATATTTCAGATTTAAAAGTGACAGAGAGCTTTTGTTCTGCAAAGAAATTGACGACTTATTGAGAATTCCTCCGTCCGTTAAAAACTCGTCGAACAGAAACATGAGAAGATGCTTGAAGGTGAATAAAAAAATTTGACCTGTTTCGTTTTCTTTAATTTTGACCTGTATCTCCTCCTAACATAATAAAACACATATTGTTTCTGTAAATTGTCTTGTGTTCAAACTTTTTTTACGGTCTGTGATTTTATTGATTTGGTCCAGAAAAAGTGGTTTAAACTTTTGTCAAATTTGTACACCTGACAAATGGGTGTGTTTAAGTTAAACCCTGGATTTTTACCATAGGTCTTCCAAATATAAATATTAAATATTACTACATTAACAAAACTAAATCACAAAAATGTTAAACATATTTTTGCTGCCTTTGGTCAATAAATAAATTTTAAACAATTTTTTTTAGATAATTAAGTCACAAAGAGTAACAATGGAAGAAGAACGTCGAAAAAATGAAGCGGAACTTTTCGACGACATCTCAAATGACCCAAAGAATCGGAAACGCAGGCGACAGCGTGGAAAAGCCAAGAAAACTAAACCCAGCGTCGCAAACAACATCATTGATCACAACGACAACAAAAAGTGCAACGATCACATTTCTGATTCAACTGATGAGAAGGAAGAACTGGTACAAACTGATAACAAGCTGGATGTTGAAAATGATGTAGAAGATATAAACGCTGATGGTGACCACGTTGATGAAAATTGTGCTGTTCCAAAAGTTGATTCCAGTAAGGGAAGGAAAAAGAAAAACAAAAAGAAAACTGCAGGAGGGAAGAAAAAAGTTGCAACAAACAAAAATGAAGAAATTAAACAAGAAGAGGAAGAGATACATGATGTAGGATTTTTTTTAAATTGGGCTTCTTAGTTCCAAGTAGGGAGAATAATGAGCTTCTTCGTGGAGCCACCAGTGTTAAGAAGTTCGGACAATAAATTTAGTTTTGCTATATAATTTCTTCTCTGTTTCCCTGCATCCTACCTTGAAAAACTTGGCTTTGTTTTTATAGGTTTAATTTACGAAGGTATTTCGAGTACAGTAAATTAAGGACAATTATGGTGAAATTCACCCTTCTAGTTTTGAAAAGTTTTAAATCATTAGTATTTAACCTTATGTAACAAAAACCAGCTATCTGTTATTGGACACCATTTGAAACTATTTTAAAAAGGTAATGTTGCCTTTTTTTGTTTGTAGGACAAATCTGCTGAAATTCTGAAGAAAACAACCCAACAAAACAGATGGAGTGAAGTCGCCGTGATAACTGCGCGTCGTCGGCGACAAAGTTCTTCATCATCCGAGTGCAGCATCGGAGCACGGAAGAGCGTCCACTTCTCACATCCGCTGGTCTTCTACGAAAACACAAAGAAAGATCCAAACCCGAAACTGAAGCACAACGGGAACGCGCAGCCAAAAATGAGCAACTTAAAACAGTGGCTGGATAGCGATACAAATATTTTGCAATCCGAAGCATATAGGACTAAATCGTTTGATAACGGCTCTCCAATTTTGGAAAATGACATCCTCGTGACGGATGGATTTAATGCAATTGATTCTGATATACCTTGGAACCCTGTATCACTGCGATGGGCACCACGATTTGAGGATTTATCTGAAATGGATGTTGACAGTTTAAGACAACTACATTGGACAGACAATGAGGGAAATGAACAAACAGTGTTTGTTTGTGACAATCAGAAACATCTTCACATCGGCACTGGGTAAGCTACGTAAAATAATTTGACTAAAGTCTTTAATTTGCACTTAGTTTTCAACTGTATTAACTGTAATTGAAAGGTTTTAGTATGTTTTCTGTCTTGAAGCAGGTAAAAAGATTATGGTTCATTGAAAAAGTGTTTTGCCAAGTGTTTTTAAGTGATTAATCAGAATAATATCATGTATAAACAGCATATATTCTTTTTTATTTACAATTTTTATGAAATTAAATAAATAATATGATTAGCTGGCATGCATTTAAATTGGGAATTGTAGGCATAAGGGGAAGGGTTAATAAATTTGTTTCAATTTTTTGCAGACCTGACTACAGTAACATTTACTTGAGTCTCACCAGTCAAGGTCAAGAGGTCGCAGTGAAGAAGGTCAACTCCAAACGAGCCCCACTTCTCTCGCAGAAAGGAATAACCAGTCATTTATTGGATCTTCCCACACAAACTGGCCTCAATAAATACATCTCCATTGTGAAAGACAAAGGCCATTGTTATGTGGTATGATTTAAAAAATAATTAGCAAGAAATTTAATTTCCATCTTTTGAAACTCTGTAGCCTAAACACTGTTCTTTCAACTGTGCCACATAATATGTTTTAGGTGATTTGCAATCCTTCCATGCTGTTGGGTTACTAATCTTTTTGCCAAAACTATTTGCTCTGCCTGAGGTTCTAATTTAAATACAATTGAGTCATTGTTGTGTCACATACATTAACTGACACAACAATGGATCTATTGTCAAACCTGACAATTATTCCACTGTTGAAGTTTGCTAATAAATTATAATACATTACATTTTTATCATTACATTGGCCCCTTTTTTAATTCTTACCAGTATGAAATAAATAATCATTTTTTTACCAACAAATTTTCAGATTCAGCCAGTTGGAGAATTTTCTCTGGATGAAGTTTTCCGTCGAAAAGTTGCATCTCTTCCCATTCCTGCTGCTCAAGGCTGCCACCACCTGGCAGAAGCACTTTATTTTTTGCACCAAAACGACATATTGCACATGGCTATCAAGGTAAGAGGCTTTGTTGAGATAAAATAAATGAACAGATTTCTAACAAGCAGATCTTTAAGTTGGTCTTTAAGTCTTTAAGCTAAAATTTTTGTAACATACACAAATCAAGACAGGCAGTGGTGCTTGTGATTCGACTTTCAATAGCTTTACCACTGAGCCTGTGTAGCTCGTTTGGTAGAGCTTCAGTTCCAAAAAGACTCTTGTATTGGGTTTTAATTCTATTGTGGACTGAGATTTTTCTAGCCTGTGCCTTGCCATTCGGGAATGCTTAGTGACCAGCTTTTTCGGTATGACCTCTTCAATAGGCCTGGTGTACTATGATGATACATTGAATTTTCTCGTGTTTATTCATGTTGACGTTGAATATAAAGGTATATTATCTCAATAATCGTGTCTTTGTTTTAGCCTACAAATGTTATCCTGACATCGGACAATGAGTTACGGTTGACCGATTACGGCATACACTGTCGACAAACATCTGCCGCTCAACGACAAACGCTCGGCCCAACTTTACCCTCGTTATGTTGGATGATGAGAGAAGTTTTTTCCGACGACAATCAACTATTGTTTACTCCAGCTTCTGATGTTGCTGTGAGTTACAAGTTAAATTGTTTATGTCAGGATTCTTTTTACTCTCTAATGCTGGTTTGTTCCAGGTGTTTGGTCAAGAAAGAGTGCTTCAAACTTATTCAAATTTACACAGATGATAGTTAGTTAATCAAATTTAATTCTTGCAAAGTTTGACTCCAGATGACTCAGTGGTTCACCCATAGGCTCCCAAAACATAATTTTTGTTTTGTAGCTTGCAAACTTGATTAGACATATATTTGCAATATGTTTGAATCATGCTAAAAAGTTCAAAATAAACAGATAACAAACTTTGTTTTTTGAAGCAACACAAAAAATAACTACCTGATATCATTAAAATATAATATAAAGGTTGTTAAACTGTGAAGCTTAAACATTTAAGTGCTCATTTATCTTTTGTTTTAGTCACTTGGAATGGTTATGTTCTACATGCTGACAAACGGAGGTCACCCATTCGGAGATCCAGATACTTTGCCCATTGTTTGCATCAGCAATATATCACGCGGAATGTAAGTATTTTATGTTGATTTATTTCAAATGTTGTGGCAAGAATATGCATTTCATATCCTATGTTGGTTAGGAGAAGTTTATGTATTTTCTATCTTAATGAAAATATGTCTTAGTCTTGTATACAATTTCCTATGTCAAGGGTGACCTATAGGGTTTATTTAGAGTTACAAGAAAACACAACACACTACCAAGCATTTACGTTGATGTATTTCACAAATATATGCACAAACTGTTACAACATCATAATAAAAGTTTGTTTAGTTTAAATACAGTTCTGTTTTTCACTTGCAAAAGATCAATAAAATTTGAGAACCACCATTTTTTGAAGTCTCATGCACGAGCATAACGGCTCAAATAAATGTTAACAGCAACATACTTAAGGCTGTTCGACAAACAGGACACAGTAGCAACTTTCAATTGGTGGATTCTTCGCAAACTCGTTGGGGTGTCGGTTTGACACTTGTGCGAAGTTTGACACTTCGCAGCGCAATGATGGGACGGCGCTTTTGCACCATTATAAAGAACGACACCCCAACGAATTTGCGAAGAAGCCACCAATTGAAAGTTGCTACTGTGTTCCGTTTATCGAACAGCCACATACTGCTGACCTCGATTTAGCCGAAGACAAATGGCTAAACAAAATCGATGAAAAAATTAACAATAAAAAAACGGTTTTACTAAGGTGTAAGTGATGTGTGTTTTTTGTCGCCTTTTACGGCTTTGATTTCGTGCATTTCTTATCATTCATTGCATGTTTAGTCAGTTTAGTCTGCTGGGCTTTCAGTTGAGAAAAGATCGTGAAGAAACTTTTAGCTTTTTCTAATTTTAATCCCTTTTATTGCTCCCTATAGACACTGAAGATGCTTTTTAGTGAAATTAATTTGTTCTTGATTCCACTAATTTTAGCCTGGAAATAAACATTTGCCAACTTGTTATTTATTACCACTTGAGTCACATAAAAAATTGACAAAGAAATGTACCCTATATTTTTTGTGCAGGTATAATTTGAAGGCGATCGCTGACAAACCTCTTGCACACCACTTGGTTAGACACATGATACAGAAGGATGCTGATAAACGATTCACCATGGGCGATGTAAGAACTTTAATGAACCAATTATGAAAATATTGTTGGTTACATTGTAGTATCTTTGCATGTATCGATTCTCATGCCATTTATAGTTTTAATTTAAATTTTTGTTCAGCCAAACATGCACGTCATTCATCTTTTACTTTGTAAAACACAATTTTTCCACTTAAATCACCATCATTAGTACCTTATTCAAATAGAATCTAATTTGCTATTTTATTGAACCTGTACACAATAAAACTTATCAAGTATCATTTTTTTAAATTCCAGGTTGTTAAACATCCTTTTCTGTGGAGTGAAGAAAAGAAAGATCATTACTTGACACTTTTAATGGAAAAGGGACTTTCAAACGCCGTGTTGGACGACGGTACAACAATCATCGAAAAACTGCAAACTGTTGAACATGTAAGTTGAAAATTAAAACAATCAACCGAATATTCTGGGAAATATATTTTGTTTGTTGGTTTGGGAAAGGTTTGTTTTCTTAAACTGTTTGTTGTAACCTTTTTATCTATCGGTTTTATGCGACGCTTGTTTCGCTACTTTTTATCATTCCTTCACCGGAAGTGGATATAAACGGGCGTAACTGATGTGGCCAGTATAAATTATGAGCATTTGCCGAAACGTTTAAAAAATAAAGCATGTCGCTTTTTACGTCTATTTGGGCCGTTACTTTGACCACTAACTTTGTTGTAATGATGTCATACTTTGCATTTCAGGAGCTTTTGCGATCGTATGCACACCACGATAAGCTCGTTAACGTTGCTGATATTTACACTTCAAGTGGTCAAGGTCTTCTTACTCTCATGTACGACTGTGCACACAACTACAGTTTATTGTAAGCATTGTTCACATTTTGTAACAACATAAATAAAGCTATATGAACTGTTAAACTAAATGATGTTCTTCTTGCGAAAACAGTGTGTTATTATTGAAGAAACTTGAATAGGTGTCAGAAAAAGCAAATAGACAGTATGTTTGCCAAAAGAGCATCATTTAGGTTATGAGAATAAAATTTGATTAGTCACAGCAAAAAAAGTATTCTGTGTTCAATATGTAATTTCTGTATTATTTGTGTGTTTTGAAGTTACAAAAACTAGTTCACATCAAAACAAAAAATAATTTGACAGGAATAAAATTAGGTTTAATTTGTTTTTTTTTGTGTGTAGATATTTGCTTGTTATACCAGTGGCTCCCAACCTTTTTGACCTTGTGGCACCCTATCAAAGAGATAAATAGTTTATGTCACCCTTGCAAAACTGGATCATTTTTGGGGTTTCTGTTTTTCAAATAACCGTATGAAATAAGGAGCCGGGAATAACTGCGAGACGCGAAACTTAATACGCACTGAAACTCTGTTAGAAATAAATAATTTCCGCCCTCAACGGGTTAAAGTTAAAATGAATAATGGGTCGCAGTATTGCAATATCAATATCTCGCGGCACCCCTGAGCATTGCAATTGGCACCCCAGGGTGCCGCGATTGGGAACCACTGTGTTATATAATTGCAGTTTACAGTATCCATACCTGCCATTAAACAACACCCATGAAAAAACTTTATCTCGCAAATCTAAAAATAGCAAATGAATTTGTAATAGAAACTATAGATTTGAACTAGCTTGACCATTAACAAAACTGCCAGAGATATTGTGTACGTAAGGAATACTTCATATTGTATAATAATCACCCTTCTAGTTGTACCTTGCAATTTTGTCTATGATAAACTTTTTTGATAATAAACAAATTTATTCCAGTGCACAATGTACGAAAGACGAGGAGCGTGAATCGATGAAAACTTCTGTGCAATATTTCCGAGCCTGTTTCCCTGGTCTGCTGTTGAGCACATACAGGATTATAAGCATCGATGAATTAGAGAAAGCAGTTTGTGTACCTGATGTGCCTGGGTCACCTGCACCTTTTGGTAATACTGGTTCCAATTTCGATGAAGCATCAGGTGAGAAGACATACAAGTTTTTAGGGCAGGGATTCTTAAACTTTTTCGGCCGTGCCCCACTTGACACTATTTATTTATTCTCACGCCCCCCTAAAAAACGTTAGCACTGATGATGCTTGTCTTGTTTTTTTGAAAACAACATACATCGTAGGTCCGCCTTAAACTACTGTCAAGTTAGTTCCAATCGTTAGAAAAAGCCATTTCAACACTGATAAGTTGCAAAAAAAGCGCGCGCACAGAGCCACGGTGCCAGTATTCTTGTAAACTACGCATATGTAGCCCAGAAAATGTTGATTCACTCAAAGCCAAAGCAATCTCTAATGCGAAATTGCGAACGAATAAAAAATGTGCAGCCGACTGTATAGTACAGGGGTCACCAAACTACGGCCCGCGATCCCATTTTTTAGGTTTGCCAAAACGTATTGATAACTTTGTTACTGTCAAAAATTAATCTACTCCTTACAAAAGTTTACTGTTACGACATGTAAAATTAATATTACCGACTTTTATAGGATTGCAACGCCCAGGATTGATCCAAAGCCAGTTTATTACGTCACAGACAAAACAAAAAGTGTTAATTGTGCGCAAACAATTGCCTTATTGTGTTACTTGTGACATAATATAAACATTCCTTGTAAGATGAGACTAACTATACAATTTAACAGTTTTTAAATAGATTTTTAAAAAGACCAAAAAAAAAATCTTGGCGCCCCTATAAAAATAGTCTCGTGTGCTAAGCTTGAGAAGACGGCACTAGGGCATGTAAACTATGCGGCACGCGCGAACGTATCCGGCCCGCAGTGTAGAAAAGTTATGTTAGTACAACTGGACATCCATTTCAGAGTAATGAAGCGTTTACTTTAAACAAAAAGTTCGAAATCAGTGCCGACATAATTCCAATGCATTAATTTACAATTGTTTGCAAGTGAAAACTTTGCAGCCAGATTGTGGTGCGCCCCCCTTGCGAACCCTTCACGCCCCCCTAGGGGGGCGCGCCCCCCAGTTTAAGAACCCCTGTTTTAGGGGGTGAGGTTATTGAAAAGATGTGCTTGGCTAGGTGTTAGATATTGGGGTAAAACCACTTGCATTTTTGTCATTAATATGTACAACGTAAACCAAGCATTTATGTAGAACCAATTGCCAGTGCATCAGGTAGTTAAAATGTAGTTGACTACAGGGAGGTTTAAACTACTAAGAAACTAGTTTTTGTAGCACAGTTTGTTGATAAGAAACATTAAAAGTTATTAGAAATTACATAGCACTTAAATATGATTTTTAGACTGATTTTGTTAATATAAAAAAAGGGTTTCTAGTATTGTCATGCAAACCTATTGTTGGTGATATATTTCTTTACTATAACACAAGAGTAGCAATTGTCTTGATGCAATATTTCAAGAATTACTTCTCTGTTGTTCTAGTTTTTAGTCAGGGCCTTTGCTTGTTTTAATTAAACCTCTTTTCTTGCAATTATAGAAAGCAATTCATCCATTTCAAGTGAAGAAGCAAATATCACAAAACAAGAATCTGATGAAAAATCTGAAGAATCCTTTGAGATGGTTGACATCTGTGACAACACAAAGTTGTCTCCAAAGCAAAAAGACAATGTTGTAATTGAAAAACCAAAACAAGAAGAAGATCAAAAAGATCCAGTTCCTCATCAGGAAGAGGGTGAAGGAAAACGTCTTCTTGCTGGAAAAGATTGGAAGAATCCATCTCTGTGTCTGACTCCTCGTGAAGATGAGATTGAGGAGGATTTCGAATCGAGTGTTCCGAGGGGTTTGATGTCACCTGAAGCGAACGAATGCATCATCATCAATGAAGGGGAATGGGCAAACCAAAGCTCATCTAGTGTAAGTGGAAAAGGTTTCTAGGATACAGATTTGGAGAATAGTTTTGCTAAGAACAAAGCCAATTAATGTGAAGCAAACATTTTTGAAAAAATGCTAGCACATGGATGTTGTGGCAATGTTTATTTCCAGTCCATGGTCCTAATTATTTAGACTATGCAAATATTTATGCTATGCTTATTCACTATACTCTATGCCTTCGCAAAGTTGTTGATAGTTAAACATTGGTTTGTTTCGTAACATAATTTAATATTTGCCAAAGCTTGGTTTTAAATTTCCATTTTTTTTGTTACTGTTTTCTTTAATAATGTAAAATCAAGTCAATATATTAAACATATGTCGTGTTTTGTTTTAACACATAAAATATATTGTAAGGAGTTACTTGTGGAAATATGACTTTTGCAAGACATTTTGATTTTTTCATCCCAACAGGACCAAGATAGTGACAACATTGTGGAATACAACTCACCGAATGCACACAGCATTAAGATTCCTCCAACTCACGAGCAGAAGCCTCCGGAAATTGTTTCTCCCGATGATTGGATAGAAATCGGTTCTCCGTTATCAGATTGTGAGACCAAACCGGTCAAGGTTGACTGCTCAGCACAAGCAAGCTCAGCTGATGATACTCCCTCCAGTGGATGTTCTGTTGACGACTGCTTCGATTTCGGATCTTACTCAAAAGGTAATGGTGGTGTCGAGTTCATCTATTCAGGCGATCGAATGGTTCAGAAGAAAGCAACAGGATTGTATGGGAATGCAAATAAAAGTTCAAGTATTATGTGGACCGATATCGATGAACTGGATTAAATAAGTTTGAAGCAAAGTTCTGGAATGCTACTTTAGGTGAAAAGTCACAAATCTGAACATGTAGCACATTTTTTGTTTCATTTGTAGATACACACCGAATTTTTCACAGTTTAAATTTTACGTAAAACTCCAATCTAGCAGTCATGGTTTCTCAGACACACTTAAACTTGCTTCATGGGTAAAAATATGTAAAAAATTTTGGTGTATTTAGTTTTTTGGTTAAACATTTCATCATTTACAGAAATCAGTACTTGGTACAAAAAGAGGCTTCTGCTCAAAGTCTTGTGATTCGTATTTTACACTACATTTTCCGTTTATATATTTGATAGTAAAAAAATTGTTTGTTGCACATATTGGTGACTTTTCTAAATACTAATTACTAGTTATGAGAGAGATATTCAGAGCTCAAATTGGCTTGTTGCAAAAATGTACGATGTAATGTTCCTTTAAATATTTGTATGCCTCAAAAGTTCTTTATTATATTTTTCCAACTTGAATTGGATCTGTTCCAAATTTCTCTGTATACATTTTGAAATTCCAAATTTGCCCTCAGTTGAAAACTGGATTTGAAAGGTGTTTAGTTATGCATGGTTAAGTAATGTCATATAAAAAGTCTACTACTGTTTTCAATCCATAAAAATATAATATATTTGTTGTTTAAAAATGTTAAACAGTTAAAAACAAAGACTGGCCCTTTTCTTTGTTTCATCCGGACACTTAAATTTTATACAGTATGGTAAAAATAATCTTATGGTATGAAAAAGTATTCAAACTTTTTTTCAAATCACATAATTTCTAAACCACTGTCAATTCAGCTCAAGCACAATTGGTTTTCAAACCTGAATTAAATTCCATGTTGGTGTGCATATTATTTTTTTTCCAGTCGTTTGCCATATTTTCATGCTTATAACTTAACAATAAGCTGATGCATTTGTGTTATAATGCAACAAGTAGTTGTTCCCCTAAGTTCATTATCAATTTGTGTTTTGCAATACTTTGCTATGTGTTTTTTTCATGTATTAGTTTAAGGTGTTTTTGGTGTTTAACCATTTGTACAATCCAAACTAATCGATCCGGTGTTTCTGATTTATTGTAATAACAAAACACAGGTTATCTTACATTGCTAAACTGTTGCAAAATTTTCGGCATTTTAATTTGTAGTACAAAATTGTTTTTTGAGAAATTCTTACTTACACAAACAAAACGTCATGCAATTTGTATGTCACACTTGAATTTTAAAACGCTTATCGAAAATTTAGAATGTTTTCTTACGGATAAATGACCAAATTTGGTGCTGCACATTTTTCTATTGTGCGTGATTTCTAATAGTGCGATTGCTTTTGTGATGAAATTTTCTGTCTTCCGATTTTTTGTGCAAAAAATGTCGCAAAACAATCAGTTTCTTTATTTTATGAATCAAGGGACCGTGAACAAAAAGTTTTAACACAGGCAAGTACATTCATAATCCATTCACAGTCAAGCATTTTTTCCATAAACTGGACTGAGCTACTGTATTCAAAGGTATAGACAATTTTCATTGAAAGTTGGTGAATACGAATGAAGGAAAGTAAATGTTTCCGTTCCTTGTTTCCAAAGGCAACGGTAAGAAAGCTCATTTAAAGATTATTTAAGTATATGCCAGAGAGAAAAAGGCAGCCTCCCTTTTGTCGAAACGCATCGTCGCGTATTTAGTATTTGTTTGCTTTCCTACTTAAGTCAAGTCAAAACGGTCGATACGGCTTTTAGCTTTTCGTAAAGTTCGACATCGTAGGTTGCGTTACAGAATGTCGAACGAAAACTACTGTTAATTTTATTTCAATGGAAATGGCGCGCAGTTTCGTATTTATGACTCGGCAAACGTAAAATGACAAAGCGTTTTTCTTGGGAAGACGAAAAAGGTTTTTGTTGTTTTGTTGATTAGTCGTGTCCTGTAGTATTTCATAAAATGCCGGCGTAGAAAAAGGTTAAATAATATGATGTATGATGATACCTACAGTTATCAAATACCTAGTTTTAGCTTGTTGTTAGACAAAGTCGTAGGATAAAATACTGGTGTTTTAACGTTTATTTTGTAAAGTTAATTTAAAAATTTTGAAGTTGTAAGCATGTAGCATTGTAGCCTAACGGTGGTTGTTTTTTGTTTGGTTGGATCATGAGATGAGATAAGTTTATTTTATATCTGTGTATAATTGGTAATCATTTCAAACAGCATTGTGTTTTTAATTAGTAACTAAATAACTACTATTTGTCTTTGATTTGTATGTATGGTTTCATTATTGTTTATTCCAATTTTGAAATGTGGAAGGTTAATTTGTTTGTGCCTTTTGGGTTCCATGTACATTTCTGCACAAGTTTATAAACAGAGCACAACAAGTTATAGTTGTAATATTGTTTGTGAATGTTCTTTAGATCTGGATCAGGTTTTAGCAACAGGTGTGTGCGTTAAAAACTTCAAATAATGACAACATTCCCTCCGACAATCGTTGGCCCAGACAGTGACGATGATGCTGAGATCGAAAAGGAATTAAACCAAATCACCAATAACTTTGTAACGCTGGATGTCAAGAAGGCAATGTTTCAGGATAGACCACTAAGTCCAATTGCAACCAGAAGGTGGAATATTGTAAGTTGAAAGTTGATGTGTCAAAATATGCAATGGGGATAAAACTGAATTGAATTTATATCTTAACATGATGTAGTTTTGGTCGTTTAGTTGTTTTATTCTCGGTCGGTGGCCAACATCTAAATAGGTTATGCCCACAATGAGTTCACCATCGAGCTGTCTGTTTTATTGCAAGTCCGTTGATCATTTTTCTTTGCTTTAAAAAGTTGGTGACTTTAATTTAGTTCAACACAATAGGTTTTCACTGGGTTGGAGCAATGTGGCATAAGTTTCTTGCTCAGAAAACACAAGTGGTTGAGGCAGGATTCAAACCCACAACCTTGTGAACACAAGGCGGTTGCACTAACCACTTTGCCATCTTGACGAGTTTAAAAATGATCAGACATAATTGATTAATGATTATCTATCTTATATTTCCATAAATCTTTTAGTTGCAGAGCTATAAGCTCCTACCTTGTGTTAACAAGCAAACAATGTGAGTAAGATACTTTTTACATATTAAAGATATCTGTATTTTTCAAATGCCACATGACACAATGTCATAGATTTTGTTCCAATGACATTGCAAACAAAAATGTGCCACAACTAACATTAAGTTTAATATATTTGCTAGTTTCCCAAATCTTACATCCACATCTTTTCAGTTTTTAACCAAATTAAAAATATTTAAAAAGTATTGACTTGTGTTTGTTTTTTTATAGCCCAAACCGGACACTGCCATTATAATAGCTGTGTCATCTCGAGCACTGTTCGATTTAACTGAGGAAAGAACTCTCTACGAGAAAGAGGGTTTAGCAAAATACATTGAATACATGATTGAAAAAGAAAACACACCATTGAAACCGGGAAGTGCATTTCCGTTTATACAGGTATGTTGATCGTAAAACTGTTAAATTAATCAGTGACATTAATTGTGGTGTATGTTGAGTCTCTTGGCATTCTTTTTTGCATCGCAACATTAAGGTTAAAATCATGAATAAAACAAACAGTTAGTCTCCAGTTGGTTAATCCATACACTTGGGACTAAATGCTCTTTAACAGGAATTGTGGCTGTCAAGACAAAATATTGATTTTTATTTATGTCTTCATAAGCTAAATGACATTTTCATTAGCTTAGTTAAATCTTCTTCAAGCATTGTAACTTGCCATTGATTAAAAATTAAATGATGTCGATCTATGATCAATAGTCTTGCACTGAATTTCCCACAGCCATTACAGCTCACACTGTTAATAAAATGGCTCATTATCTTGGAATATGTGGATTGTGTGAAGCCTATTGAAATGTAATTCATGCCTCATTTATATTTTATAGGCTTTAGCTTGTATCAATCTCAAGCTATTGGAGCTCGACCCACAGGAGAAAAATCTTTTTGATGTTGTTTTGATGAGCAACCAATCTGCCCAGATCGGAGTATCTCTTATCAATTCTATAAACTATCACAGTAAGCCTTGCATCAAGCTTATAACCTGTACAGAGCTCAGTATTGAATAATAACAATGGACAGGAAGTTCGTATTTGTTGTTGAATATTAACTTTGAAAAACTACTTGTAACCTTAACTTCCTGCAAAAACATTCATTAAACTAAGTCAAAATGAACTTTATGCATTAGGTTACTGCATGTTGTTTATGTATTTTAACATGAAATAACTTATCAACTGGTTGTTGCCAATTAGACAAAAATGAAAAAAAAATTTTTTTTCAAATTGTACATGTGTTTATCAACCTGTTGGATTGCAGCAGCTGTTACATCACAATGCCCAAACAATCAACATGTAAAGGTGTTATTTTAATCATTGTTTTGTTTACTTGAAATTGTTGGACATTCATTTCGAATTTAAACTTTTATCTATTTATACACACATGTTCTTGTTAATATATACAGATGTTTAAATCACTGAACATGTGTTTTGAACATTTTTGTAAATCTCATACTAATTAAGGTGATAAGAAATACTTCTGTTTACAGAAATGACCATAGAGCGAGTTTGCCTAACAGCTGGTAAAAGTGTTATTGGTTATCTGTCGGCTTACAACACGGATCTTTATCTTTCTGCTGATGAAGACAACGTCGTACAAGCGCTAAACAGAGGTTTGTATTTTCACTACTTGCTGTATTTAATACAATATTTTTTTTCAAAATGTTAAAGATTTGAAAACAATGAATAAATTCACTCCCAAAGAAAATATGTTAAATTTTTATAGGTGAGGCATTTGTCAATATATTTCCATGTAATGTTACTGTATTCAGTGTCACAAATTATTTGAGCTGGGTTTGTATCAACATATTTAGTATTCCGCATAGCCATTTGATGCTGGGTTGTCAAAGCAAACCTTTCATAGGTGTACGTTAGTGCACAAGTAAAAATCCCACCATATTATGTTCATACATATAAGCATAGCAAGGGTCAATGAAAGATGTCATATTATCTATACATGCCTATGATTGTTTACCATGTCATGCCATATATCTGTTTGACATCATAACATCCTAAGTTTGCGTAACCAAGCAGGTCACTTGTGGTGTTGATTTAAGTTTCAAACCAACCAGTTATACATATCAAGTTTATAGAGCTCTTCTGGCAATTGTATTTTAATTCTGACTTTTCAAAGTCCTGTACAGGTCACCTTCATCAGAAACGTCAGAATAAAAATCCAATTGCCAGAAGAGCTCTATATACTTGATGTTATGCCTGGCAGCAATAGCTTATACAGTTATACATACTTTTCCAACATGTCAGTTAATATTAGTGTTTCTTATTTATTGACCAGGTATCGCGTCTGCCAGGCTGTTTGCTGGTGGAAGCACGAAAGCATCGCAATCGTGCTCGAAACTGAAGATTGCATTCGACGGTGATGCAGTGTTATTTTCAGATGAAGCTGAAATCATTGCTAAGGAGCACGGACTGGAAAAGTTTTTTGAAAACGAAGCTAAAAAAGTGTGTAGCTTTGTTGGACAAATTCACATGGAAACAAACTAACTATACACATAGATGTGCAGTTTATGTTTTCTAAGAATATATTAAGTCAGGGGTCGCCAATCTTTTTGGCGATGCAGCCAATTGACTTGTTGTTTACATATGTTAATGACCTCGTGTTCCAACATTTTTCTAAATAATAGTGGTTCATGCCAGCTGATATCAATAATAAAGAGAAAGCAAAGTGTGCATGTAAGGCTGAATTTTAAGACAATGTTATGATAAAACTGAAAACAAGCAATGTAACAGGTTAAATTGTTACTTCAATATAAACATGCAAATCAGTTGGCGTGCCATGACATACCACCTCTTGTGTGCCAAGGTTGCCGACCCCTGTATTAAGTACTAACGAATATGAAAGGACATACTAAAATACCACAAATACTGAAAGCATAAACCGATAATATATTTATGCCACAGTATACTGAAATCAGCTCTTGTGACTTTTTACTGACCAAAGTAGCAGACTTGTCCTATTACCTATACCTTTATGAGGATTTGTACGAAAAGCAATCGACAAATATTAAATACATCCCACTATCATATAACCAATACAAAACAATTTGCAGGCAAATCAGCCATTGGATTATGGGCCCCTGCATAAGTTTGCGATGAAGATTGGAGAAATTAAAAAGAAGTTTTCTGACCGAGGGATAATTGAGGAATGTCCGATCCGAACTTATCTTGTAACGGCCAGAAGTGCTGCTAGTTCTGGGCTGCGAGCTCTGAGGGTAAGACTTCTCAAACATCAATGATTGTGTGTAAAAGACTTTGTCATCACTAATTCAACATTTAAATACATCACAATTTTCTACAAAGGCCTTTATCATCAATTATTCGAAATTTAATTGCATTATAAATAAGCTACAAACATGCTGCTTTGACACAAAATGTCTAATCAGTGCAGCTGGTGACAAGACATTGACCTTGCATCGATGATTCAACACTTCAGTTTGGTGGGAGTAACAGGGCAAATACTGATTTTTAATTTTACATTTGCAGTTGAAGCACAGGTCTGGTCATGACGACTAAAAGCAATCAATCAATATTATTATCAAGCCCAATTAAATGTGAATGACATGTTTCCTATAAGAACTGAACCCCAGCATTGTGGGTTGGTTAATGAAGCAAAACAGAACGAAAATCCTATTCTAATTACACGCCAAACCGACATTTGTGAAATTTCCTGTCAAAAACACCTGTACCACTTCCTCTACAGTTTTTTACATATTATTATGGATTACTATTTCCACATATACATGCTTGCAGGATATGCTATTGTTAATTCCAATAATGTTTTAATAGTTGACATACTAGCTTCATATTGAATGAATATCCTTGTATCCAACACATTGCTCTTATTAAAACAACTTTAGATGTTGACAGTATTAAGTAAAAATTTGCTGAAACATGGGATGTGTCTGAACTCATTTATTGGATGCATGTGTTGGTTTCAAACCAGACTGGGCATTTTATGGCCCATGAGCCGTATTCGGCCTGTTGGCTGTCCCTGTCTGGCCCGCATGAGGTCAAGTAAATTAAGACATAAATAAAAAAGGTCCATTTTAGCTGTGCATGAAATATGACAGTGTTGTTTTTATTTTGAATAGACTGCAATTGGTTTTAGCTGAGCAAAAAAATAAAATGCAATGCTTTTTACAATCTTTTACAAAAATTAATACTAAGCAGAAATGTTGGTTCAGCCCTCAAACACAATTCAGCTTTCTTATGTGGTGCCTTTTGAAAAATTAATTGCCTACCCCTGTTTTAGACTCTCAGGGTTTGGGGTCTGGACATTGATGAAGCTTTGTTTCTGGCCGGAGCCCCGAAAGGTCCGATTCTGGAAAAAATCAAACCTCATTTGTTTTTCGACGATCAAACTCGCAACGTGGAGAGTGGATTGGAACACGGTGTTCAGTCTGCTCATGTGCCGTACGGGATTGCTCAAAAATCAACATCAAAAACTGGAACTGGTTAAAATGTCAGGGTGATATTTTGTAGCTTTTAGTTTTTTATTTTTGCGCACTTTGGTTGAACAAAACTTGTTTAGTTTTATTAAATACTTGGCTTCCCCATTGAACTGCTGGTCTGACTGTGGTTTTTGTGGATGTTTTATTCATTCTTTGGTGTTGGTGGTTATGCTTCTCTTTTATCTAAAGTTTTCCACTGGGTTGGAGCATTGCTGCTCAAGTTTGTTTTTATTAGGGGTACAGCAATTACAAAATAGGTGGCAATATACTGATTATGTAATATAAAAACAGTCTATTAAAGGTGATTATTTTTATGATTAGTGTTTTCTTATACATTGTGTTTAAATTGAACATCATAATTTAATTTCAAAGTAAAAATTCGAGCACCTGATTCATTAAAAGCAAATTGCAGAAAAGTTGAGAAAAATTATAAACAAATTTCATCACAAAAATCACGAATTGCAATATTTGCGCCATCTCTTACATTATGCTAAGAGACTTATTCTGTTTATGGGTTTAAATTGTTTGAATTGCCATCAAAAGAGTATATTTCTTGTATTGCACTTCCAAATTCTTTATATTCTGCTTAGCACTGTATGTTTGTATATAGTTGTTAACGTGCAGAACTGACCAATGTTTTGAAGCTTTTAGTTGTTTAGTTAATTTCTAACAATTATATTCCATTGTTAAATGCTGCATTTCCTGTGTACATTATGCACATTTGTACTTTGTTTTTATGATGTGGATATTGACTTTACTTTTTATTCTCAAAAGGAATAATTTTAGTCATTTTTTTATTCAATTGTTAATGACCATAACTTCAAAGTAAAACGTACTTCCAAAAACAAAAGTAAACAATATTTTGGCGTTATCTGTATGAACTGAAAACATGGTCACAAATTATTAAAGTCTTTTTGAAAATTTCCACCAGCTGGTTTACTGCAAATATAAATGTTCATTTTTTCACACATTAAAAATCAAAATGTGAAATGTATAAATATTTTAATTTTTGTTATTTTTATGTAGTTTTATGTCTGCTATTTACTTTTTGCATCGCTTTAGGTTGTCAAATGTTCTTCACATTTTTCTGCACTGCCACCGTTTGTTTCTAAATTTTATTTTCCCAAATTATCAGCTTTCATTGTAACATATGCAGTAATTTTAGTCGACATATATTTATTGTGATAAACAATGTCAACAATCAATCCAGCATAATATAACAAGGGCTTGTCACAATTACTATATTGCGATTGTTTACTTATTTTGCTCCGAACTAGTTCCAAACCTAAAATACAGTTTGTGGAAAAAATTACTGGTATTTTTATGCTTAAAATGAGGCTTTAGAAAGATACATAACAGTGTTATTTTAGCTACAGCAGAAATTACCATTAAAAATCAGTAAGCTATAACAGAATGCATTTGACAATCATTCCATAAAAACAAAGCGACTGTTAACATTTTCTTATTTACCCCATACCATGGTCACATTAGAAAATACAATTCAACACTTCAACAAACTCATGAATTAACGAATATGTGGGTTCGGGTTTTTGGTAGTGATGTACCGAATCGGCGAAATTTCGATTCGGCCGAAACCGAATATTCGGCGGTTTTGCCGAATAAATTCGGCCGAATCAACCGAATCATTTATGACGTCATGCGAAGTCGTACGCTGCGCATTTGACATGAAAACATAAGTTTATCTACCAGGCAATTAGTGCAGAATGGTTGTGTTTCGTCCTAATTTTAGTTCTGTGGGGTTTAACATTGCCTCAAGCATGATTTCCAACCAGACAATGAATTACTGATTTTTGCCTGCAGTGGCAAAAACGTTACTGTGTTAAAAATATAGTAATTGAGGCAATTTTCGTTGGTAATGCGCAGAAAAAACACGTTTAACGCTTTAAATGTGGGTTTGTAAAAGATTCGGTTTCGGCCGAATCGCAACAAATTATTCGGCCGAAACCGAATCTTTGGAAAAGTGGCCGATTCGGCCGAATAAATTCGGCAAACTGAATATTCGGTACATCTCTAGTTTTTGGGCCTCGTTTACAGCATTTCGCTAGTGTGCATGCAATGTAAGTAAATCACACCCGGTTGAATGTCAGTAAACCGAAACATGTAAAATATATCTATAAAGGTGAATTTAAAATTAAAAACCTCTGGATTATATAATAACAACATTCCAACATAAAAAATACAAATTTACTACAGAATAAAATATGAAAATAATCAAACGTAAACGATTAACTATAGACTGGGGAGTTATAGAGCGGTGCTTAAAGAGCATTGAAGGCATATGCAGAAAACCTTAGGTTTACAGAACTTATATAGATATGGCTTTGCAAAGATGCATAAAGTCAAGGAAGAATCATGTTGTAAGGTTAAAAACACACAATTTGAAAGTTTAAGAATTAAAATAACACAAACAGCTCTTGTATATACAACACTTGATTAGATATAAAGTACAGATTGAACTTGTATGATATGTGGCATAGTATAGATCAGGGGCGGGCAACTTCTCCAGTCGGTGGGCCTGATATGGGAAAATGAAGTACTTGGCGGGCCGGATTCCTGAAACGATACATTAATCGCGTATTGATCCAGTGATTTAAAACGGATTTTTGACCACCTAAACCAGGGGTGGGGAACCTTTTTGTTATAAAGGCTACCAAACGATTTATCGACACTCGTGTAGGCCGCATAGACTATTTCCCAGGCCAGGGGCAGTGAGGACTTACGGTCCCAGCTAATTGAAATTCCTCACTACATTTTCATCTTCACTACAACATTCAGGATTTATTTAACCTAGAAATTACTGAACCTGGAGTTTTTGGTAGTCCTAACTATCGAAATCGCTTTATGTACCACTATGGGGCCACATGGGTCTTGTTTGAAAACCGCTGCCCTGGAACTAATCAAAAAATAATCTGCAATAAAGTCAAAAATACGTTTCTGTCTATTTTTTTCAGCGCCTGGTGCAGTCGGTTATATCAACATATTAAAAATGTATTTTACCATCGAAGGCCGCACTTAGTGCCCTAAAAGGCCACATGTGGCCTTTAGGCCGCAGGTTCCCCACCCCTGAACTAGGCTATAAGTGTGGAAACAAAGAAAACCGTTAAAGTAGGACACACACAAGGTTGGTAGTTATGTCGTAACAATGGACATATGGTGCAATGGTAACAACGGCGGGAATTTTTTTTGCTATTTGAGAGCGTTACTGTGCGTTACAACTGTAATTTGATGTAGTAAGCAAGTAATGGGGGATTGCGGCAGACTGTGGCCGCGGGCCACATTATCATGTAAGACCGGAAACTGTCCGCGGGCCGCTCAAAATCCCGTCGCGGGCCGGATCCGGCCCGCGGGCCGTATGTTGCCCACCCCTGGTATAGATGTATAAAAGTCATTAAAAAGGAAGATTTATCTTGTAGAAGTGTAAAACTCTCACAAATTCACAGTTTAAGAATGAAAAATAGCACAAATAACTCTTGTCTATGTTGATATCACACGAAATGAAAAGAGCAATGCAAGTTTGCAAAACTGGTTTTAAATCTACGAAAAGCTTTTACAATAAAAAACAAACAGTAATGGTAACACACTGGCATAGAAAAGTGGCTTAGGTACAAACATGACTGCTTGTATATGATGAATACAATTCTATAACAAATGCCTTAACAATTGATATTGCCATTATCGGAACAAAAGTGCAATTTCCTTTAGCACATATTAAATTAAAATCTCCTAAATTCTTTAAAAACGATTAAAACAACGAACAGTAAAAACAGAACAGTACACATTTTGATCAGGAACTACAATCGTATCAGGAACCGTGTCAATAGAAAGTAAGAACACAAAGTAGTGCAAACTAGTGATGCACCGAACCCGACTAAAAAAGTTCGGGCCGAAACCGAATATTCGGCCATGAGGCCGAATAGTTTCGGCCGAATCAAGCCGAACCTAAAATCTCTGTTTCAATGGATGTTTTCAACTGAACCTCGTGTTGTTGATGCGAGTGAAGTGAATTATGACAAATCAAAATAGCTTTCACAATGCGTGAGCTTTTCTAAACATCAAATATTTTGCAGAGAACGTGGCTCGTATTTTATCGATACAACAAATAGATAATTTATCATGTTTCGTATGGACAAAAGTGAAATTTAAGGCCTTAATTCCATGCAATAAAAAAGTTCGGTTTCGGCCGAATTTTCAAAAAAGTTCGGGCCGAAACCGAAACATTGGAAAACAACGGATTCGGCCGAAATGTTTCGGCCAACCGAAACTTCGGTGCATCACTAGTGCAAACACTCATATTTGAGGTGTAAAATAATCTAATGGGCCCAAAGCAAAGAATTAAATTGTGGCATTTGATGTTGGTCATGGATTTTGAGTGGTAACTTAATCAAAACACACAAAAATCTATCTACATTTTGCTCTTATTTTAACCAAAAGTGAAATGGCCAAAAATAGCAACTCAAATGTGTATTCGTATTTGTAGGTAGAGAAGCAGTGTAAATCTAGTGAAAATGAATCTAAAAACATAACAATCTTGGCCAGGTTTTGTACTGATTATTGAGATGGTAAACGACTTGTAGTTGCCACCACCATACTTTCTTCAACAAGAGAATGGGTCGAGCCATCTGCCAACTGTGATGCTTTGACTTTTGGGACAACATGGGGAGTTATAATGACTTCAACAGCTGGAATTAGTGCCTTCGGATCTTCTGGGTCGCTTCCGATGCAGAAAACAACTTTGCTGTGTATAAAACTTTCACAAGTACCACAAAGAAAGTCAGATATAGAGAAAAATTCAACCTCTACATCCTGTTCAAGTTTTTTACTCCCCAAGTAAACTCGAATAATGCTATCCCGTTTTGCGGCCATACCACATCCACTTGAACTTCCAAACAAAATCAAACCACCTTTTAGGTTTTCTAAAATTTTGCTTAGGCCACCTTTGCCTTTAAACTCTGGAAGGTTGATGCATTCAAGGCTAGTTGACGTTGATGCATAATCTGGACCAACTATTCTTACAGGAGTGTTGAGATTTATAATTTTGTCAAGGACGTTTACTCTACTGTACTGTACCTCCATATCACACCGGAATAAGTCTTCCTCTAAAAAATAATATTTATTAAACATAATCATCATAAAAACAAGAAAATAGTCAAAAAAGCAAATTCTTTGATGCCAACCTTTTTTACATTTTGTTTTATGAAGCCAATATAGTATCACATATTATTTACATAGGACAACACTACATTATAAAGTTAGTTTAAAAAGTACATCATTATCATGTATTTTTACATTAGGACTGTTTATATCCATAATTTTGTACAAAACTGTTCTAATTTATTTTGTTTGATACATTCAAGTTCCCATAGTGATCTGGAGCACTTTTTTGGTGCAGTTGATTTTTGCGTGCTGGAAAATAAACTCACCAATTATTCCATATTGCTTTGCTAAAGATCTGACATTGTCTGGAATATTAGGTGTCCGATGTTGGAATTTTTCAGCTACTTTATGGCTTGGAGCTGTAAAACAATTTACATGATGATGTTACTGCTAAATTAAATGTTTAAACTCTAAAACTTTAACATATGCAGCCAATTCCCTTAACTGTTTTCTTGTGTCACAAATCTTTTCGAAGCAGTGTTGTAAAGTAAAAAAAGGTGAAGGTGAACAATTTTAATAAATACATAAAATTACTGCCACAAAAAATTTAAACATCTGTTTTTTCTTCTCACACTTGATGAATTTTATACAAAAAAGGTTTGTTTAATTTTTGTGAATTTTAGGCATGAAAAACATTACACATCTTTAAATAAACTTTTGATGGCAAAATGCATAGTCGAGTATTGTTCATTGAGCAGTTTTATTACAAACAATCATCTTTTTGGCGTCCTATACATCTTGTATAGCGATTGTTTATAATAAAACTGCTGGATGAGCAATACTTGGCTATATAAAACATCTATGTTCATGCCAAATGTTTGGGTGGGAATTCATGCCCTAACGGTGTCACATTTTAACAAGTAGTTAGACATGCACATACTGACATGCATAAATGTTGTTGGTGGACAAGGTAACATCTTCTTGTGGTAAAGTTAAACTAGTTTCTCCTGACCTGAAGATTTAAACATTTGGATAAGTTTTTTCTCCATATACTAGCAACAAAACAAATATCAGTTCTAACTTTGGATAGAAGTCTCCTGGTATGTTTCTGTTTCTGAACACCTCGTACACATGAGCAAGTAACTGAGGGTAAGGCTCTGTTAGCCTTGTAATAAAGATGTCTGGGTCATATGAAGAGTTATCCAAACGCACACCAAGAACTTTTTTAACTTCGCTTGGTGTTGCCTTGTCAGTCAGATGCTGAGCCTGAATGATGTGGAATTGTTTTGTTTTATGCTATCAACATTTTTACTACATGCATTCAATCAATCAAACATATTTTTCAGGATTCTGGTTAATTGCAATCCAGGTAAACACAAATTGGGTTTTTATTGCACAAAAACCAAACTGAAGCCTATTCATTAATTAAACAATACACCTGATTTTATATTTCATTTATTTACAAGAAAGAGCTTGACAAACTGAAGTAGTTTCAACCGAAATCTTACTTACAAGGTTTCTAATTACACGAAGCAGGCCTCGAACATCACAACAAGCATATATTCCTGTTCTTCCATCCAAAAATTTAGCGTCAAAAGGTAAGAGACTGGGAGAGATTGCAAACTTGACATTTTTATTGCTGCTCTCTTGTAGGAGGTCTCCTTTATAAGTTTGTAAGACATGGATAACTTTTGATAAGTTTGTGTCAGACTTGAGGTGTTTGCATACTGTCTGGAAAAATAATTTTTAAATGGATAAATGTAAATTTTTTGAAGGACACCAGGCCCACGGTCCTGGAATACTGAGATTTATATATGAGTGAGCCGTGATCGTTGGTCTGCGTAAACGCTTCAGGGCTGATCCCAGTTATGAATTTGTGATCATCTTTTTTAAAGGAATAATGGATTTATATTTGTCTTGTCACTATTTTTTCAAGTTATTTATTGTTGATAGTAGGGGTGGGCCAAACCTGCAAATGATCTGTTTGGTCGAGCACCCTCGGGTGCATTATGACATCACAATCGTCATCTTTTCCGTGCAAGTTTTACAAGGCATTACAAGGTCGCTTACATCACCTGTGGCGTATTAAAGCTGTACAGGGCCTAGTACGCATTTTTTTGCGGATCTCTCATCACCAGTTGTACTGATGAGACCTTATAGGTCGAAACAGTGTGCACTGTCTGCAGCTTATCATTTATTGGCTCTATATGCTTTTACATTTCAAAATCTGTTTTTTTAAATTTAACATAAACCAGCAAAGTGTTTTCATACGGTAAACATCAAACATACCTTCACCTACCTCATAGTAGAATATTTTTCGTTGGGATGGCCAATATAAAGGATAGTGTATTACATCTTCTATTCTGTATCGCTCACTTTCTTTGTTGCAGATCATTTTTTTAATCAAAGCTACAGCACAGACCGCTTGCTCCTTTGTTAAACCATATAGTTCTAAAAAATGCAAAATTATTTCATTGTATTGTTTTGGCACCACACACGTCTCAAAAACCTGGTCTGTTGCGTAGATTTAAAAAGTTTGCTCGATTTTCTTTGTTAATTTTTTTCTGCTGCAAGTCAGAAGTTTTGCCAAATAAATGTTTTCCATCAGAGAAAAGATAAAACAAAACCAATCCCAAAGAAAATATATCAGCTGATTTTCTCTGCAATAAAATACAATATTATAGGATCCAACTTTATAAAACACAGATGGCATATTTCATAGCTTAAATTAATAACATTACATTTGTTCTTTTGTTGGTACTAAATGTTACATAATTACTACTTGTTACCACATTTTACTGGGTGTAACCGCATGGTAAACAGTATACTACATAATGTGGTCAACGGTTTGAGGAACATAAGAATACAAGCCCTAACAAAGGCAAATGAGACCAGGTTGTGGTGTTACTTCATTACAAACCTTCTCCCCAACCCGAATAGCTCTAAGCATCAGTGTTTTCAAAAGTCAGAAAAATTAAAATTTTTGTATAAAGTACATTTAAGCCCATTAGAACTGCTCACCATGCAGTATCATGTGGTATTTAGTACCACTAAAAAATACTCACCGTTTTCGCAGATTCTTTTGAGCATTCTGGTGCAGTAAATCCTATGCCTTCAAAATCAGCTGAAAATGTTCCAGACATATTTTCTGGAAGAATTTTGCTGAACCCAAAGCTCGATAACTTGGCAGTTGTTACTCCATCAAGGCGCCTCATCAGTATATTTTTTGGATGAATACCTCCATGTACTAAAATGTAAGCAACAGGTTTCAAAGTTTGTGGCAATGTTCACACACATGAAAAGGATTATTTTTTGTGAAAAAAAATCTGTTCATTTGATTTTGGTTCAATTGGTACATATTAGAATGTTTGTAAGCATTTATGTACACAGTAGGTCAACTTTACAATCTTGAATCAAACTTTTTCAACATTAGACTTCGTATTAATTTTTCTTTAATTTACCTGCTGTGAAAAAAGTTTGGAAAACCTTGCTTAGATTTTATGTGTACAAGCACTTACTTATCTTTTTCCTGTGCAAAAACTCTACTCCCTTGCAAACTTGCTCAGCTAATTTGATTTTAGTAACATCAGAAAAATACTGCTTAGGTGATATTCCAGATATGGTATGGTTTGTTAATGGCACAAATTGTGATGTATTTTCTACAAACTGTACACAAAAGCAAAAAAATTCAAATTGTAATAAAATGAAAAGAAAATAACAAACAGTATTTACCTG
Organism: Phallusia mammillata; assembly: GCF_965637545.1. Classification (NCBI taxonomy): domain Eukaryota; kingdom Metazoa; phylum Chordata; class Ascidiacea; order Phlebobranchia; family Ascidiidae; genus Phallusia; species Phallusia mammillata. The sequence continues at coordinate 34,752,792 of NC_137252.1, read as the reverse complement.
ACTTAAATTGCAGTCGCACAATTCCATCATAATAATCGGTTCTGGATTCTAAACAAAATATTTTAAAATAGCATACTTTATAATGCTGTTTGGGTTTGTTTAACGCCGTTATCTACACATTTAGTAGAAAAACATTATCAGTAATAGTTTCCTTTTCCAACATTAGCATACAGGATATGACAAAAATTGCATTTACAATTATGTTTTTCTATTAGCAACAGATTACATGAAGTTTGTTTTTATTCTTGCTAGCAGTTGTTATGTTTTGGAAATTACTTGGCAACACAGTTTTTCAGCTGCAATACTTCTGGAATAACTTAAATTTTAAGCTTAAAATCAACTTTCAAGCAACAAGTTGACTTAAGCTGCAGACAGTGCACAGTGTTTTAACCTATAAGGTCTCATCATCGCATAGAATGCTGCACTGATGAGACATTATAGGTCGAAACAGTGTGCACTGTCTGCAGCTTATCATTTATTGGCTCGGTGCTTTCAATTTGACTTAACTTGTGGCAAATACTCACCAATCTTGATTCTTCGAAAGTTGTAAAAAAATTTATAACGTTACTGCATTCTCCAGAAATAGCTCTCAAATTTTCAATCTCCTGTTTGTAGTTAGGGTACCTTGAGCGATTGATTACTTTTCCAGCAAATTCCTTTCCATGCTTATCTTTGAAACTATGTAGCAAACACAGCATAAGTCAATTTAATACAGTATTTATTTGATTGTAAGCCACGGCTTATATTGTTTTTTACCTGCCGTTTGTGCGGCATACATTTTAATTTTATACCAAAATTATTTCTAAACTTCAATTTTTTTATTTGGGGTTCAAAACTAGTATGCATGTTCAGATTATACGTCGATGTATGTTCTGTTGGGTACAGCTATCAACGTGACTAACAGACATGGGCAAAAAGTTGTATTCTGTAGCAATATAATGACCTGTTATGAAACAAATAGTATCTAACATCCCAGCATGTGGCTTACAATCGAGGGCGGCTTGCATTATTTTTTTCAACATTTCAACATGCAGCTTATAATCGAGGGCGGCTTACAAATGAGGGCGGCTCACAATCGAGTAAATACGGTATACAAATAATTGCAATCTCAGTTCAATATTTTGATGTTTCATCAAATAGTGTAATAAACTTTTTTTAAACTTACATCTGAACTTCGGATCCATTGCTGCCTCGCAACGATATATTTGTAATTCGAGTAAAATATGATGCCATTTTGTGTTAAAATTTCTTCACATTTCCTCATATTCCATTTTTATATCCACAGTGTTTTGCTTGCATAACCGAGGCCTCCACAGCTCTATGTCAGAAATTATTTACTTTTTTATTTATTTTCATTCACTACTACAAACTCTTACGGATCTTAACTCCTACTGTAATGAAACATTAAATTACTTTTTGGTTTTAGATTAATTCATACTTCTCAAAGGATAACAAAGCAAAATGTTACATGCAATTGTGTCTCTTATGTTATCTTGCACCAAGCAATTTAATCTTAACTCCGGTGTAGCTGGAGCGCGTTCAGCAATTATCCACCAATTGTACCTGTCACTGTTTTCCAGCTTGGTAATTGTTCAGCTATTTCCGGCTTGGTGATTGTTTTCAAGCTATTGTCTCCCTCCCTACCTCCAGTTGTTCACTAAGCAAAATAAACTAATTATTTATCACTCAACTCCGTTTGTTGCACATCGATATTCTACAGGTGTATTGCCCACATAAATCCTACCCGGAAACGACCTATGAACGTTAAACATGGAAAAAAATGTCCTTTAAACTGTGGTTTTCTGTAAAGTTTGATCACGAAAGTGTCGTATAATGGGGATTTCCCCGGATGGTAATTTGTTTCGCCAAAGTTACAGAAAAATACTTTTGACTCATTGGATTTTCTTCTAAAAATTTTGTTTCGCTCATTATTATTCACTTCAGATTTTGTAAAATTGGAATCAAACATCAATAATATTTAATGACAAAGTAATTATGAGTTCGACAGTTCTAATATCGCGACTGAACGTTTGTCGGTGTATAACACGCAGTTACACTTACAAAAGTGTCTACCACCCTGATAATTTATTTCCAAACAGTGTCGGAGCGTTTTCAAGATCTTCATTTTTTGTAAGTTATTCATTTTTTTAAAATATTTTGTGTCATAAGACAAGTTAACATCAGTGTATCAATTGCTGTTAATTAATCTTTTTATTTAGATAAAAAAAATTATGGTTGATATCAATAAACATATTTTATTTGAATGTAGAATTGTTTCACACATTTTGGGTCAAATTTATTTTGTACTTGTTTTTAAGTTGTGACATTTTATGTCATAACTGATCAGTTAATACCAATTGCTGATATCATTAAACATATTTTATTCAAATGAAGAAGTTTTGGGTCAAGTTTGCATTTTTATTGTGATTAATTTTTACGTTTTATTTCAGGCGAAATCAAATGACAACAAAAACGATGATGTTGAAAAGTTCACAGGACCAATTCCAATAAGTAGGAAATTACAAATTTGAGTGTTGTTGCATTTGGTGAAATGTGTCCTTAGAATGAATTTTTTATGTCGAGTGCAGTGGTTGTTAACCTTTTTATTATTGTCACCACTAAGAACAACCATATGAGCTTTATTTATCTCATTTTGGAAAAACTAAAATAATCAACTATGACATGACAAAAGGGTGTAGCTGAGGAACCAAAAATGTTAATGTAATTGCCACCTGCGAAATATAAAGAACCACTGGTTTAATAATTAAGCTTTAATATTATGTTGAACATTTACATGACTGTACTTTCTGTGGCATAGAGTGAAGCTTTGAACACATAGTCTATCTGCTTTTGTTGTTTGTTTTTCAGAAAAACTCACCTTTAATTACAGCAGAAGTTCAGGTCCCGGCGGCCAACATGTCAATACAAGTATGAGACTGAATACTAGTCTACTTTATTCATTTAAAAAAAAACAAATTAATTTATAACAACATTATATGTGTTCTTGTGTACAGTAAATGTCATTCTTGTTTACATTTAAGCTTAAGAGAGAACCTCTCAATTGTTTGTTTTATTTGTAATATAAATACTAGTATAAAAAAGTTTGTATATGCAAGTATGCGACTGTAACTATTTTAATTAATTCTTTTTAAAAAAAACAAGTTAATAAATCAACGAATAACAAAATTACACTTATTCATATCTACAGTAATATATGATTCTTGTTTACATTGTCTACAAATGCTCAGTTGTTTCATACATTGCATAAACACTGGCTTAAAAAAGTTTTCTGTTTAGCGAACTCTAAAGCTGAAGCCCGGTTTCAAATAATGACAGCTGATTGGCTGCCACAAGATACAAAGGAACAACTATTTAAGAAAGTATGTTGTAAGATTTGGAAGTGCATTCGTTAGGTGTACTGACATGAGATGTTTATTATTTACTGTAAAACGATACATCATTACTGTTTTGTGTTATTGAACACATTTGCTGCATTTTAAAGTATGTGGTCACAGTGTGCACCTCTCAAGTTTTTCACTGTGGTCCACAGTGTACTCAGGGAGCTTGTGTGTATGCCCAGACACATGACAATCTATGCTGTGCTGAAACTGGTGTGTGGCCACAGCGTGCACATCTAATGTTGCTCACAGTGGTCCTCAGTGCACTCAGGGAGCTTATGTGTGTGTATGCCCTGACATATGTAAAGCTATTCTGCACTTAAACTGGTGTGTGGTCACAGCATGCACCTTTAATAGAGCTAACAATTGTCCTCAGTTTACTCGACAGCTACATGCAATACCATATTTATTTCACTATTTAAAGTGTAGGTTTTACTGTTTAGTTGAAGCATCCAATATTTTTAATCCTCTAACTCCACTAAGCTAACATGTGCTTTGTTGTTCTTGTGCAGTTTCGTAAACAGATAAGTCGAAATGGAGAAATTATTGTCTCTTGTGATGAGAGTCGCTACCAGATGAACAATGTGAAATCGTGCATTGACAAAATACAAAACATGATCGAGATTGCACAAACTCCTGAAGAAGAAAAGGAAGAAGTGACATACAGCATGGATCAGTGAGTTTGTGTGTTTGTTTATCCACAACTTTTGTAGCTGAGTAGTTAGCGCAACTGCCTTGCACTCACAAGGTTGTGGGTTCTAATCTTTACATGGTAGCTTATGTTTTCTTAAAACTTAGGCAGCACTGCTCCGACCCTTGGGTAGAACTTAATTAAAGTCACCAACTACCTATGTCGATAAAATGAAACAAACAATGATTTGAGTGCAGGCAGCTCAAAAAGAGACTCATTGTGAGCAAAACACATTCAGGCGTTGCCGACCTATTGAGAATAACATGGAACAACAATAACAATACAGTAGAACTACATAGGCCAATTGATGCCACTGACAAATGCCCATTACAATTAAGAGACTATTCTTGGAAACAAATCCAATATTGTGATAATGAAGTTTAATCACATTTGCTTTTAACCTTTAAAGTACATAGCTTCAAAGAAAACTGCTCATGAAACCAATTGACAAGTTTACCCTAAAGCCAGTATATTGTCGATTACCCAAAACTTTGATTTAAACTTTACTTTTAGAGTTCATCGTTTTCATGAAAAAAGATTGAGAAAGAAGAAAATGAGATCAACCACGAAGGCAATGAGAAACAATTTTGACTTCGATAGCTGAACATTTCCTGTGTTGTTGTTATTTTTTTAATAAACATTCGCAAAATAACGCCAAATAACCACCCAAAATTCAACTCATTGCCGGCCAACATACATGTGTGCAGGGGGACAGAGTAGTGGTTTTTAAAAACGGCCAAAAGAACTTAAATAAGATTGTAAAAGCATTTCAACTTAAAAAATAAACAACACATGATAGGCATTATGATGTCAAAAAAACAAACAATCAAGCCAGATAGTTTGGCTTATAATTTAAAATCATGATCTATTGAGTTTTGTCACTTACAGCAGTGGTTGGCAGTTTGTTTGGACCGCAGAGGCACAAAAAAACGCGCCTATACGGGACAAAACTTTAGTGCCATGTACCTTGCTTGCAATAAAGCACATTAAAGTGTTGTTTTAATGTTTGAAACGACCAAGTTCTCGTTTATAGGCGCACTTATCGCAAAATTAGGGCAAGTTTGCAAACAAAACACGATGTACTACGGCAGGGGTGTCCAAACTTTTTTTTAACGGGGGCCAAATTTTACCAGGTAATGAAGCCCGCGGGCCAACGTTATTTCAGAATTAAGACACAAATTTACAGGATTTAAGGAAATTTTGTGATTTTGTTGAGTCAGCACCTTCCTTTTTACCGGTAAATGAAGTTCCATGGAAAGCTTTTGCGTGATGTAGCGTCGCCAAAACCCAAAAACTTAATCCAAAGTTCCAAACTATGGCGGGCCATACGCAACACAATTTAAAAAAAACAGCCGCGGGCCACTTAAAATGCCGTCGGGGGCTGCATTTGGCCCGCGGGCCCCAGTTTGGACACCCCTGTACTACGGACATCGCGAAAAAGTAACCTTTGACCGGTACTAGTAATGAGAGCACAAGTGTGCAAACAATGATAATATTGTGCAGTATTATTGATGCAACTGATTAAGTCTACAATTCAAATAACGGATTGGATTGGTACAGCACAACACATAAGCTAGATATGTAAAGTGAATGTATTTATAGGGAAAGTGCTCTATGTTTACGTTTTTTTATTGCAGGAAAAAACTGAAATGAGTTGTCACTTTGTCCAAAGCAGTGGCAAAGTCATAGCCATAGCAAAACAAACACTGGACTAAATCATATTTATACAGCTCAAACAATAGTTATTTGTTAACTGTAACAGTTATTTTGTTAATATGGGGGTATAAAAAAAATATATTACTGACATCGGCATCTCAAGTTACACTTTTAATTGAAGCTAGCAAATGGACGCTATTCAAAACCACATTTGAGCAGCTAATTCCTGTTAGTACAGCAGATATAAAACTAACACACAAAATGAATTTTAAGACCGAAATGGCCTACAGCGAATATTTCGCAATTCGAGTTTCAAGTGAAGTACCTCAACACGGAGAGCTAAGCAAACTTTTCCATGAGCTCTTGGAAACTTTTAAATTCTGTGAAAATCACGCGCGCACGGCGTGATCAGGAGCACGTTGTGCCGTAAGTAAACATCATGACCGGCGTTCATAACGGCCCACAAAACTTACGCACTACTTTGACCGGATAAACATGGGTAAAAGTGAATTTTGCAAGTTGTCACGTGGGTTATTGCTGCAAATTAAGTTTTGGAAAATTACAGAAACCTGCGAAGAAGTATTTCAGTCTTGCTGCGTTGCAAAATAACCTGTTGTCTTTGCCAAGAAAATGTTTATTTGTTTGTATTTGTTGATAAAAAAGCATGATTTTTAACGTGATTACTGCTCTAGGTAGTAATTTGAAAGGACAATAATCTGTTTAAAGAAAAAATAACTAAGCAAGATTTCAGCTTAAATCGTTGTCTCTGAGATAATGGTACAATTTCACTTTTTGTAGCAGACAGAGAGAAGTGGGTGAAAAAATGTTGTGGGTTTATGATATATTGCTGCTTGGTTTTTATTTTTTTACATATGGAGCTGTCTACAATAATTCAGTTGTTTTTAATCAATGTGTATTTAGAAAAACTTCAAGTGTGTTACTAAATGGCGATTGGCTCTTGACAAGTTTGCAACTTAAATTGAGAACAAAAAAAATTAACAAAATTAACATGTGCATTTTGTCTTCTCCAGATAGAAGCAACTTTAGTTATATTGGACTTAAAACTATTATTGTTTGACCCTGAATCAAAATGCCCATTAAAATAAAAAATGTGCTTTTACTGGACAACGTTGATCCCAGTGCAAAAACAATTTTAGAAAGTCGTGGCATAAATGCTACACTTCAAAAAGAAAAACTGACAAAAGATAATTTAGTTCAAGAATTGCAGGTTGGTGGGTTGACATCTTTTTGAAAATTTTAGAGGTGACAACTTTTTAGTCTAAAATATTTCTTCATGAACTTATTGGCCGAAACAATTGTTCTGTAAAAAGGCGTAAAATAGAAAAGTAGTTGGTTTCAGTTGAGTCAAAATGAAACCTTTATCAATGTACTATTTGATTTTAATTGGTGCTTATATTGCATCATAACTCATCAGTTTGTATTGTGCTTATTGTTGTTTGATGTAAGTCAAGGAACTATCTTGAAACTAAACCAAGGGCATACGTATAGTGCATTTGCCATGACTCAAATACCTATCTTGCTTTTAAAACACCCTGTCAAATATTTCCTAATATTGCAGCTTTAATTTTTTTTACATAGAAATACGATGGTGTAGTTGTTCGATCTGCAACCACTGTTACTTCAGAAATTATTCAGCAATGTCCGAACTTAAAAATTATCGGAAGAGCAGGTACTGGAGTTGACAATGTTGACATTGATAGTGCCACAAAAAATGGAGTTATTGTCATGAAGTAAGTGCAATATGCTATTTTCTTGCATTTGACCATTAGTTTAATGATGAGTATGACGACCCAAATAGAAGACACACCTTATTATTCAAACATTTCGGCAAATGCTCATTGCCATCATCAGTGATATCATATCAGTTTTAAAACACTTGAGTTGCATTTGAGTTGCCAAGGCAATTAACCTTTTAATCGAAGTATTTTAATCTATTTTCCAATTGATAACACAAGTCACCATTAAATAATTTCCTTTATAATATATTTTTTTTACATGCATAGTTTTTACTGTTTCGTTGTTGAATTATGTTACTTTATGTTACAAAAGTATAACTGTTCCCAAACTTGCACCCAAAGAAAGCAAAATCATAAAAACTAATATATACCACCAACCAATCATTTTATCACTGTGTGTGCCTTTTACCATTGTTTCATAAAATGGTGCACATTATTAACTAAACTTGAACCAACTTTCATAGCACCCCTGGAGGAAACACATTAAGTGCAGCAGAACACACATGCACTTTAATAGCCTGTCTCAGTCGTAACGTGCCAGCAGCAGATGCTTCAATGAAAGCTGGAAAATGGGATCGAAAAGCGGTAAGTTTTGAAATAGACATTTTAATTTAAAAAATTGAACATTTTCCAAAATCTGTTGAAGCATAAATGATTCATGTGCAAAGATTGCTTTTCTTTGGGGAGCCCGATGAAATAAATATGTGGACACACTGTTCTTTAGTTTTGAGTCTAGGCATACCAAACTGCAAAAATGTAACATGTTCTTAATTGTTCCTTGTCTTACTTAACACAGTTTATGGGTAATGAGCTTTATGAAAAAACCCTCGGAATTGTTGGTCTCGGCAGAATCGGAAGAGAAGCAGCTACAAGAATGCAGTCTTTTGGAATGAAGGTAATTTGGCCAAAGATATTTGTCATTTTTTTTAAAAAAAAAGGATCATTTTTTAAGGTTTGTAGTGTACTTTAGTGGATTTTAATTTAGTTAAGCCAACTAGGTTTATTTGCCAATGCTGCTTAAGGTTCAGGGACACAAGCTACCGAGACAAGATTTGAACACTCAACCTTGTTAGCACAAGTCACATTATGCCATCTTGACTCTTATTAAAATTGCTCATAGACAAAAAACTGTTTTGTAGACAATAGGTTTCGATCCGTTGGTGTCGAAGGAAGAAGCAGCGAAGTTTGATATCGAATGGATGGAATGCTCGGAAATTTGGCCAAGGGCAGATTACATCACAGTTCATACACCTCTTATTCCACAAACAAAAGGTTAGGAACACATTTGTCAGCTAATGTACTACACATTTCAAATCGTAATGCTTGGTTTTGCCAAATAACTTACATCAAAAATAATTCTTGAGCATAAACAGTACATTTAAATACACAATTGTACTTACCAAGTTTTATCTCATTAAGGACTTCTGAATGATGATTCATTTGCCAAGTGCAAGAAAGGTGTAAAGGTGATTAACTGTGCTCGTGGAGGAATCATTGATGAGGGGGCTTTGCTGCGGGCTTTAGAAAGTGGACAATGCGGAGGTGCTGGTCTCGATGTCTTTGTCGAAGTAAGTAAAGTTGTTTTAATAAACTTATGGCCATGATCAAAAACTGAACTTCCAGAGAAGTTGTATCTAGAGAACTATAAGGCAGAAACATTTTGCCATAATAAACATCATATTGCAGTTTTTACATAAAATGTCTTTGGCAAATGTCTTTGGTGTTCGGTTTGTGACCAGTTCAAGCAGCCTGTGCACAGGTTTATTTTGTTCAACACATAAAGTTCTAATAATGTAAATCAGTGGTTCTCAAACTTTTTTTGTTGCGACGCCTCTGGAAAAGTTTTCTGAACTTACGACACACCAGCAAATAAAAGTTAATGAGGAAACTTATTATTAAAGTTGTGTTTATTGATACAACAATAAAAAGAAATGAAACGGAACTATTCTGTGACGCCCTTGGAAAATTGAAACAATGCACCAGTTTGAGAACTACTGACGTAAATAACCAGCAAATGTACCAAAGGCCCCATTAACCAATTGGCACTGTAGCTATACCTCTTAAATCGTGTGACTGTGGTTTTAAGTGCAGTATGCACTGTTTCGACATGTAAGTCCCTCATGTATATTTATGTCAATAGCTGCACTGATGAGACCCTACAGGCCAAAACAGTATGAACTGTCTGTAGTGAGTTGTGGCATCAAACAGAATTGGTGAGGCATTTCAGCCTGGTAATCCCAACAAACTTGAATGCTGTTAGATGGCTACATTTTGAAACAAGGTGTACTATCTGCAGCCTTCTAATAAATACACTAACACATCCTTTTATTTTCACAAAATTGCCTCATTTAAATGTCAATTATTTTTACTTCTAGGAACCACCAACCAATTTATCACTTGTGAAACACCCGAAAGTTGTAGCCTGCCCACATCTCGGAGCAAGCACGAAAGAAGCCCAGTCCCGATGTGGAAGAGAAATTGCCGATCAGATTGCTGATGTCTCGGAGGGAAAGTCTTTCTTTGGCGTGGTATGTTTATGTTGTTAAGATTTTTTGCAATTGTGGCCTTCGCTTTGTCATTGACTCAGGGACTGTTAGCTTTGTTCTAGCAAGATGGTGTTTGCTAAAACATAAAGTGAATCATAGATCTTCATGAAAATTGGATTTTTTAAATAAAATCCTTTGTGGTGAGGTGTACATTGAGGTATAGTATTGTGGTATGCAAGAACATTTGCTAACTGAAAAAAATTAACCAGCTTTCTGCAGAAAAAAGTTGTTCATTCCCTTAAACATACTGTGCTTTTAGAGTGCTTTTGCCAATTTAAATATATTTTTGTCAACAGTATTTTTCAAATGTTTGGTACATGTTTGGTAGTTAATGCCTCCACTTTTTTGATAAAAAATAAGGTTTTTCTTTTGTGCCCACTGTGCAATTTTGCATTACAAATAAAACTGCCATAGGGGACTGAAACGGTCCCCCAAATTTCTCCAGCGGTTTCCCAAAATTTGCCAGTAGCCTAATAAATAATTCGTTTAAGCAAATATGGCTATTTTTGGTATTTAAATGAAACACTTGCGGTCTCTTAAAACTACTTAGCGGTCAACCAAACCAAACCTTTAAAAAAAACCTGGCCATAGGGAACCACTTGGGTATAGTGTTCTAACATATTTGTTTTCTTACAGCTAAATGCACCTGCCCTTAGTCAAGGAGCTTCTGATGAAATGAAAGAATGGATTCCAGCAATGGTTTGTGCAGGAAAATTCTTGAAAGCCTTCATGAATAGCAACCCAAGCACTGTAACATTGGATTCATATGGAAATGTTCTGTCCAAAGCTGGTCATTGTCTGAAAGCAGCATTTTGCTCTGGTTTCCTGCAGTGCACCACAAACGTTAATCTTGTCAACGCAGCACCTTTGTTAGCTGCAAAAGGAACTCAGGTGTGTTTCTATTTTCTCACAGTTACTGACAAAACAGATTAATATAAATTAGTTGACAAAACTAAGAAACCTATTAGTTAAAATCATTTCAAACAAATGAAAAAACAACAAAGAAAACATAAATTTACAACTGGGTTCAGCCCTGAAGCGTTGATGCAGACCATTTTTTCTAGCCTGTGTCATGCCATATGGGAGTGCTTGGTGACCGACTGATTCGGTATTACACCTTCAATAGGCCTGGCGTGCTATGAAAAAACGAGCACAAAAACTAAAAACTGAGGAGGTTCATTTTTATTCGTTTGTGTTTTTGCAGATTACTTTGGGCAAGAACCCAGACAGTAAGGAATCTGCTTGTATGATCGCCGTTAAATCAGAAACTTGTACAATGAAGTATGTGTGAGATGCCAAAACTTATTTTCTATTCTAAAACAACTATGAGCTTAGGCATGGGCGTCCGCAGGAAAAAATACAGGGGAGGGCAATACTATCGTCACATCGCCGTGCGATAAACAGTATTTCAGAACAAAAATCATCTGACAGTGATACTCATTCTTGCCAATCCCAATGTAGCAAAGTAGTGCAATAAACAGAATATTAACTATCACTGAAGTATGTGGTAGGTTGGCAAATACTTTTTTAACGGAAGTAGGATTTACATACACGAACCTTCAGCTCCCCCTCTTGCCCCCGCTGCGGACGCCCATGAGCTTAGAAATATACCACAAAATTGTTTCTTGTGTTTTTCTGTTTTTGATTTATCACATCTTCTTTATCAGCGTGATGTAAGGTTATTTAGTTACTGAATATTTACTTTTTTTATCACAGATGAATATGGGCAAAAAACTCTTAACTAAATAATGTGTCTAACCGGAATATTTTCCTAATAGATTATTGGCGACAGTTTGGGATTTAACAGAATTTGTCAATATTTAGATTCATCTTTGTAGTATTGCCAACTAATGAAACATTTTTTGGCAGCTTTTTTGTGTCGGTCATAAGCAAAACCCCAGTGCTGATTTCTATGGATGGAGCTAAATTCTCGGTACCAGTGATACTAAAAGGAAACCTGCTTGTCTTCAAAAGTTCCAACAATAACCTTTCTACTGCTATTGGTAAATTTACGTTTGACTTTTGTTGAATTTTGTTTGCTTTTTACCAGAATGCTTTGCACTATTTAAAAAAAAAACATCTAAAATTTTTTTTTAATCCACTTTTTTTAGAAAAAAATAAGTCAAATTTTATAAACAACAATCGTTTTAACATGACCATGAAAATGTCAAGTTAAAAATGTTTTAGAAAACCTCAAAAATTGACTTATAGGTAGTTTGTGTTGTATCAACCTTTTCATGTAGGCTTCTGTAAATCTATGCATTTCAAAGAGTATTACCTGATTTGAAAGGTTGAAGTTCAATAATAAAACTAAAATGTTGTAAACTATTGTTTCAGGTCAAATTTCCAACAATGGAGCCACTGTGACATCACTATCAACCACAGATGCGCAAAACAACTTACAATGGTTCGCAGTTGGAGTCAATCAACAAATTTCCGACGCTGTGCTTCAAAGCTTAAATGCTGTGTCCATTCAATTCTAGAACAATCCATGTTATACACTAGATAGACAAAAACCTGTTTTGTACAAAAATGTAAATTATTACTTTAGGCAATATGTTACAAGTGTTCGTTTTTTTTGTGACAAATTTTAAATCCTAATGTTTACAATTATTAAGTAAATCTAACTTGGTGTGGACATTTTTGTAAAACCTTATTTCGTTGGGTTGAAAAACATGTCTTTAATCATGTAAAAATTTTACTTTTTATGACAGGGTTGCAAATGTTGTTTTAAAGTTTCAAAGGTGTAACAAGCTAAAATGAATTAAGTTGTGCATATATTTGTGTTTTGATATTGCGCCACCTGATTTTTAAATTGCAAATACAATTTCTCTCAAACTGTTTTACAAATCTTGCATTTATTCGTTGGTCTGCCCCAAGTCGCAACCAGATTGGTATCAGCTTTCAACCAGTTGAGTTTTTTCGGTTTGTGTGCAGCGCTCTGGAGATCAAGTGACGAATAATTTTATTTTCTACAGTCACAGTGGCATAAGACAAGAAAATACACTCCTTTTTTAACGGGGTTCCCCAATTTTCCATTACAAAATCTCTGACACTTCTATTTGTCTGTTGGTCTTAGTCTTCCCCAGGTCGAAACCTGATGGATATCAGCTTTCAACCAATTGAGTTTTTTATATTTGTTTTTGGTTTAAGTGCAGTGCTCTTGAGATCAACAAAGTGACGAATACGTGCATTTGTTATGGCATAGGCAACAAAGATGAGGGCTCCTTGCAGGGGTTCGCCCACTGATATAGAAAATCTTTTTTCTAGATCAGTGTGTTCGCCAGTTTTCCAGTACAATTTGTTTTAATACAGGAACCCATAAAGCATAAGTTTCGTGCATTGCAAAAGCCATAAATAGAGAGGAATGTTTACACGCAATTTTTAGAAAACATTAGTGTCTACAAATATAAAATTTTGTCCTATTGTGTTTATGGAAAAAAAAACATTATTTAAAAAACAATTTTATGTAAAAATGGAACTGTCACGCATCAGTGATTATCTCGCGGGACAGATAATTGACAAAAACAGGAATGTTAAAAGTTATGTAGGTTATGAAAACTGGAAAGTTTTGAAAAATATATTCAGTTGCAACTACAGGATTTTTTGCATAAATTTTAAGACGTTCAAGAGGAATTTAGTCACATTGAGTATATTTTAGTTGTAATCTTGCTATGTAAGGTAAAACTAAAAACGTTCAACAAGTTTTTTTTCAAAATCATATTTCGAGGTTTGGCTTAAAGCAGGGCTTCCCAAACTTTTTTGATCGCGACCCCTTTTAATCTCTTTAAATTTTTCACGACCCTTCACGGATAATATGATAAACAATGCGAAAAAAACGTTTGTTGTATTTATTGAAACGCCGAATTCGAGCGAAAACTAAAAACAACCCACCGGTACTCGGAGTCTACTACTTTACACGTTCAAACACCGATAACTTTTACGTGCTTTAGCCTTAGTTTCTGACAGATTGTTTTGCAAATGGGCACTTGTCACAATTTCTTCGTGTGGTTTGAACGTTTGCTGTGCGTCGAGAACATACGCACGTTCGTAAAGGACGATTTACCGAGTCGGCAAGTTTTACAACGACTTAGGTTTTAAGTAATTTGTTAGGGCGGAAAATAAAGTAAAAGCAATACAAGTTTCAAATCGTGTATTGTTGACGCCTAAACTGAGCTCACCTTGAACTAAGTTTAGGCCGTTGCAGTGCTTTGAAAACAGATATTTAACACTGCTTGAAAATCGGAAATTTATTGCATATTTTTTATCAGAGAAAGTTATTGCGCCAAACAATGCTTAAACGTTTGCAACTCTATCATGTTTATGCTGCATTAAAATGCCTGGGTATTTTAAAACAATTGCAATTGTTGCGTTTCAACTGACGTCTGTTCGATCAATAGCGTCAGTACAAGCGCGTTTGCACTTGGCTGAAAACGTTTTAAAACCGACGTAACTTGAACAAAGATGCGATTTTGACGTTTTACAAAGATAAAGGCCGGGGGTGTGCGGCACCCTCACACCCCCGTACTCCGCGCCAGTGTATTGATTACTTTTTGCAGAAATTGGTACAGCTCTCTGCGACCCCTCAAGTTTGTTAAGCGACCCCTTCCGGGGTCGCGACCCCCAGTTTGGGAAGCCCTGGCTTAAAGGACCAAAGTTTCGATTTTTCTGTTATGCAATAAAACTTCAAATTAACATTACTTTTCAACAAGTAGCATTGGCTTGACCACATGAATTATTGTTCCTTGTTCACAAAAAATGGAAGTGACTGATGAAATTCAAAAGGATGACGTAAGATTACGAGCAGAGTTTGCAAAACTAGACAGAAGTGGTTTACTGCAACCCGTTCAATTGTTAAAATTCGATGAAGAAGCTAGTGATCAGAATGTCATGCTTCTGCAAATGGACAAAAAAATGCTGGAGAAAGTTGAGGCAGGCGAAGAGTAAGTGAATGTTTTTGCACTAACATTTGTCAAACCTTTTTTGTCCTTTAGACAGTGGTGGGATTCAGCCGGTTCGCACCGGTTCTATAGAACCGTTTCAGAAAATTTTATGAGATCAGCAAACCGGTTAGCATTACTGGTTAGTTACTGTCCATGGACTTTTTGTAACAGAACTGGCAGAAAAATATGACTTTTGTGATAGAATCAGCTAAAAAAAATTTGGATCCCACCACTGCCTTTAGACCTAAGTCCATAGGGAAAACACATATATTGTCTCGTTTTTACAAACTGGAGAGCTTTAGCGCAAGTTTGATCTGCCAAATTGTGTTGATTACAATTGTAACCTTTGGGCTCTAGCAATTTGGCTACTTAAATTCACTTTAAAGCTCTCCAGTTTGTAAAAACCTGAATTATTTTGGTCAGAACATGGCTCCTTGAGGCTCCATCGCGTAACAAACAACTTGTGTTTTACATGGATTCAGTCACTTTATTGTTTACCAATCAAATAATTATTGTCCATTGCAAATTTGTCTTACCCTGTCAGTCAAGAAAACATACGGTGCTGAAGAAAAAACAATTATACTTGCACTGTTTGTGTAACCAGCCGTAATATTAAACGGTTTCTCCCAACCCAGTTTTTACAGATTGGCAACAGACAACCATCTGGTGTTTGGGAACCCCTGTTTTATTCCACTACAATTGTCTTACATCATATTTGTGTAATTATTGGTTATATGTTGCTAGTTGGGACATGACCAACATATCAGAAACTTTGAACCTAAATGAACAGGAAAATTGTAATTCTAGTTTTTATGTTCATCACAATTTTTAAACTTCTTAAAAATATTCTAAATCTGTATGTAGTTAAGGACATAAATAAAATGTAGCCATAGAATACAAAATTTAGAAAAAACATCCTTGTTCTGTTTCAGACTGATCATCAGAGGTGGGTCAGATGATGCAGCTGTACTTTGCACAGAAGATGCAACATATGACTTGAAGAAGGCAATGTCTTCCAACACAATGATCCTTCTTGAGAAATGTATAACCAACAAAGATGACCTGCATCCTTACAGTGGAGATGACACAGAGGAAACAGAAACCATCCATAGACATGTGAATATCCTCCACTAGCATTTATTTTTATATTGTTCACTATAACTTAACATGTTAAGTTTATATCCTCATGTGAAAGAAATTTTGGCAGCACTAATACGCTAGAATATTCGCCAAGACAAAAATAGCTGCGTAGCATTCCAGCATTTTGTACATAAAGCAAACAAAGCATACTTTGTTATTAGGTGAAATTAGGTCAGTCCCAAATAGGTACTGTTGTGGGTTTAAACCACGTTGCAACGATTTCTTTACAGTATATATAGCTCCTAAAAGGCCTGGCACACTGTGAGTATAATATAAGAAACGTCAACTGAAATATGCAATTAACTGGAATGTTAGTACATCATTGGGCGGAATTTGCAATTATGTGAACTAAAAATGATCTGTACAGCTGTAGGTTCTAACCACTTATCATCTTTATGTTTATTAATTAAATGTTATTTTAAAGGCTTTTGGATGGAGTTTTACTTACATGGAACTGAAGCAGATTTACCCAAGAATAACTCGGTTATTAACATTACTAAAACAATGCCCTTATATGGGGCCAGAACATGAACATGAGGCTGATCCCACTAAAATGGTGAGTTTTGCCGGAAATACAACTTCTGGCATAGAATGTTAAAGTCAGTAGGCAGTGTTTGGCAACCAATATGTTGCAAGACTGTATATTTGTATAGCTGTTAAGTAATATACATTGACGAATTTAAATAACAGAATGGCAACTGTGATTTTGAAAAGAAAAAATGATCTCATTAAAATAGCATATTGTTGTGTTTCCATTGTAAATTTTCTGCTAAATGAAGCTTGGAAATGAACACTTTTAAAATATTAAAGTCAGTCTGCAGTGTTTGGCAACCGATTTGTAGCCAGTCTGTACTTTAATATATTCATCAACTTTACATTGACAAACAAACTGAAACAACAAAATGACAATAACTGTAACTGTGATTTTAAAAATAAATTTGTTCTCATTAAAATAGCATAAAGTACAAACTATTTTTGTGTTTTCTATTTTGTTACTTCGGATTTCAAATTAATGTGCATCTCACTACTTTTTGAAGTTAGTGTAATTTAAGTGGCAAAAGTATGACATAAAAGTTAACAATGATCGTAAATATATTCTTTGTTTTTCTTTGAAATATTCTTTGTTGATTTTTGCAGTACACTTTAACGGAATTGATAAACATCGTACAAGCAAGCGAGTCAGAAGTCATGCAGTTTTTGATCAAGTTCAACAGTTGTTGCATTAATGGTAAGTGTTTATTGTATATAGTGTACATATTTTGGGGTTGCATACTGGCTACTGCTACATTCTTTTTGATAGGGATACTGAAACAATTTAATTCCATTGTGTTTGTGAAATAGTAGCCCATTTCTTGTCAATGAAATCTTTGGGGTAATTGCATAAACTTTGGAAAAATGTCTATCCCATTATATACCATATTTGTCTTCATATAAAATGGTAATGTTTAAATGTTTGTATTCTTTTATATAGGCTATTTGGTTTCACACATTATCCACATTTGACTAAAGATGTGTTACATTTAAAAATTGTTCTACCAAATGACGATAAATATACATCAAGCAAACAGGATTGATGAATAAGTTTTGATGTTTTCAAGGTCGCTGGAGATTATTCGATTTCGGATACATCGTGGAATGCATGGGTCAAATATTTCAAGTGATTGAGTCAGAATCTTGGAACTGTGGAAAAGTTCCTGTTGTGCAACTGTGTGAAATTATCAATGATAGCGGGGAATTGGTGCCGAGGTAAATCCTAAATACACAATAGTACACAGTATTTGTGTTTGACATTGCTCTATGTTTTTGTTGGACTTGTTTTACATTTGATGTATAAACATCAGTCAATTAAAACAAACATTTAATTCAGTGTTCATGTGTTTTTAAACTAGTAACTAGAGTTGCGTTTATTTACTTCGGGAAAGAACACATAGCAACATAATTGCACTAAAACAATCTCCAAGCCAACTGCACAGCATTGAGACTTCAAAACAAAACATTGCTAAACAGTGATAGGCACATTTTGTGTTTTTTTCTTACGTAGTACAAATCATGGCTTCTGACCATGGTCAGTAGCATGAAATCATTTTTCTTATTTTCCACAGACAGTTTTTGCTATAGTCACCAATATGAAAAGTTATAATTGTGGTACACTATATAGCCACTTATCCAACTACCTTTTAGGCACACTGAAATTGCATGGACAGTACTAACTGTGGAATAAATTACACTACACCAGTAGTTCTCAAACTGTGCGTCGCGACGCCCTGGTGCATCATTTCAATTTTCCTAGGGAGTCGCAGAATAGTCCAGTTTCGTGTCTTTTCGTTGTTATATCAACAAACCACACTTTGATAATAAGTTTCCTCATTAACTTTTATTTGCTGGTGCGTCACGCCAGAAAACTACTCCAGAGGCGTCGGAGTGAAAAAAGTTTGACATCCACTGCACTACACTGTTGGGTAAAAATGCTGATTTTGTTTTTTTAGCTTTGTCGTCAAACACTTGTTGTCAAGTTATGGAACAGAGTTTAAATCAGAGGATGATGGTTTGATTTATGCCAAACTTGATGAGTGCAAAGTAAGGAGGAACTTTTCCTCTAGAAAATTTTGAAAAAAAAATGGTTTATTTGTTTATGTTCTTATTCGTTTCATTTTTATTCTCGGTGGGCGGGCAACTCCTGACTGTACTAAGCTCACAATGAGTTTGACATCAAACTGCCTGTTATATTACGAGTCCATTGGTCCTGTTTTAAAAATTTTATACTTAAGGAGTTGCTGACTTCAACCTAGTTCAATCAATCAGGTTTACTGGGTTAGGACAATGCAGCATAGAAAAGATAAGCAACAAGCTTGTAAACACAATGCTGTTGGCATAACTACTTGGCCATCTTCTAACTTTTAGGAGTCAACTGATCCGCATTTACAAAACTGTCTACTGCAGTTAAGATTGAAAAGAGAGGCGTATAGTAGTGCACTATTATGGTGCTGCTACAGGTTTTTATTGGCATTTTTTTGTTCAAATTCTACAGTCAACCACAACTAGCACTGGCATATTTTGGGTAGAGCTACTAACACCATAACGAGAATCACAACTTCGCTTTCACAAGGGGGCGTAAAGAGCTGAATTTTTATTTAGCGGCTATTAATGGGTTGGGTTGGGAAATAAGTTTTTAAAATTTTTACATTAGTAACTAATTTTTTGGGTCAGTTTTATTGAATTTAAAGTGCTAATACCTTACCCCGACCCTAATAGCCCTAACCGTGAGCATTTTTGGAGATATAACTAATCAAATTTGGGGTGTGATTCTCGTTATGGTGTTAGTAGCTCTACCCATATTTTGACCGGAAATTTCAGCCTTGTCTTTTGGCCAACCTATGTTTTTTTTCAGCATGCGGAAATAAGGACATTTGTTTTTCAGGTTTCGCGCTTCTTTGCAGAAATGCTTTTAAAGGATATTGGAAAATTTCATCTCAGTGAATTTATGGAGGTTTGGAAAGAAAGTATGCCAGCCGGGATGGTTGCAGATGAAGGTCATCTCAAGGTCAGAAGTCTGTTGTACAACATCAACCATATGGAATAGAGTTATTACAAGATCTTAACTAGTGATTTGTAAAACAAAATCTCAAAACTATTTTACTTTATATTTTATTGTTTGTTTTGCCTGTAAAATACACACTAAATTGTTTTTATTAATAGGAATATACCCAAAGTAAAGAGCATTTTATTTTTATATTTTTGGCGAACTGAATGTTCCGAAACAAGAACATCAATATTTTATCACCATTTTATGACACTATTTTCCAAATTGTTAAAATCCAAATTGTTTATGAAGACTTTTGATGGAATGTATATCATGTCTTTGATTTCTATAGGGCCTGGCATTAACAGACACAACCTCGCAACCACCTTCAATAAAACTGTTTAAAAGTGAAGATTTGCCCATCGATGTGGAACAACGGTTCGATGCTTTGTTCCATGCAAAGGAAAAGTGGGAATTTGGTGAAATAGTTCCATACATAAAGTAAATATCCTAAAAATTACAAGTACAAGATGTTAATTTGTGTAAACCTGCAGATGTAACCAAACAACTTCTGAAACTTCTTAAACAGCTTTCTTAACACCTTGTTGTTTTTGGAAATGCCCCCACTCAGCAGTGGGATTCAAATTTTTTGTCAGTCGGTTCTATCACAAATGTCATATTTTTCAATCGGTTCTGTCACAAAAAGTCTATTGACTGTAACCAGTAATGCTAACCGGTTCACTGATCTCATAAAATTATGTGAGACGGTTCTATAGAACCGGTGCAAAATGGCTGAATTTCACCACTGCCCCCACGTTATTGTAAAAAAACTCATTGACATTTAGGCTACTATACTAAAAACTGTTTGTCAACTTTGAATATTTAGTCAGATGTGCATTGCTGGTGGGAATGCTGTTTTACTGACATGTGTTAATTTTGTGAGCTGTTATGTTACAGAGATGTTTGTTTGGACGAACTGTCGGTAACTTCCACGTTAACAAAGCATGCAAGGGCATCAACAGGAAAAGATGGAACTAAACTGTTCAGTTCAAGAAAACCACTCACATGATTTGGTGGAAAAAATGAGGAAAAATGTCCAAGAGTTAGTTTCACCCCAAGAGAAGGAAAATGCTAACTGGCGAGATATCGTCATGATGGAATTTTTTAATCAGTGAATTTAATCGGCCAGTTAAACGTTAGCCTGTTTATATGCTTTTCGATCTCAGAGTTTTGTAAATGAGTTTCAACATTACAAATATATTAACACTGCCTGAATAGCTTTTATGCCACAAGGTGTGTGTTGATTATAGCCTAAAACCATCCAAGAAAATCGCTCCTGACTTATGTTTACCGTGAAGTATGCAGTCAAACTTCGATACTATGCCACCCTTTGGGACCGAGAGAAAGTGGCATAGTAGCGAGGGTTGGTTGTAAAAATAGCCTTGTGACGTGACAATGTACTGTAATGCCACGTTGTGTTGTACGATTGTAATTTATTACAGAATACAGTATAAGGTACAGTATACAGTATAATTTATTACAAAAAACGGATAGATCGTGCATAGAACAAACAGGATCTGTTAGTTTTGTCGTGGCACAAGCACGGAACGGCGTTTACATAATCGCTGCAAAGTCGTGAAACCTCTTTAACATGACCACGTTTGTTTACTCAACGATTTGTTTTTCATGTTTTCTTTGTTTTATCATGAGCTCAAACCGAAAATTGTCAATTTTCATTCCGGAACCAGACCGTTAATACAGTAATGCTGTACTCTCATGTGTCATTGTATCAAGGGTAAGGGGTGGCATAGTTAATATATTTTCTATTGAATTTAGTTGGTGATGATCAAAAGTGGTATAGTAGCGAGGGTGGCATAGTATCGAAGTTTGACTGTAGTACAATTCCAAATCGACCTTCCTTACCCTGAATAACTTTAACCATTTTTTGGTTCAAAGCAGATGCCAAGTTTCGTCCCAGCTTTAGGTGCCTGTTAAAATTTACCAAAAAGCAGAGGAATGCATATATGTCGCAACTCGAAAGTTTGACTTTCACAAAGAAATATAATTCGTTGCAGTTGTTTTTAAACTGGGATGCAAGGCATGTTCCCCTGGGAGTGGAACAATGTTGACTAATTATGAAATACTAGTTACTTTTGGCAAAATACAACAAGGAAGATGCAAAAACTGTTTGATGGGGTGCAGTCTAGGGAAAAGGGTTAAGAATTACTGATTTACTGTCTGGGCTAAGTGGGTCTTCTTCCGAGCATAATTGTTTCGCAACGGGGCATAATAGAGTAGCACCAATACAAAGTATATGTCTCTTTCTCCTGGAAGCTGCTAAATTCATTGACACAACTCGACATCAAGACAAATTTTATTATTTCTATGGACAGTGCTAACGTTATGATGTCACGAAGCAGCATTGTTACCAAACAAAAAAAATCATGATCGTCATCAGGCAATGACGCAGGTAACAACCGATAATACACCGTGATGACGTCACGCAACAGCAATCATGCAAACGAGGGACAGTCCCCAAACCACAAGCGGACCGGTATATGAATTGGGCGTTCGATTCGGGGCCATTA
This sequence comes from Phallusia mammillata, assembly GCF_965637545.1. Lineage (NCBI taxonomy): Eukaryota > Metazoa > Chordata > Ascidiacea > Phlebobranchia > Ascidiidae > Phallusia > Phallusia mammillata. The sequence continues at coordinate 34,730,553 of NC_137252.1, read as the reverse complement.
AGTGTTGGCGCGAATTGCACACGACAGCGTTTTCAAAAGTAAACAAGTCCTTTGTGGCGTCTTTGTAAGGCGTATCAAGACATCTGTGACGTAATAAGGTGATTCCAAACAACGTTATGACGTATTTTCACAGTTTTGTCAAGCAGGATGTACATGAGATGAATTAACAAGTGTCCTAATTCATTGTTTGCTCGGAAATAAATTTACCAAGCGCCGCTTTTACGAACACGTTTTGCGCGAAGCTGTACATAAATATCTTTTTTATATGACGTCAAACATTGACCAGACCACTCCCGAAACGCCACGTCGCATAAATAATGAAAATGCGAACAAAATAAATAAAACACATCGATTGCTCGGCCGCGTGAGTGAATTACAACAGACTATGACGTCACTATCGAGCTTTAGTGACGTCATTCAGCTAGTCCAAGCAACACCATGAAAAAAAGTGTTATTGAGCGTTACGTAACAATGGAAATTGTGATATTGCGGAACACTGTAATTGTTGGTGAATTGTACGAGTTGATAACTTGATACAATAAGAATAGTTTCTTAGTGTGCAAGAGTAATATTGTTTTAAACTTAAAGTAATTTTTTAAAGGTTTGTACAATTGCATGCACATCATGAAACCTAAATCACATTTCGGTAAATAGTTGACTACACAAAATAAGCTCGGTTAGCTATGAAGCAAACTTGGTCTGGAAAAATGGTTGGTTTGTGGTATCTAGTATTTGGTGAAATTCAATTTCTCTAGGTGCAAAAGCACCAAGCTGCAACTGACCAAGTCATAAACGCACATTTTAACAACAGTTACGCTCATTATGATACCCATGCAAGAAAAACTCAATTTGCAACATGTTACATACTGATTGCACCGTTTCATAAGGTCTTGCTTCTGTTGTCATTAAATTAAGACGTTAAAATCTTTGGATTTTGGACGTGCAATAAAACTAACTGCACCATATTGAAATAGAATTTTGGTGAAATAGGATTTTCTAATGTTAGTAGGCAAGAAAAATTCAAGACTTTTTTGACATAACCACCAAAATTTAAATAAATATTCAATCATTTTTGCCATTGAAACATATCAGAAAAATCATTACGCAGGAATTGGCTTTTTGAAAACAACTTTTTGTTGTTTTAGAAAATCTGCCAACCTTCATAGCATAACTAATCTACAACAATTAAACTAACTACACGTGAATATTAAGCGAGGGGTTGACGTTGATGTGGGGGGCGCTGTTGAGCCAACATCTGTTTCTGTCGCAACTTCTTCATTTCAATCATCTCGTTCGTCGTAAATCCTAAGAAAATCACTTATTTGTAAATTAGGTTTCGGGGTAGAGCAGGTCGTTTAGTAATGAGTCAAGCTACTACAGTGCCAAGCATTCTAAAGTTTCACTTTTCAGCCAATGGATGTTTAGTAAAGAATATACAAAGATATGCATTAAGCAAAATCACCTCAGGTTGTCACAAACACTTAAAACAAAGCTTTATAGTTGTGTATTTTATGTCAAAAACATCAATCATTGCTGGCAAACCTAATATTTAAACAAAAAATGTACATCTGTACAAAAAGCATTCAATACCGGCATATCTAGCAGTCAAATTTAATGGTTAATAGCAAACAAAAAAGCCTACAATAAGCACACCAAAACAAAGTTACCTCAAATCAACTCAAAATTACAATAAGATGCAAATGAAAAGTATTTTTTGTTTTTGTCGTACACACTGTATTTAATCAGGACAAAAACATAAATTACAAGTACATGCCCTGCACAACATTGTACCACTGCAAGCATTACCAATTGCCACAAATAATATTACCTTTTTATTCCCATGCTTCTGTTCAGCATGCAAAAAATTAAAGAAGGAATCAAAAAGTGTCGCCCAATTATTCATGTTACAAATTGTTTATATCTTTGTGGTCTGTAATCTCTACCTACACTCCATGCATACAGTCTGGTCAATTATAAAGGATATAGAGATTTGACAAAAAATTTTTTTTTTCTTTTCAACCAAAAATCACCTTGGTTTTAAATTTTACGTGATTTCTATGAATTTGTGTCAAAAATTTTAATTGATGCAAGATGCCAAACAATGTTATTTTGAACCAATTGTTTGTTTCGCCTGATACAAATTGCTTCGTTTGTGATTGAGAATTTGTTTTTGTGAAAATTAGTATTTGAGAAATTAGCATGCGAGATGAAACCTAGGAAAACTCGCAAGCGTGTAATTATAGCATTCTGCATGAACGTTACATACGGATTATTCAGAAGGGTGAACTGTTGGGGTTTGGGGGGTTACCGTTAGTGGGTAACATTCCGGGCTGTAAAAATCCAAAAGAAAAGTAATAAGCAAACTTAAAACCTCCACTGGAGGGAGTCAGCTTACCGTCATCAAACCATGATACCTGGCACAATAACAATATTTATAAACTGTGACCTGATTTATTTCCAGTTATAATTGTCTCAGTAACCTAAAGTAATCAATTGCAAGCATCTCATGATTACACGTAAGCAGATGCTTGGCCAGTCATTCTGGTGACATTATCATGTCATACACACTTCTATGATGTAACAATAGTAGCTCCTGATATATCACTAATAATGACATGAGCATTTGCCGAAATGTATCAATAACATGGCATGTTGCCGTTATATTCCTAATTACATAGTGTTTGTGTTCTTTTTGTTTATAATTCTTTAGAAGACAGTGTGGGGAAAAACACTTTTTTGCATCTTACTTAACATGTTTAAGAGTTTTTAACAGTGCAGCTTTGAGGCAAAACATTGGTACTGGACAGCCTCAACCAATATGAACTTACTAAAAAAATCACATATAATAGCAACTGTTGAAATTTATTTTTTACCGGTAGCTGCCAGGGGCGGTTGGTTGTCCTTATTTGGTCGTTGGTTCCGTTCACCTGAAGCGATATCATCTAATCGAGGTGTGGTGGGAGTTCGTGTCCTGTATTGCAATATCATGTTAGAACACATATATACCAACATTTTACAGAAATGAGACAACTGTTTCTTATTTATTCATTTCACAAAATTGTTTTATTACTTCGTTTACCAACTTTGGAAATAAAAAGAATAGACGGAGATAGCTACAATAAAAGCAAATTGGTATTGGGTTTCTCTTTAGTTACCAGGTTCTATTGTAGGTAAAAGTGAGCATGTTTATTTAGCGCTCTTTATGCAGCAGGGTGGCAAAGACACTTGTCAGTCACTCCTGATTTCATAATACCGTATTTTACGGACCATAAGGCGCAATTTAAATCCTTTTTTTTCCTCATAAATTGATCGTGCGCCTTATAAGCCGGTGCGCCTAATGTATGGATCAAGTAGTGCTTTATTGCCTACACTCCAACCAGTACCGATACAATTATACGGTAACCATGCTTTATATGGCAACCGATACTCCTTAAAATACGTTGCATTCTATAGCCCGGTGCGCCTTATGTATGAACAAAAAACTAATCAAAGCAATTTATTGACAGTGCGCCTTATAATCGGGTGCGCTTTATGGTCCGTAAAATACGGTAAGTGAAAAGTCAAATGCGAACGAAAAAAAATTTGTCAGTAAAAAATTTAGTCGATTTATTTATATTACTGCGGCCATCAGCGATTTTATGAACTACATGAAACAATCTGTCAAGTTAGGTATTAAAATCTAAATATTAAAAAACAAAAATTCTTCTTACCTTCCACCACCTCGAATTGATACAACAGGTTGACCCCCGCCTCGGACATGTGTTGCACCATGGGGTGAATTCTGACCCCCTGGTCTTATTGGTTTTGCTAAAAGATAAAAAGTGATGATTACAAGTTGTGTTACAGCCAGACAACTAATGGAATAACATAACTACTCTTAATATTCTAATTTGTGTGGCATCATTAGTATGTTAAGTAAAAATGTTTAATTTTATAAACATTTATAGGCTGTTGCTGCCCGGAACACTGTTCTTGCACAGAACTACTTGCATTCAGTTTTATTTACCCTTGGAAGGCAATCTGTATAGGACGTCGAAACGTCGAAATAAAAATACAATTGCCAAAGGGGCTCTAAGTTAAATTTTTAGGTTATATATCCTGAAAAGCATATTTAACATCAGTTCAAACCGAATACCATAAAGAACATACCAACTAGGCAAAACAGTAGGTAAGTTTTGTTTATGTTTATTACCACTCAATATGTAGTGTTGTAAACTTTACTCACCAATTTGTGCTGAATGAGCTCTTCTCGTCATGTTCTTGGCACGAACCGCCTCCTTGATTCGATCAACCTCATGTTGATATCTGAACAGAGAAATGTAAAGTTACACATTTGCCAAAAACACAAAAGTAATGAACTTTCTGTTTTGTTGAGTTGTACATATTCAGGTTTAACAATGTATTCGTTTTGGACCACAAGTACTTAAAATAAAATTGCAACGAGAGTGTGATGTGAAAAAAAATCAGGGAAACCACTAATCTCTCGACTCACCGCTTTCGATCCCGTGACGCTCCCTCTTTCGCCTCACGAAGAGCTTGTTCAAGCGACTTCACTCTCTCAGCTGTCGCTCGTAATCGCTTTTCTAGCTTGGGTAATTCACAGCGAAGATCAGCATTATCACGAACCAGCTGAAAATAATTAAGGTTTTTAGGTTTTGGGAATCTTTTGTTAAAGTGGAAAGGTGGCTTTCCAATCTAGTGTGAATTTATGTGTTTGTCCTATTTAATGTGTACACTATTTGACCTACTAACATGATTGTTTTTCAACTTTGGGTTACTAACTATTATGTGTGTAAATTTGAAAATTTATAATGATCTCTTTCTTGACCAAACGATTGAAACAAACCAGCATTGGACAGAAAAAATACTGATGACAACAATACAAGTCCCCATCAGGGAAAGAAACCTTCATAATTGGACAAAAACATATTTGGAAAGTTGTGGTTTCAATGTTGCTGTGTTTTCAATACTGTCTGGGTTGTGTGCAATTGTTGGTTGATTTTAAGTCTGAAACATCTGCTTAGTTTTTGTCATACTGAACTTGTTTTCCATCATGTATAGTGGATAACTGTCTGTAATAACATGAAGTACTTTCTGCTTCCTAGCAGTTTTCAACAATGCTTTTCAGGGGAATATATGTTGCAGAGAGGTAAAGTTACACAACTTTATGCATTATCATGTAGTCGACTGCACATGCAGCTTTTTTATCAATTTAGCTACAATTTGTGACGATGATTGAGAAACATATGAGTTTGACATTGCATGTATGTGAACCCCTTATATCTGAGCATTTCTTTTCTCCTTACCTGCTTGTGGACTTTCGTAAGTTGGTCCAGGTTTCCTTCAAGAAAGGATATTTTCTGTTTCTGGACGACGGAACCTCCCATGTCTTCCACATCCTCTCCTGCAAGTTGCTGTGGAAAAACAAGGATCATTAATAGGAGAAAATACAATTTGTTTGGGAATGTTAAAGTTTGTTGGCAATTGTTATATATTTGTAGGGGACTTTTGTTCCAAATTTACAATATGAAAGCACAACACAGAAGACAACAATTTTTTTAACATTAAACCACTTTTAGTTTCGTGAAACTTGCATTTTTCATGTTTATTGGCCTTGTGTGTTAAATAAGCGCTGTTTTGTGCAAAAATGCTGCCTTTTTCCTTATTTAACAAAAATATTGAATTTGCACTGACAGAAAAATGAAACAATACCAATTTTACATCCCTTAACATCATGTTGTAGCAGCTACAGCATGTATTTGGCAAAAATATGTTTTTTACTTAATATTTTGCACAAAAAATGTCAATCAAATGTGCGCTGAGCAATTAAAACAACAAAAGTGAAACACAGACACGACACAAACAACATATGCAGGTTTTGTATCAAAATATTTTACCCCGAAATTGATCCTGGTTTGCTTCGCTAAAAATACAAACAACAATCTTAAAACAAACTTTAAACACTTTTGAACAAAACAAGTTTGTGAGTTTATTATTTTCATACAAAGCCTGCTCAAACAACATCTGATGAAAAATTTTAAGACTTACCTTTTTGACTTTCGCGTTAAGATCACGAACGAAAAGTTTCCGAAGGTTGTGTAGAGTTTGAAGTTCCTTGCTAACGGTCTCCTCCAGACCCTGGGTATAATGAAATATAAGTTAACAGAAATATGCAAAGGCTGGAAGTATAGTTTGTGATAAGTGGAATGGGGGTTAGTGGTTCAAATCCCAGCTTGGTCTTACTTAAGGGGCTTTCAAGTTAAAAAAAATAATTGTTAATTTTCTGAGTAAACAATGGTTCATTAAATGGACACTTTAGAAAGTTGGAACTAACTGAAAGTGAATCTATAATTATGCATGTGCAGATATCGTCCTGAACCACTGGCATTCAACACAGGCAGTTTCAGCGGCAGATAATATATACAAAACTGTTTTTGCAGCTACTTAAATCAGTCTGTGTTTTTCTTCATGAAAAAAATGGGGTTGCCATTACGGCGAAATCAATTTTGCATTTGTTACATTGCATGAAGAAAGAAACAGACTGATTTAAGTGCATGTTAAAAGCCTTAGTCGTGTATAACAAACAAATTTGATTTTTGACATGTGTAATAAAGACAATCGAAAACAATTTTACACAGTTTGACATTAACAGACATAAGTAACAATCCCCAACCTTAAGGTCTTGTCTTGCTTGTTCACGTCGATCAAACTTCGAATGAAGATCTTTCAATTTCAGCTCCTTTTCTTTTTCTTCCTTTTTAACTTTCTCATAATCACTTCGCAACATATCATGTTCCAACTGAAGTTTCTGATAATTGCTGTGAAGGATAAACAACATTAAAACATGCTTAGGTTGCTATGTATAAAGTTCAGAATATTTCAATATGAGGCTTTTGAAGTCATTTTTTACCACATTTCCACCTTTCAAAAATATTCACAAGTCAACCGGATGACAAAATGTTAGTAAATCAAGGCTCTAAAGTTCATCCGATTTCAGGATCATTTTTTTATCTTATTGTGACCTATTTCAACATAAGGAAGCATGTTTTATGACTCAACAAATGAGTGTTCATATTACCAGGAGCGTCAAACTTTTGTTTACTGTTTAGTCATGCATTTTTGTTGTTGTCATGTTACACTGTAACAAATGTTTCGATAGTGCGACCCTCTAATTACTAAAAAGTTTGTTTTTAGCTTTCAAAGTTGTTTGAGTTTTGTTATTATAAATTGTGTGTACCCTTTGGTGTTTTCACCAGGAACGAACTGAGGACACCCAACTTAAGCTTGTCTTCAACAAATTAATTCTTAAACAGTGCCTTTTGAGTATGAAACTATCTTAATCTTATAACATGTCATCATTGTTTTGCCTCTGAATAAGGTTTGAAACAAGCAACATAGAGCTTTTGCAGTTTGATTTTTATCAAATTTCCACCTTAAAAAATTGTTTACAGGGCGACTGGATAACAAAATGATTGATAAACGTGGCCAGTATAATCAAGATAGCAGCGTATTATACCCAGTGCAAGACACATTGCAAGTTTGAACTGAGTACTCACTCTTTAAGTGATTCGATCATTTTTAGTTTTTCCTCCACTTCATCTCGCAGCCTCGACACTTGGTTCTGGTGAGCATCTCGATGTGTGTCAAGTTGTTCTTTCATCGACATTTTGATATCTTCTGCTGCTTTCTGATGATCCTAATATTAGACAAATATATATAAAAAATCACATAAACAACATATTATAGTCTATAAGGAAAAAAATTAAAAATATCAGATATAACCACATACAATTAATATATAGTTTTAATATTTTTTTTAGTTGCACCCTTCTTAGTTTTTTTTTAGTTTCTTAAAAATTCTAATCCTCGAACTTTTTTTTTTTGCGAACCTCAGCATAAACACAAACACTTCAATTTTTTGCGAACTTGTCAATGTTGCATACAGCTTTCCATTCAACCACAAACTAAACATACCATGGATTCTTTTTCTTTATCCTCAAGAGCCACGGCCCTCATTTGCTCCTCGGATCGGAGGTGAGCGATGTCCTCGTTGAGTTTATCCACAGACTCCTCCAAACTCCTCTTTCTATTCTCAACCTCCTTCATGTATTCCATCAGTGACTTCATCTTGGCCTCATGCTGAAATTTTTCCACAAATTTTATTTCATTAAACTTAAAAGTTGCCTTGGAAAAAATTTACAATATTATTATTATTATTATTGAAAAAAAAATATTATTATTGTATGTTGGGAAACACAGAAATCATAATCTTGTTCAAAAATTTATGTCAATGACTGTTTTGGGAAAAAAACACAAACTTTATGTTCATCAATTGGTATTTAAAATTATAGTAACTGGTTTGTTGTGGCACTGAGATGCAAAGTTGTGGAGTTTGGGATAAGTTTTGTATTGTAAACTTTCACAAGCATTTGTTGAAATTATGTTAACTACTGCACAGTAAAAAAACTGCTAAAAAACTGTCAAATTATTTTGTTCTTGAAACCATTTTGGCATAGACACGACATAAAAATAGGGACTGCAAAAACATAATTATTGCAATGGAATCTTAACATTTTGAAAACAAAAGAGGGTTTGTTTAAGTTTTCAATTAATTCTTAGGCAACATGGCAATGTAGGTAAGAAGGATGCACGTATTGGAAATCACCCATGCTTGTGATGTCACAAAGTTTTACATAAATAATTCAGAGGACACTTTTATTTTAAAGATCGTTTCTTCAACAGCTGTGCCTATCTTATGGAATGCATACCCATTTGTTTTGAAACAACAAAACCCAAAACAATATGATTGGGTTTTAAGTTAAATTTAAAATATATGTGTTTTTTTCCATTCTTTATTCTTAATGTGTGATTGTGTGTGTACATGCATTATGGTGACAAATTTTAAATTTAAAAAGTGTACAGTTAAAAACAGTATCCATTTGTAAAAAAACACGCAGAGAAAAAGTCTATGGTTGGAAAAGTATATTATGTCAGAAAAATGTACGTTAACATTTTTACAACAACAAAAAACTGATTGCCTTGGAAATAGTTCAATTTTTTATTTGTGGTAAAAAAATTACCTGTTGAACGAGCAAGTTGGAGGCAGACAATTCTTGTTCCGCTTCAGCGAGTCTCTTGTCATTGTCTTCCTGTGACGTTTGAAGTTTCTGACACTTGGTGGCGAGCTGTTTCACCTCCGACTTCATCCGAGACACGAACAATCGGGTTGTGGTGATTTCTTCTTCAAACTTTTCACCAATTGCCTCCGGAATTTGCTGAAAGTAAAGTTTTAGTTTAGAACATAGTGTTCCAAAATGATTTATTGGAACACATTTATATTTTTGTTATTGCAAAAGCAGTTAAATTTTAACCACTAAATTAATCTACTGTTGTTTTTTGTTTATTGCGTCAAGTTTTTTTTATGGCACATATATATATTTTTACAAAAAACTTTTCAACATAATTACCACAATAAACCTTCTTTTCAGTTTCTCCTAAGATCTTGGTGTTATAATATTTTGCACAAAATTATTTTGGCAGCCTACTCATGGCCTGGTACAATATAAAACTAACTTAATTAAATAGGTAGTAAAAAAGCCAAAACACAAAACATATTTCAGAAAAAAGATTTAGTGGATTGATAAAAAAGTTAATGTACTTACAGAATCTTGATTTCCTATCGCTGTTCCAATTTCTCCGAGATCTTTAAGCATGGGTGACATCATATCGCTGACTCTTCGTTTGTGCAAATCACTAATTTCCTTCAAGTGCGACACTTCTGTCTGCAGAGCGCCCAAAGTTTTCTGCCAAAAAATGTTATGACAAAATAGAAGATAAAACACTACACAACAATCTGTCATTTATTCAAGATTTTTTACAACAGTTGCTGCATAAAAAAACAGAAAAATCAATACAATTAATGATATAAGCTGTGGCCAAAACCCTTCACTTTATAGTATGTTATCTACTTTTCTGTTATTTCAAACATAAAAAACAGTTGTTTTTTATTTAATTTTTCCAATTTTAATTTCTGCCTTTTGTCACACACATAGAACATATTTAATGCAACCTAAGTATCAGTTTAGGTAAATCCCCCAACTTACACTTTTTTCGGTGAGTTCCTCGCAGACTTGGTTCAGCTCTTTAGTTTTGTCGTCAGCAATTTGAACTTTTCTGTCATAGTTAAGTGCAAGTTCTTCGAGAGCTTGTAGAACATCCTGGACCTCCTCCTTTGCAGCCTCGTTCTCAGACTAACAAGAAACTTATTTAAATAGAATGTTGTCATAATCTTTTTTGAATAAATACAGGTTCTGCACAAACAGTGATTTGACTGTTCACGTCCATTCAGACATTGGTGCATAAATACTGAAAAACTCTGTTAAATCTGATTCACTGATCAGGGTCTTAGTATAATTTGGACAAAATTTAAGGTGCGGCCTAAACTAATTGCCATCGGTTAATCCAAATCTTCGCCTAATTAAGACAAAACTTAAGGTACAAATAATTTGTAATGTTGTAAGGCTTAAACTAGTCGCCACTGGTTAATCAGGATCTATATATAATCCGGACAAATTTTTTGGTCCAAACGGGTCTGAATTAACCGACGTTTACTGCACATGGTTGTAAACATTTTAGCAAGTCCAAATATGCCAACTGAACACATAGACAACTTTTCTTTTATATTTGAATGTTTAAAGTATAGGACCAATCAAAAGCCAACAAAATTGAACCAATACTGACTAAAACACAAATGTGATTGTTACATCACAAGTACCTGCAATCTTGTCATTTCTTCTTGTACGCTCTCGTAGTCGGCACGAGTTTGTGTGATGACTTCCTCCTGTTCAATCATCTCAGCTTTCAACCTCTCGGCAAGTTGCGATGCCTGATTGATTTCCTCGTCCTAAACACAGAAGAGTCAGAAACTGAACTCAAGTCTAGTTTTTATTTTTAATCGTGCTGTGATATAAAAGGTATTCTGCAACATAAAAACTTGTAATGGATCAAAACTTTAAATTCTTACTTATCTTATTTTAGAAATCAGAGTACGTCAGGCTTATTGAAGGCGTTATACTGAATCAGCCGGTCACCCAAGCATTCACCACCGTATGGCAAGGCATAGGCTAACAAATCTAGCATGTGGTGGGAATGTTTTTAAATATCTCTTGGTAAAATCCGAACATGAAATTTAAGTTTTTTTAGACACACTTAATTGCCACACTTTTCCAACCTTTTATTTACCCCCAAACTCCCAAAGAAATTTACTCCCAAAGAAATTTACTCTCTAAAATAAAGATTAAATTTTCAGCATTTAAAAATGTATGTTAACAAAGTGTAACTGCTTTAAAATTGCTTACTTTGTCATCGAGCATTTTGTACAAATTATTTCTTTCTTCCTCCATTGACTCAGTGGTTGCCGAGGTAACAAGAGAGTCGTTTGATTGGACGCTTGTGATTTGAGCCTGAAAAATATGATGCATGTATCCAAAAAAATGAACTAATGATTTTTGTATTTTTAAAGAAAGCATGTTAAAAAACACAACGAAAACACCTTATTCCTACAATATACACCCTAATGCTAATTAAAAATGACTGATAAAATCCCAAATTCAATTGTATTTTAAACAGAAGGTTAAACAGTAAACATACTTGATTGGTGATAATCGCTGCTGCTGGTGCTTGGTTGTCAATAATAGGAGCGAGAGAATTTCGATTCTTTGCGCTAACTTGTTCATTGGTTGGAACAGTTTCACCTGCAAAACAATATCACAAAATTTATTGCACTGATGTTTAACCAAAATTTGTCAATATAATTTCACAAACATGAATAAGGGCATATACCAGTAGTTCTCAAACTGTGCGTCGCGACGCCCTGGTGTGTCGTTTCAATTTTCCAAGGGCGTCACAGAATATTTCCGTTTTGTGGCTTTTTGTGGTTGTATCAATAAACATAACTTTAATAATCGGTTTCCTCATTAACTTTTATTTGCTGGTGTGTCGCAAGTCCAGAAAACTTTTCCAGAGGCGTCGCAACAAAAAAAGTTTGAGAACCACTGGCGTATACAATTAATGGACCAATGAGATATAAATACTTTGATGACAATTTTGAAAAAAAATTCTCAAAAATACGAAAAAAATGAGGATTTTTTTGAAACGACAAGAAAACAATTTAAAATAAGTTTCATATGAAAGTACAGTATCAATCATATCAGAAAATACTTAATGACTTTAACGACACGCATGCGTTGTTATACTCACTAATATGATTGCAATTTTCGTCTGGTGTAAGCATTAAAAACGTAAAAAGCAAAATATTAATGTCCAGCAGAAATATTCCAAAAACAAAACTGTTTTGGTGTTTGAGTACACCGAGGACCACTGTGAGCAACATTAGATGTGCACATTGTGTTCACACACTAGTTTGTGCGCAGCATAGATTGTCATTTGTTTGGGCATACATACATACAAGGTTCCTTAGTACACTGCACGCTGTAGCCACCCACCATTAATGTGCAGCATATATTTTCATGTGTTTGGGCATACACACAAGACATTATATTAAGTAGCAGTTAATTTAGTTTTTACAACAAACTCACCATTTCTCCATCTGGCGAGTTCTTTTTCAAGATGTGCAATTGTAATAACGAGACCCTTGTTTTTATCTTTTTCCTTCTCATATTTCTTTCTCCATTGTTCCGCCGTAAGTTCCACATTCGCTTGTACAGAATTTTTAATCGTCTTTGCCCTGAGAGTAAAAAAACAACTTTCAGCGTATACCAACACAAGACAGTTTCTTTATGTGCTTAAAACAGCATTGGAAGAAATTTTTTTGGAATAAACCAAGCACAACAAATTTTGTTTATCAAACATTTCAGTATTTATTCATAGTTGGTTACAATGACAAACTAATGAAAAACATATTCGCATTGAACCAAAATCCTTCAAAACTTCAAATAACATTTTATAAAAGTTCAGACAAATGACAGGGTTATGAGAAATACAATCTTAATAATGTCAAAGTATAAAAACTTGTCTTATAAATATCTAAACAACCTCAACCCAGTATGAGTCACAACATAAGATTTCTATCTCACCTCACACCAAACATAAGGGTTGATTTGGTTTCTGCTTCATTATAACTCGCCGGTGAACAGCAGATAAAAATTGTTGTTCGACAATTTCCACCCAAACTGTCTTGTAAGATTCGAGTCATTTTACTGTCACGGTAAGGAATGTGGGTTTTCTATGCAGAACAAAAAAGAGTTTTAAAATTATTTAAAAAGTTTAGTCACTTTCTGAGTAAGAATAAACTGAAAAACAAAATCCTCTAGTTGGTTGGGTTTTTTTTTGTGTCACATTCTGTAGCTGGCTTGTGTCATTGGCATATACTGCCAATTTTAATAAAGTATAAATGTGGAGCAGGCAATGTGTACTGTAGGGCCAATTATAAATGTCAAAATTGGATCGCAGGCTTCACCTGTGTATAACACAAAGTGATTTTTCCCGCGGGCAGCAGGTTCCCACCCCTGATGTGAAGAGTGCAGTTATTTAAAAAAAAAGTTAAACTGGGAAAGGGTTTGGGACTAAACTTAAAATAAACAACTGAGTTTTTATGTTCATTATGTTATTATTATTACGAAACCTCAGATCAACCCTAATAGCCTTAACCATCAGCATTTTGTACACAATCTGCAATGTACCACCTCGCAGAGGTTAGCATGCCGGCAAACTGTGAGTTCCTGTGATAGTATTTTTTTGTTTTACCTTTTTTTGCCTTTTTTGTCGTTTATTTGGTAAAACACAAAATGATTAGCACCAAAAACACCAACCTTTCCATCTGCAAGAGCTGATATCACATTTCCGAGAGCAGATAAAGATTTATTGATGTTTCGTGCTTCATCCAACACTGTGCCCTCTGCTCCTGTCTTGCCGACCTTAATTCACCAAAATCAAGAAATCAATGAATGAGATTATATTGGACATTGTGTTGTAAACAGGGTAATATGCCGACACAACACCCAAGGGCAAACTTGTAACACTAGAAGCAAGGACACAGACTTATTTTGTCAGTTGTATGGTTCCAGCAGTTCAACGTGGTTTCCAAGTTACTTAAGTAACAAAACCTTATTTAAATGAAACTTGGTTGGTTTTTGGTACATGGCACAGGTTTAATATTGTAAGATATATTTTTGCTATTAAAAGTTATTGAAACAGGTTATTTAACACTACACTATACACGAACCTGTTTATAAGTTAAATGAGAAAAACAACGGCCTAAATATTCTTAAAAACGAGTGTAACTGATGTGGCTCCTCATACCACTGATGATGGCAAAAGCATTTGCAGAAATGTTTGATTAACTAAGCAAGTCGCTTTTTAAGTCTATTTGGCCTATATTTGTTATATTCATCATTAAATTTACTTTTTAATTTGGTGTTTTTGTTTAATTTTCAAGTTTGATTCTACAATCCAATAAAAAGATATTCACCAAAACTATGCTTTCTGTGTTCAATGGGATATGTTACATTAATAGTTGTAGTACAAAAACAGAATTTAAGTTTCTATGTATTAAATGTAGTTTTAATATTTAGGCCTCTGGGATCATGGTTTACTTCTACCATAAGTTGGGTAAAATATCAATGCTTCAATTTAATGCAAGAACAATGGAACACAATTTTAAAAAGTGCACTTTGAATCCGGAAATGTTTTTGAACAAGTTTATTCTAATATGTACAAAAACCAAAATAACTGCTTACAGATTGTTCAAAAATAACATTTGAAATATTAAAATCATGTATACCAAGAGTCCAACACATATCAATGGCTGTCAAAACATGTAGAACCTGCCATACTAAGTGGCTTTTCCTAATACAAGGCCATTTAAAGGCTTTTAGTGGATTATACAGCACTATAAAGGGCAGGGTTGCCAATTGGAATCACTAGAAAGGAAATGTCTGCTTTCTTGCCCTTTGGATCAACTGCTTATATATTGATTATATCAAATTTAAATAGGCAAGGTCCGGTTTTGTTCAATTTTATTATGTTTTTTTTTTTAATTATTATTGATTTTAAACCCTTACTTTCACACTGATGTATTTTTAATGATAGCGTTTAGTGTTAAACATCCCAATTTTTTGTTCTTTTAACACACTAAAATAAAACAACAAAGTAGAGTTCTGACATATAAAACATATTTACAAATATTGAACTAAAATACCTTTTCGCTTCCAGCCAAATCCACAAGATAAAGTTTTCCTGTCAATTTGGTTTCAGTTATTGTATTTTCCTGCTTGACATTAATGAGGAAAATACTGTGGCTTCTTGAACTGTGTTCATTCATATCTGGAAAATATTAATTACAAAGTGATTAGTTTGCATTTTCGAAGTCTGTGTTTCAAAACTACACTTTTATGGAACATAATGTTTTTGAGATATTTTTCTGTGCATACCAGGAAAGAAAAACATGCTTGGGCAGAAATATAAGGTTCTGTTCTTTTAATACTTGTAAAGAGTTTAAAGCCTTCCACATGCTATAATACACATGTTTAAGGACAAAACCTGGTTGTTTATTCATACAGAAAGGTGGAATTAATAGAAGAAAATAATTATATTTTGTACATGTTTTAGTCTGTCGCCACACAATTCACCAAGTTTTTAGCTATTGACCAACAAACTGGGTTTAACTACAAGAATTTGTTTGAAAAAAGTCTGTTAAAAATTGCTGTCAAATTGTGTTATACTGTCACTGGTGTGAGATTTCAATGGACATTTAAAGACACCCCTTACGCATTTGTGACAATTCCGCAAAACTCAACCATGTAAAATATCAAGTAATAGTGACTTACTTGTGACAGCAACATGACGATTTGACTTTCCTTCGTCGATTGTTTCGAGAACTTCTTCAGGTGAAGCTACAAAGCGCTCGGTGCAGCCTTTCACATACGGCACACGGTTCTTGTCCTCATGAACCGAGAGATTTGTTTTTGAAACTGTATGAAGTAAATATAAAACATGAAATTAGTTGAAGTGCTGGTCCAACCACAGTAAATAAAACATTGCCATTTATAATAATATAATCAAGCCTTTGCTTCAACAAAATTTATCAAGTTTTGTTTTTATTGAGTTGCTTACAAAATGGTTTAATTTGAGCAAACTGTTAGACCATGTTGCCAGCTTTATTGGACTGCTGCATTATTTGTTTTCCATTGCTTAAATCAGTGCCAAAAACTTTCTAGAATTTCTTAGCTGGGGAAATTAACTGTCAGTGGAATTTACTTAAATATAGTAACCACTTGAATTTCAAACCAACTGTCCGATGGGTTTTATGAGAACAACATGAGGAAAATGGCAATGATTCAAACTTGTTAATATGTTACATTTCAGATTGTGTGATAAAATCTGTTTTGCAGATTAAATCAGATTTCTAACCATAATGATGAAATCCTTTAAACTTTAGCCAAACCAGAAGTGCTTCGGGCCATAGAAAAAAAAATTCTGTAAGATTTAATACGTAGAAGCTAATCAAAGAAGTTTTTCTTACAATAAAAACAAAATGATCCATAAAATGCATAAAAATGATGTAACGTATTACAATCATAAATGCATGAAGGAGTTAGTTGCTCAAAAAATGGCATGCAAAATATCAACCCTTACCATCCAGCAAATCTCTGATTTTATCCAAATAAATTTCAAAATAAGAAATTTTAATGTGAAATTCAAGATTTTCGTCCATCGTGTAAATGTGGTTGAAGATGTCGTCAATAATTCGGGGAATAATTCCCATTAAATTTTCTTCATGCAAAACACCCTTAAAGAAAAAAAGCTTGTTAGCAATCGATGCGTAAGTCACAAAGAGCTAAACTGGTTGTAAAATGTAACAATAAATATCCAAAACAAGGATTTTTTGAACAACTTTGCGCATACCGCATATCAATGTAGTAAACTGCTAAAAACTATGTTTACAATAAAAGCACACACAAGACACAATAGTCAACAAACTTTTTTATTAGTTTTGGATATGCTTAATTTAATGGTAGTGTAACACTAAAACTCAAAGTTTACACATTAGTACATAACAATTGAACTTCATCTCACCTCCATGGTATGGGTTTTTCCACTAGCTGTTTGACCGTATGCGAAGATGGTACCATTATATCCTTCAAGAACATCTAAAAACATATAATATTATTTAGTTGGTGATTGTAAAATTGTGCACATGTTGATTTGAGTGTAATCTGAACACAACATCAATATATTATTGTATGTTGAACAATAATACATTTACACTCCAAATAGCTGTATTAATTGTATTTAAAATTTTGCAATATGTTTCTTGTTTACATTTGTGTACTTGCATTTGAACTTCCAGTGGTAAATACAGTGGTAAAATGTCCAGCAAACAAAGTTTATAATTTTATACGTTGGAATATGTTAAATTAGAGGCCGGCAACCACCTGTCCCTGTGGAATTCATTACCGGGCCATCTAAAACAAGCTCAAGGTTCTCATTTGATCAATATTGTTATAACTTATGAGCCGCAATAAATTTTCACTGCTAAACTTTTGTTATTTTGTGAAGACCAGTCTGCGAAAAAAATGCAGTTTTAAATTGGTCTGCAGTTCAAAAAAGGGTTGCCAACCCCTGAGTTAAATGATTGTACACAACCCCTTGTAAAGTTAAAAACTATTACAACAAAAGACTTTGTTGGAAAAAGACTCTATTACTCTACTATAAGGAGCCGTCTAAAAATGTTTAGTTAACATAGGATGAACATAAACTGTACAAATATTGTTTTCCATGGACATGATTGTAATTTTTTTAGGGTTTATTTTTTATAGCGGAAGGGACATAATAATATATGCAAAGCAAAAAAGACAGCCAAACAGCAAAGACTTGGGCATAAAACTAGCCCCCCATACACACACACACACTATGCACAGACATGAGCTTGCAGACATAAGAAGCAGAATATTGATTAGTTTGACATCAATAATTCAGTTGAAAGTAGCGCTCGAGCAGCAGCCTTGATCAAATTGCATCGCACTCCAGGTTTTGCCTTCATGCATGAATAGATTTTTATTTTTCATAGCAAGGGCAAAGTGACCTTGACAACAGTGAACATGTCTATTTTTAAATTGAAACCATGACACACTTTGTACCATAGCAACACTGGACTGTTCAGGGTTTTTGTTACAACGACAAAAGCTGACATTTGACATTCAAACAATAACAATCACCAAAGTTTAGTCCATCAGAAACTTTAACATATATATGTATCTTTGTAGTCAGTTTTTAGTTTAACCAGACATTGTCTTGAATAAGGCAAAAAGCTCTTGCATGTTCATCAATTATTTATCACAGCATTATGAGGCTACAATTTTTTTGCATTTAAGTCTGCTTGGGTCTGAAGTTTCATTACATGATTATTCACTAGTTGAACAGTCAACAAATAAAACAGAATCATAGAAAAGCATTTGGCACAAACACCCCCAAAAACACTAATTTTGGGTTATTTTTTAAACCCAACTAAAACTTAAAAAAAAAAAGTATTGTCAATGACAATTACACATATTTTTGAGAGGAACTTTCTGCAAACTTTGACTGGAGTTGGCAACAACTAACATAAGATCAACATGCAGATGTAAATGTGTATGAGAGTTTTCGTTACCTTTGACAATGGGTTTAGCACCAGCCACATACACCTGTTCTTGAGTGGTGGAAGGCCCAAAAACTCGATCGAACGTGTACGTCTTTGGCTAAAAATAAAGTTGATTATGTCCCTTACATCGCTTTCCAAAAATTATAAATCACCAAAAATGCTATCAAGATGTTTAAAAAAGAAGAAAAACAGTCAGAAAAAGCATTTAGATTTAGATAACATTCACCAATTATACCTGTTGGCCAAAAGTGACTTGTTCTTGTGATGGAAATTTGGGCAGAAATTGATCTCCTCGCGATTTTTCTGAAGAGTTTAGCGGCCGAAATCTGCACATCACCTGTAAAAATATATTAGGATAAAAAATGATTTCAGTACATCATAATCTCACTTTAAAGACAACATGCAAAACTGAATTGATAAAAAAGCAAACAAGCCTGACAAGTATTTTTATTTTAACATTACAAACTAATAAAATTAATAAATAAATCTCTAACCTTGATGCTGCATTCCGCAGAAGAATCCCCTTGATCCCCCATTGTTATTATTATTGTTGGGGTTCAGTATTTACAAATTTATCCTAAACTGACCCTGAAACGAATTAGCAACAAATCATGGTAAAATCTCATGGTAGAAAATTCCTGAAGTTCTGAACTGAATCCATTTTTAGGAATATGAGTAATGACTTCTTTTCAAAACAAAATGATAATTGATATTGAATTCGTTACATATATTTAGCATTTGTGCAGCATTCACAAAGTAGTTTTGATGTAAGTTTTTTGTAACTTTCCTAAAATTATAAACAAACCAAGTGTTTGTCCAAAAAAAAAACACATATAACAAATCACAAATAATATTTCTTCTGCCAAATGTTGGGGCTTGAACGTACATCCTATTGATTTCCATCACTTTCGTCCTGTTGTTGCTTAGTACAAAGCCAAACAATTAAACGTTACAAAATAAAAATACCGTAAACATCTTCTGTGATGATTTTCACCAGCAATAATATTAAATTTCTAGCTATTATTGCAGAAATTGGTCGGTTTTTGTCTCAATTGTATGGGTAATAACTAATAAACCAAACAAGCAAATTTCTCGCTTATTCCTCAGGCAAATACGTTTCAGCAATGACAACAATTAAGTCGCCGACAGCGTTTGCCTTTCGAACAAATAACAATTTGTGCATTGTTACGTAGACAAAGCCAGATGATCGCTGCGTAATTTTTTCGTTTTCCACAGCGGTTAAGCTTCAACATAGAAATAAAAATTGCTTTTCAACAATTTTGCGTGCATGTGTATTAAATTTCACTGACCTTGGGTGTGTAAGTTTCAAAACATATGCAGAAAATATTAACAACGACATTATCTCTACTTACCTGTTTATGATTTTTTGACGTGTTAACTTTTGGGTTCAACTTTTTTATCTGTACTGCCATTTTTATTAGTCAACCTATTTTCCGATTAGCACTTTAAATTGTTTGTTCAAATATAGATGGACAATGCCAATGAAAAACCTTGCTTGAAAAGAGTTTCAAAACGATTGTCGAAAAATTTCTATTCACCCATAATTTATTGATGAGTCAACAAACATGTGAGATGACTCATCAATTTTGCCGAGACAAAACAAATTCTTAAAGTTTTGCCTTTTATTGCAGTTATATTTGTTAAACGGAAAAATGACCTTGTTTCAATGCGTTCACTTTCTTGGTGCTGCTTTCTTTGCACTTGCAGCATATGTTCAGGTACGTTTCAAAAATGTTATTTGTTTTGCAAATAACAATCTCATTTTATTTTTTATGTGCAGAAAAATGACCCAGATCCCGAAATTTGGGCGGTAAGCATCTATTTTAACCATTAAGCAACATATCTGCTAATTATCTGCTCATCTTTTAAGCTGTCTTAAAGCATGGCGCACATGAAACCTACTTTCTCATTGTATATGTCTAAGTTGGTTTTCATTAACATAATATAAATTGTTGCAAAGGAATTTATGCAAATGTAATGTTTCCCACAATTTTTACTAGACTATATATCTTCTTCCTGCATTTCTGTCACTTGCCACTGCTATTCAGCCAGAATTTACAGGTACCTATCCTCCAAATGTTTTGTGCTTTTTCCCAAAGACTTCCAAGTGATTATGTTTAATTACAAGTTCACAAAGATTTTAATTGCATTAAATTAGAATATACAATAAACCAAAAAATTAACCAATGAAAGGATACAGTTTGGAATTCAGTATGTAGTAAAAATTTGTGATTAAGTGGATTTTTGCCAAAATCATTTGTTCATTTTATGTATTAACGTCACATTTTTTGGATTACCCGTTTAAGTTACATTCTCATTTGTTGAGTTGTTTAGAAAGCAAGTTCATTCGTCATGTCAACGAAATGATCATAGTTGGTTACTGCATTTTTGGAGGAATAATTTTAGATTATTCTTACAAATTCGAGGAAGACATTTTTCACTGGATCATCCATGATGAAGCTGGAAGGTAGGACATTTATAATTATGGAATATGCAACTTAGGACAGTATACTATTCTATAATATGTAAATAGAATCTAAAATTCCACAATAATATTACTATAAAAAAGGTAAACCGAATCTAGAAATACATTTATTTTTGTCTTTTGAGCATTTTATCTACTGCACATAAAATTTGTATCAAATGTGGTTACAAAACTACTGTTATCCATACCTTAACAATTATGGTGAACAAGAAATTAGTTTCAGCAACACAAACC
The DNA here is from genome assembly GCF_965637545.1 of Phallusia mammillata. NCBI lineage: Eukaryota > Metazoa > Chordata > Ascidiacea > Phlebobranchia > Ascidiidae > Phallusia > Phallusia mammillata. The sequence goes on along the minus strand of NC_137252.1, from coordinate 34,709,155 downwards.
CTTAGACTTCGGTGTTCTAAACTGCCCATTCCTAAATATGGCTGACACCAAAATATATATTCTGCATCATGGAATACAAGTTTTTTTTTGTTTTACAGGGAATTTGGTGGCTTACTTATTGTATCCTTATGGACTGGCCTAATGCATGGGTCAAGCAGGTAATATTAAACAGCAATGGAACATTTAAATACGATAAAAAGGAATGAAATATTGACATTTAATTTGCAGGTCTGCCACTACAAAGTTTTTAATTATGTCATCGATGATTATTTTGGTTCCGGCAATCTTCTGGGGTTACATATACTTCAATAAAGCTTACAGAAAAATGTGGCCAAAACATTGCCAAACTGCCCTCTACCCTGACTTTATGCGTGCCAGTTGAAATGTTTGTTTGTTTCCATATAATCCTGCCTTTGACTTCTTTGGCTTTGTTGCATTGTATGTTACCCATATATTCAGAGACATTTTTACTTTGTTAGGTGCCTTATGTTTTTATGTGTTTTTATTTATTTATCTAGATTGTGTTTTCATGTGCAAGGAAAGTTGTATTGTGTGTTCGCAAAAATGTTGTTTTATTTGAACATAAATTTTACAAAACCTTAAATACACAGACTATTTGTACAATCTTGAGGTGCCTCCGGGTGCCTTCGAATACTACAGGTGCGCTTTGTACCTCGCTTGGTAACCTTTTTTCGTGCAACGTAGCTTAAAAATAGTGCAGGTAACTCTCTTTGGTGCGATTAAACTCAGAATAGGTACGACGTAAGTCGAAAATACTACAGCTGACCTGTTTTTATGCGACAAATCGTAAATACTGCAGTTAACGTTATAACACGCAAATAATGCTGGAAAAGTGTTACGATAGTCCCAACACACAACTAAAACCCTAACCCAACCTTAAAAACAGTACATACAGCATTATTACGTTACGTCGCAGTAACTACGAGTTTACTCGTTTCAAAAAAGGTTACCTGCACTATTTACGGGCTTTGTTGAATTAAAACGAGTTACCTGTAGTTTACCAAGCGCACCTAGCGCACCTGCAGTTTTCGAAGGCACCGGGTGCCTACTGCTGATATTTTTTTTATTTTTATGCTTTGCAAGAAAGCCAACAAATGAAAGAGTTGTTTGGCTTTGATATCTGTTTGTTAAAAACATTTAAGTTTTTCATTTTTGATTTTAACAAGAATCTCACACATACTTTCACCGATTTTTTTAAAAATCATAAATGATGGATATAAAAGCCATTACATGTTAAATAACATGCAGAAACTGCACTCTGTGTTTAAAAACCTATGGTTATGATGTTCATCAATGCAGCTGGTGACAAGACATTGGTTGTCATAGATTTCACAAATGGGAAATGGTCGTTTTGACATACAAACCTTTCTATTGCCCCAATTTCTGCAATTTTGGACGCATAATTGCGTGCAACAAACCACTAGTATATAGCAATTTAAAGTTTTTCTTGACAAGGTTGCACACGCCATTTTGCCTAGCTGTGCAGTTATTTTCATCATATGCCACTAATCACAAAATTTAACCTTTAAACCCTGCATTATTGGCAGCAGACCCATTTCAAAATAACTGCAAAGTTGTTAATTGCGTTTAGTGACTTTCTGTCATCCACAGTTAGTCACGTTTGAACCAATACGTGTTGTGACGTAACTGAACATAGTGTGCACATTGTGACGTCAAACACGAGCCTTTTTGCAGTTGCTTGTTTTACTTTTTTCCATTGTTACATAACAGTTTGGGCATTTACGTGTAAGTCAACTAAAGAATAAGGCGATTGTCAAGCTGAACCTAATTGACCCTTCAGATCGTTAACGTCAGTTCTGCATTGCTTCTAGGCAAGTTAAACAATAATAATTCGTTCGTTGCGTAACTTAATTTCTGACTAATTTTACTATTTTGGTAGTTGTTTTTTAAAAGCAAAGTTTGGGTCTCAGTTATATAACCACCATTTCACACGAAATTCTAAAACAATTATTTCCAATCTTTTAAAGTCAATTTTGGCCTTGCTTGTCAATAATCGGAAAAAATTTAAAACATTAAATTATAAGAACAGGATGGACTTAAGTATTCCCGTTTAGGATTCCTGAAAAAATAAATTTAAGGTCTTAAAAAAATTGGGGTTGAGAAAATAATGCTTAGTCCAACGGATCCTACGTTAGCGAAGGTTAGATGATCTGTCATCTGCAAATAAATTCAGATATTGAAACAATAACTGTGGAACCAATGGCTATGACATCATAAACAACTGATTCCAAATTTATCGCTTCTCAGAAATATGGTCAACCGATTCATAGAACACGAAACCCCCACAACATATTGTTGAACCCAGTAAACTAACCAGTGATCCCCAATTAAATGATATTTAGGGTCAACTCGAGTGCAAAGACCAAAATTAACAGCATGGACTTACTCACTATTGTTTAAAATAACTTGAAACTAAAAACAAACAGGGCGATGCGCTTAATGGACTTTTCATATTTAATTTATGCAAAACTAGCGACGTTAATTAAACGCGTTCAACCAGACTGAACTCTGGCAACACGCGAGGCATCTATTTAAGTGTTGTTTAATAAGTCCCGATTTTTGACTTCAATTTTCGGTGAAACTGAAAAAAATTCTTCGTGACATAAAACAAGTCTATTTAAATTCAACAAGAACACTAACGACCTTTTACGAATCGATTAATGATGAAACAGTGCACGATTTTCCCGGTTGAATGCCAACACTTTGGCTTTAAAATATCAGAAAAACTAATTAAACAAATGTTGCAACCGATTTTCCATATGTGTGATGATTTATTGCGCAACGGACAAAACATGTTTGCCATTTTACTTTTTCTTTGTTTACCATTTGTGAGTGAAACCCAATGTTTCCCATTGTAGGGTGCCCAGCTTCACAAGGTGTGAATTTATTAAATTAAAAACAATGAGCATTTCATACACCAGTAGTTATTTACCTTTTTGGCGTAGTATGCCAATAAAGTCATCACCAAATTTATAGAGCTCTTCTGGCAATTGCAGTTTATTCCGACGTTTCGACGTCCTATACACTGTATAGTATACAGGTTGCTTTCAAAATACATTTACCAGAAGAGCTCTATTAATTTGATATTATGCCTGGCAGCAATAGGGTATGCTAATATAAGTCATCACTAAGTTTAAATTGCCCTCTCTGTGATTTTGATGTTGAAATTTTCTGTCGTATATTAACAATAATGGTCATTAAACAACCAAACAAAAAATACTTGACTCGACTAAAATAATCAGATATATGACCTTAAATATTCGAGTATAACTTAAAACAACAATTTAGGTACCATTGAGTTTTAAAATTTACCTCTGCATGCGCATTCTGTTTAGAAACTTTAAACGCCATTTCGGCTACGGAATGCATCGGACTGTACAATACAGGTGGTAATGTAAAGATTAAAATTTATTCGACAAATTCTGTTTAACAAGAGTTTTATTCAAAGTTGATTAATACTGAAGTATTTAAACAATCCCGTCAAGATTCCTTCATAATATTTTTGATATTTATGCTTGTGTTCATGCAAAAAAAAAACATTGCGAAACTGATAAGTACGGCACTGTGTTTTAAATTTGAAACGTTCCACATATTGCAAATAGAACGGTAAAGTGGTAAAACACCACATCAATAAACTACTTTGGAACACTATATACGGATCTGTTTACGAGTTTAATGAAGAAAATAACGTTTGAATTCATTTAAATAAAATAAGCTTACTTGATTTGATGAAACCTGTTTATGCGTTGCTAAGTTAAACAAATTTCATTTTATCTTATTGCACAGAAAAACTTCACCACGAGACTCGTGCACTTTAACACCGACAGTTTAATACCACTTGCAATTTAATTTACGACTTAAATTCCGTAACATGCCAACACAGGAATGCAGGGTGCATTAATTAAATCTTCGAATTAGCGGGTGATCTTTCTAAATATAGCAACGTACTAAAACCCCAAACCACATAAAGGGGTACGATATGCATCGACGTAATTTAGATGTCTGATTTCGAACACATTAATGTTATTTTAATTTCCTCTCCATGCTAATTTCACCATGGGAAACTTTTAATCTTTTAAAATTGAAGTATAGACCTGCCAAGAATTTGTGTCGAATAAATTAAAGTTGTTTTTAATTTCCTCTAAAAGCGATTTTTACCACAACAATCTCACAGTGAACGCATTTTTACCACAACAATCTCACAATAAACGCATTTTTACCACAATAATCTTGCAATAAAGGCATACACTTTTAAACTTGAAGATATGAAACCGCCAAAAGCAGCGTAATTAGGTAGCATGACCTCTGATTCCGGCGCCGCAGCTTGTAACTAAATACCCGCCCACTAATGTAAGTTGGGAAATTAGTAAAGCTGCGTTATTATCAAATCACACTTTGACATGTGGTGTAGGCGTACGGCATTTCCCGGCTGCTTTCATGTAGGAAATACCTGCACGACTTTGCATCGGTGTTGTGTTGTGTGTAGCGCGTTTATTTGATGACAGAGTTACGCACACGTAGGGGAATTTTTGTAATCACGTTACTCGTAGGCCGACTTGTTTATGAATTCGCTATTTTTGGTCACTACGTAATTGTGGCCACACGCTGGGTAAGTGATGATCGTGTGATTGTCATGCACGCAAAGACGTAAAGTCCATATGTTGGGTGGGGTTTTAGTTGTATTCAATAAGTTGTGGTAGATTTTGTCCCGAAATAACCATTGTCACATTCTCAACGTATTTTTTTTACTTTTTTAACGAATGTACACCAAGTGTTTATTGATATTTATGGATATGTGCATTTCTGTATCTGTAGGTCCGTTTAAATTTTTATTTATTTTTTGTGAAGTCTTAGTTTTTTTATATGTTTTTCTCAATTTTCGTTTAATTAAAGTCTAATAACGTTAAAACAATTTGTACTTAGTACATGGCAAGTATCAAGGACTGATTTGTTCATTAAACAAAACGCAAACACTTTAGAATTCCTTGTAACACAAAAGTTATTCTGAAATTGTCACGTGAGGCATTTACGTAATATGCGATGCGGTTTTCATGGAAACGAATCAACAATGCGTCGATGGTCGTCGGAGTGTTATATGTCAGTTAACACGCAAATTGGGTTTGAATGCTAAACGTTACTAAGTTAAGGGCAATAGGGTAAATTTACCCCAATGAAGACGACCTGTATAGGACGTCGAAACGTCGGAATAAAATTACATTTGCCAGAAGAGTTCTACAAACATGATTATATGCCTGGCAGCAATAGCTTATAAATAAATGCATGACAAGATAACAAACAATTGGCTTTTTTTGCGAGGTTTTTAATTGTGTTCAGAAGTCAAGTTCGCTGTAAGCGGTCGGATTCGCATCCAAAATATGAGCTTTTCGTTCGTTTTTTTAACTTCTAATAGAGTTGATAAATTTGCAAGTTTTTGCAAGAAAGTTTAAGTTTGCTTTATTTGCGTCACAAGGGTTTTATTGGGAGTAATGAGAACACGCCTTGATCGATCTCATAAAATCATAATTTTCATTCACAGTCGTTTCTTTGAATAAATCATTAGTGTGTTACGAAACCATTAGTAATTTTTTTTTAGAAAGTTTCGAGTTCCATAAATAACAATGTTGCACCAACGAAAACAAGTACGAAAAATTTTATCATGCAAAATTTCGTTGGGGATACATTTGCCTGAAAAACTAGACCAAAATTTCCGCGTAATCATCTATAAACGCAATATAACGTGACGTACCAATACGATTTCTTCGAAACAATGTCATTTATTTGCATTATTTAATCATAAAGAGGTGTAATGACGAACCAACGTCGAATCGAAATTCAAAACTATTTTAATCTGATGTGAAACTTAACATTGAACGCTGTAATTATTCAGAAGGGGGGAATTTATGGTCATCAACACCCGCACAGTATTTTCGACGTAAATTTTTTGTAACTATGTAATGAGAATAGTTAGGTGATTTGGTTGGTATGTCGACGGCTCTAGCTCTAGTGTTTAGAACCTCTTGTGGGTGTGACAAAAATAGTTTTTTTCGCAGTACTATCAAATCTATTTTAAACGCTTGTACAAGGCCATTGCTCGAAACACCTCCGAGGGCCGAGGCATATCATAACCTGCAATGTTATTGTTATTGATGTATCGAATCGGCTAATTTTCGGTTCGGCCGAAACCGAATATAAGGCCGAATCATTTATGACCTCACGCGAAGACGTATGCTACGCGTTTGATATGAAAATTTAAGTTTTTCTACCCGACAAACAGTTCCGAATAGTTGTGTTTCGTCATCATTTTAGTTGTGTGGGGTTTAACATTGCCTCAGGCATGATTGCCAGCCTGCCAATGAATTACTGATTTGTTGTCTGGAGTGCGAACAACAAAAACACACTAAAAATATATAATACTTGACTCGATTTTGGTTATGGCGCACTTTGAAGATTGTGTGGATACCTTGTAAGGCTGAAAAGACACGTTTTAGGCTTTAAATTTGTGTTTGTAAAAGATTCGGTTTCGGCTGAATCGCAACAAATTATTCGGCCGAAAAATGGCCGAATCGGCCGAATAAATTTGGCAAACCGAATATTCGGTACATCTCTAGTTATTACTAACACAAACATGTAAATATTTAAAACAGACAAGTCACGTAGGTGATTTAAAAATTTCGTGGTAAGCGTTTATATTTGACCGGATCGGTCGTATTACCAAAGACCAGAGTTGGAAGCGGATCCGAAATTCGAGCCCAAACTCTATCCGAACCTGAAAGTACAAGCCCGAAGCCCGTCCCGATCCCGAATCGTTTTTGAAATGCCCGTGTCGGCCCGAAAGTTGGATTGACTGGCCCATATAAAGAAGACATACGGACAATAAAAATTAAGGTGTGAAAGGGCTTTTTAGAACTGTTGGACTTTACATTAGGTGAAGCAAACAGCTACTTAGCTAGTTAATTTATATTTTCAAAATTACGGACACACAAATGTGAAGTCAGACTCCGAATTACAACTCTACCAAGCACAAACACGGTTAGGAATATTTTTTTGAAAACATTATTACTTTGAAAACTGACTTCTGTAAAAAAAGATTTGGAAACATAGAAACCTAAATTACTTTTTGAATAGTTTAAATTCATCCATATTTACATGGTTAATGTGGTAATGAAGCTACACAAATGGAAGCTAAATTTATTTCTATAAACCATCAGCACCACAACGAGTAACTGAGCCCCACGCAAAAAAGGACGCTCGCAAAATGGGAAAAACGCACGAGCTATATAAAGCGCTTCTCGTCACAGCAGTTCACCATTGTCAGTGCACAGGTTGTTTGGAGCGGTCTTGATAATTTTGGTTTTTGAAGCCATGTTTAAACGTTTATTATTTCTAGCCTATATTGTCTATAGTTTTGTCAAAAAGGCTTGGCTTGTTTTTTTTTGTCACTTCAAAAGCATATTTTTTTAGTTAAGGTATGTATTTTGCAGTTTATCGGTTTGAAAATGCTTGTTTCTGCAACAACTACTTGTTTTGGATGTTTAAATTCTAAGTGGAACAATACTTTTGGTAAAAATTACATGTACATTTTGCAGTTCTTGTTTTCAAGTCTAAACAAGAGTTGTTGTTTCTTTACATGTCTTATGATTTAAAACGCACCTTACGTGGCTTTAGGCGTAACACAGCTCGTGAAAATGCTTCATGGCCATCTTGTAAATGCAACATAAATCAGGAACATGTTGACTTGTGCATGCTGCCAGCAATTACAGGACATTCTTGGTGTTTATGACGTCTCAAGTTTGTTTTGTTACTTTATGTGTTACGTCATAAAACTTCAAGGTTTAAACGAGGCACCTGGGTGGGTGTATGTGTCAAGTTGTTTGCAGTTAAACGAGGCAGCTGTCTTAAAGAAATAGGAAGCTATTACCACCGGCCTGCATAGCCCTATTACTGGCAATCAAGTTTAGATTAGAGGCTGCAATTTGCCTGCGCGAGGAACGTGGGCCACAGAGAGTTATTTAAGTGTTAAAGGCAATTTTCTAACACCTGCCCGAAGGTCTTGCTTGCTTATTAAACTTTGGCGGTGCCTGGCAATTTGAAATTGGGCCGACCCACGCTTTTTTGATCGTGCTTCTGATAAGAGCAGTGCATAATGCAAAACAAGAAGCCAAACGTGCGCAAAGTATGTTGTTGATGCAAGTTTGGCTGAGTTGATCCTAGCATATTCAGGTCTGATTTTTTTGCTTGCTGAACCAGGTTTTTATGGTGTTTTTTAGTTTATAAAAGTAGATTGCAACATAAAAGATGGGAAACATAAAATTTGCTGCTGATGTCACTTGTGGCTGTAGTTGATTGCCCTGAAAATAAGTTAATTCTCAATATGCTGGTTTATTGGATTCGCCAAAAAAGCATTTAAATGTAGGTCAGTCCCAGTTCTTGTTCCTATGAGGTAGATTATAAAGAATGTGGATTAGGTTAGAGTTGTTTTGTATCTCGTGGACCTGATAAAGTTGGTTATATTTTGTTTGTGTTCAATAATCCAACAGTATAGAAACATGCCTAATTTGGTATTCTTCAACTACGGCAAAATTGTCACGTTAATGGATTTTGAAAAGGGCAGATACAATGGTTTTTTCAACGAAACAAGAGACATTGCTTGGCGTTATAACTACGTAAAAACATTTCACGCGAATCGTGAAAAGTCGCAGAAACAACTAGAATTTTCAGAAAACGAGTTTTCACGCAATTTCGCAAACTTTCTTGCGCTTTTGCCAATTCTACCTAAATGTTACGCAATAAAGTTGTCGGATTTGATTGATTTTGTAGTTGACATAAATTGACCAATATGTGTTGTATAGTACTGATTTCCATGTAAGATTTAGGCCGTCGATAATACTGTAATTAATATATTTTGTATTTTAGAAATATTGCTTACAGAAGTAATGTTGACTGAACAAACTTTGAATAGTGTTTTACTGATTTGGCATTTTTTTTTCAATTTTTCGCAGCCGAATTTAGGAAAATGTCTTAACTTGTAAAAAATAAATTATTCTCAATCAGAATTTAAACACAATTCACAAATTAATTTTGGCTTAACCAATCTTTTTATACAAAAGGTGCCCCCTAGTTTAAAATTTATGAAAATTTTGAAACTGGCAACTGAGTTATATTTGCTTGGGAATCTGCTTCGATCTTGCGAAGACCTTCTTGTAAACAAACGTCAGCTATCAGTTACTGTTGCACGTCAATAGGATTAGGTATTAATTGCACAAGGTGTTTTGATGTTGTAGCGATGTCACAACTTGTTTAGAACATCCCGTCATCAATCATTGTCACGTCAAGCGATAGAACAATGATTTAGAACCCCCGCGATTTTGACAGAGCAAATCCCCGGCTTAAAGACGCGTGGCTGCCGTTGTCCCGATTTGAAACCCAATTGACAGGGTTATGATTTTCTCGCCTTTCTGAGCTTTCGGGATTTTTTTGATGGTTAAACACAGTGCTATTTAATTTTGTATCTCTTTCTTGACAACTTGTTGATTTACCCCACTCACCTTTAAAAAAGAAAACAACAACTTGATAATTGCTTAGGATTTTGGCTCACGGTCACTGACACTAGTTTATCAACTACGAGTTTCATATTAGAAGGTTTCACTATTGTAAAAACATTTAATCAAATTTCCCATTTAATTTTTTTTACCCATTAATTCTCCAGCCCCGTTTTATAATTTCAATCTCCTTTGGAGAACCACTGGCTTGGTATATATTCCGACATTAATATGATGTGGCAAAAAAAGACAAAAATACGGTTGGTGCACAGAAAAAAAATAGGCTAGTTACGGATTTACGTTGTTCGTGGGGCTTAGAAGCTGATTTTTTGCTGCAAAGCTATTGGTGGTTTGCCACAGTTTGACCTGAAAACACGTTTAATACCACTTGACGCCTGGCTCCTCAGACATAACGCAATGGACTCGTGTGACCTTTCTGATGTTGAAAGAAGCTTAACTACAACAAGACGCGTTTTGCCCCTTTAATGTCACTTCACCTACTGGCGATTTAACTAACGCGCATGTATGTGTGCAAAAGAACGACTGGTCAGTATTGAAAAAAGCTTGTGCAAGACTTACATGCAAAATTCTCACGACCTATACCGGCTTATCACGGGCTGATCAGGTTGAATTGAATCAGATTGAAAATGTACTGGTTAAATTTTATAACAATACGGTGAAAATAACAGTAGGTAAAACGATCCTGATAAAATATGTGTTTACTACATGCAAATTACTGGCAGTAATATTTTTTTGTCAAGTAACGAAATTGTTGTAATTTCTGGTGTTTAAAAAAATGCAGAAGTGTTTGAATGTAGTGTATACATATTGTTAATCTTACAAAAGTTACTACAGCACAAGCTTTCTGGTGTTGCAGTTCTTAGCTGAAGTTTACAGAATAGTTTTATTTTTGAAAAATTGCTGAGTAACTGAATCGACCATGATACGGAATTTTGCTTTGATTGTGACGTCACTGATGATGGCCGTGACGTCATCCATGAACACTGTGAGAAAAATTGGTGAGTAATGAGATTCTTCGATTTTTTTGTGTTGACTTGTAGGAATTAATAGTTTTGGCAAAAATGTCGTTTTTCTTATTTGTACCACGGGGTGTCAAAAACAAAACTAAACATCTCAAATTAAAAGCTTACAAAATATGCAAGTCATGTTTATCGAAGCAAATTAATTGAATTTTTTAAATATATAAATTTTTAGCGTCATGATGCTTGTTATAATTATTTCACAAAAATGCAATGACTGTTGTAATAGGTCTGCCAATTTGTTTCCTATTTGCCGGTCTACCAAATTCGTTTTTTTATTAAATTAATTAAAACCACAAGGACTGAAAATTAAAACCAAGCTGAGACGTAAAACTTTGAAAACAACATTCACAAAAACCAAAACAACAACATGCACAAAACACCAGGGATCGAATTCTGTTGCGTAATGAATACGTGATGTGACATGTTTATAACATTAAGTCGGATTGGCGCCAAGATGACATAACCGCCATCTGTGCCCATAATGTTGTAGACCTATTTAGCCTTTGTAAACTTAAATCGAATTCACATTCTTGTAAAATTTTGCGTTTTTAAAGTATTGTTTGCTTGCTATTTATGACTAAAACTATGACTAAAAAAAGTAACTTAGCGTTTTTGTTTATTTTTAGAAAATCCCATGCAGACTCCGATCCGGACCACCAGAGAATGCGCAATCTCTAAAATGGCCCAACCTAACTGCCACGGATTAAAGTAGGTTGCATGACATATGTATAAAAATTAAATCAAAAATCTTATCAAACCAAAAAAGTCGCATTAATAATTTCTCCAAAAGAACGACCAATTAAATTGTTACCCAAATTGATTTTTTCTTATTTTTGTCTGAAATAAATTTAGGCAGACGAGCCTTATGGTTTAATTTTGAAGTGCTGATGTACCTTAATTTAAAACCTATTTAAATTGCTCTAATTGAATACAAACGGAATTTCAGATACCCCACAGCAGATGGAACTTGCAACAACAAAGCCAACGCATTCGCAGGGGCTGGTGGGACGCCCTTCAAACGTCTCATCCCACCTGTGTATAGTGATGGGAAGAAGGTATAGCTCTATGTTTAGTTATGTGGTTTTCTATGGAGTATAATTTGCAATATTTTTCAAGAAGGCTGTTTTTGGTTGGTGCTATTGCCCACAAAACTTTTTTTAAACTTTACCTGAAAGTTCTTCCTTTAAAAAGTTCTTCGTACTTTGTTTAGTTAAGCTATTTACATCAAGAATGGGATTATTTGAAAGGTTACTTATTGTTGTTGCCATTATCTACAAAACATTTTTTAAACATTACCTGCTTTTTTTTCACTTGTCACTACTGTGGTATTTTTGACTAAAAATTATAAACACATTTCTTTACAAACCAACCGTAAAAAATCAACTCCATCAATTGTTTTCTTTTTGTCTCAAAACAAAAACATACTAGTTCACAACCAACTCATGTCTTTCAGGCGTTTCGGCTTTCGCATAACGGAGGGGAACTCCCAGCTGCGCGAACGATTTCGAACACGCTCAACAACGATGACGTATCAAGTTTATCGAGCAGCATAAGTGCGTTGCATCCTTTGTTCGGGCAATTTCTAGCGCACGATATTGTGCACGCTCGACCCAAGAAAGGTGCGTAAACATGTACACGGAATTTTGTCGATCGTGACTGAGTGTTCTGCATGCTGTAATTCAAAAGCAGTTTAATGTAAAAGCACCAGGCCATTGTGAGCCAGTTTCCTCTGTGGTTGATGCCCAGTTGTGGCATTGAACAGAATCGATGAGACATGGCTTTTAAGTCTGTTACTCCCAACAAAATGGAGTGCTCCAATCTGATTATGCTAGCCACTACGACCTATGTCTTGTCATCAGCTGCACTGATGAGACCTTATAGGTCAAAACAGTGGGCACTGTCTGCAGCTAAAAGCAGTTAGTTGCCACGTATTTTCCGGCGTTTTTCCGGGTACCCTGATCACAGATCGTGAACTTTATTGCACTTATAAATTCATCGCATGTTAAGATTGTTGTAAGCGGCCCGAAACCTGGTCTAACCAAAAGTTTGTTAAACTTGAAATAAACCACGAAATATAATTCATCAAGGTGAAATTAGAAGACAATTGTAATCGACTGTGAAGAAAGACCCAAGTTAAACCCGTTTAAACCAACTTATTCCCTAATCCAGTGGTCGGCAACCACTGGTCCGCGGCCCGGTGCCGGTACGTGAGGGGTTTGTTACCGGGCCGCATAAAACTTGCTCAAGGTTTACATTTAATCAAAGTTGAACGGGCTTTGCAAAAACGTTTCGGGTTCGGGGCGGGCTTCGGGCTTATACTTTCGGGTTCGGGCCGGGTTCGGGCTCAGATTTCGGGCCCGCTTGCAACTCTGCCGTGATATAAAATTTTAGTTTCAAACCGGTCCGCAGTGCAAAAAAGGTTGTCGACTCTTGCCCTAACCGACTCAAAATGTCCGGTCTGACTTACAGCTGTGTCAATTACATTACGGGAAAAAAATAGTGCATAATAGATTCCAATTACTGTTTTAAAAGTGTAAGAGACAATCATTTGTACTCGAATAGTTTTTACTGTAAGTTTGTTCTCTTTCTTATTTCAGAGGAGAACGGCGTCCCAGTTAACTGTATGTGTTACAACGCGTCATCATCCTGCATAAACGTACCCATTGGACCCAATGACCCCCATTACGGGCCCCTGCCTACGTGTATACCCCTGGAGGGGTCAATAACGGCTCAGGGGTGCGACAATTACCCCGCTGAACAAGTTTCCACTATGAGCTCATACATCGATGGCACAACCATATATGGGTTGGATGAAACTTTGTTGAAGGGTCTGAGAGACCCGAATTCGGGTTAGTGAAAAAATTGTTTGTTTATTTTAAACTTTGTGTATACTTTTAAAAAGTATTAAGCACCGAATTCTGATTCTGTTTGGGTACTAATATAAAGTCGTGTTTGCAGTGCAGTTAGAACTTCACAATTAATTTAAACTAAAAACTGTTGAAGGCTGAATCTTACAAAACTTAAGTGAGGGTAAAAGACCCTTTTGAAGGTTTTCCATCCTTTTATTTCATTTCAACTACGATTTTTGTGAAACATCCTAAACCGTTTTTTTCAAAAAGTGATCGAACATAATTTATTGTTGAGCTTGAATTTGAAAAGCACTTTAAATTAGATCGATGGTCTGCATGGACGCTTCAGGGCTGATCCCAGTATAAATGTATGGTTATCTTAGCTGAATTATAGGTATAAAAATTTAAGTGCGTTAATCAGACGAACAATCTTCGAAAATACGGGTTTTTAATACCTTTTGTTACTTTTTTAGACAGCGGAGAACTTTTGGTGGTTCGACCCAAGCCGATCGGGGGTTGTCCCTTTCTTAAGAAGCGAGGGAATCTCCCTACTACCGACGATTTTGACAGTCACCTCGCGAAAAGGTTTTCATGTCCTAAAGATCTCAACCCGCCAGGATCAAAATGCTTCGTTTCAGGTACGTTGGTTGTGGTTCTTCGTCAGCGCACCACAAACGATAAAATTCGAACTCGTAGTTCATAGAAATATTGTCATTTTTTTGCACTACTGATAACAACAGCAATTGGTGAAAGTATTTTAACTAATGTGTTTGTGCTGGCCACTTAGTTTATCGGCGCGTGTGGCTAATAAAAGGTGCTTTTCAGCAATAATTTGTTTTATATTTGTAGCCTACCTACTATAACCATGATCTCTGACAGTTTTTGTACATTTTAATTCCGTAATATAGTATTCTTGACCTCACTAGGTTTTTGAAACATTATTTCATCTAGTCCCTATAATCATTACGTCATTGTGTCGTCATCACAGGTGACGTAAGAGCGAACGAAAACATCGGGTTGTCGTCGATGCATCTCACATATGTTCGCGAACACAACAGGATTGCTCGAAGATTGAAGAGTCTAAACTCGATGTGGGATTCCGACACCGTTTTTTACGAGACCAGAAGAATCATTTCGGCTTACCACCAAATTGTCACTTACAAGTAGGTTTAAAAGTGTTTCCGAAAAATATTTGATGTTCCCCAAAAATAATGTTTCTAAAAAATATTGAAATGTTTCCAAAAAATGTTTAACATGAAACCCAATATTGATAACTGGTGTCTTTATGCAGCATTCATAACATTACACCAATTCAGTGGTTCCCAAACGTTTTTCTTTTAGGCGCATTTTAGAAAAAACAAAAATTATTTGGCGCACTTCGAACATTTGAATAATTTTTTTAGCTGACAAAGGCACTAACTATGAGGTCATAAAGCCGCTATACAGGTCACTCTCATAGTTAAATAGCATCTCAGAGACGTGGAGCATGTTGGCCTAGTGGTCTAAGCACCTGGTACTACTACTCTACTTGATTGATTTTAATTTCAATATTTTTTGCGGCACACCTAATGACATCTCGCGACACACAAGTGTGCCGCGGCGCATAGTTTGGGAACCACTGCACCAGTTGAACGACATTTTTGTTAAATATGCAACCTGATGGACGAAAACGCCTGTTCAGCATTTTCAACCCTATATACTTGCCGTAAAATAATTTCGGACGATTTTTGTGACAATTAAGTGAAAACTTAATTCTTGTCCAGATAAGAATGTGGAAAAATGTTTTAGGAAACACCGGTTTATCTTTTCGTTGGTTCTGTTTTTGCACGAATGCTCGTAAGGGAAATGCAAACTAAGAAACCTAAAAACTTTATTTTAGGCGGTTTTTTATCGCAAGTCTGCTTATTTATAATTTATTGAACCTTTTTAGTTAAATTTCGTTTTTTTACCGTTACTGAACTTTTGTATTTCGTTTAAAGCGAGTATCTTCCACCGCTTGTTGGACGGAAAATGATGAAGAAGTTCGACCTGGATTTGGTGAAACACGGATTTTATTACGGATACGACGCTTCAGTTGATGCGACCATCGCCAATGAGTTTACCACCGCAGCATTTAGGTACAACAGCAAAATACAAACTTTTGATAAATTTAAAGCTTGATGCCCGTAAATGTGCATTTCAAACAAGCAAATAGTGTAATAAAACTTTTTATTACAACGAAATGTAGTAATACTTTTTTGGCTCACTGATACATTTATCTAAAGTTAAGACTCTGACCTGAAGGTTGACATTGGTTAAAAGATAAAATGTAATTAATTTAGAACACATATTGGACTTTAAACACCTGGCACCCAAAATTCAAGTGCTGTTATAAGAATTTTGGTGTCGATTCCAAAAAAAATCTTATTTCAAACTCCAAGCTAACATTTACACCGATTTAAACCAAACTTATTTTTTCAGCAACAAAAAAAAACTAACTCAATTCAACATTTTGACACAGATACGGTCACAGCATGGTCGGAAAATTCTTTGATCGACCTGGACCGGATTATACGACACCAGAGGCGCCAAAAATCCCCATGTTCAAGGGAATGTTTCAACAGGAAGCTGTGGTGAACGGAACCTCTGCTGCCATCTTGCGGGGAATGTCAATAGATCCGGCTTTCACCGCTGATCTCTCGTTTGTCACCGATCTCAGAAAGTAAGTAGGTCAATTCGAATCCTAACAGCAGACAGTCAGATCCGGATCCGGAACCGAATCTTTGAACCACGATTCGAATGCGGAATTAAAATCCGAATCCAAGCTTTTTAACTTGATGCCGCATTCGAATCCTTTTTCTTCGGAACCTTAAAAAAAACTTGTTCGAAAAACATTTTTTTACTTATTCCCAGTCGAATGTTCGAATCATCGACAAAACCTGGCCAGGATTTGTTTTCGATCAACATCCAGAGAGGAAGGGAGCACGGTCTTCCTCCTTACAACGATTACCGGGAATTCTGTGGACTTCCAAGAGCTGTGGAATGGGATGAATTTTCCGATACTATCAGCTCTGTCACCATCACAAAACTCAAATCTGTCTACAGGTCAGTAGCTGATTTGTCTCCTGTCGTGGGTTCGAATCCCACCGCAGACTATAGATCTTTCTACGCCTTACCTCATGGGAATGCTTGGGGACCGGCTGATTCGTTATCGATGGACCTGGCGTATTGTGATTTATAGTAACATTATGGCCGTCTCCCAACTTAGATGATTCACTACGAGAAAAGCCAGCGATAAAAGGAAGCCGAAACGGCGAACGCAAACGTGTCGACTAAATGGCTAATCCATTATGAAATCCCCAAGTCTTCGCATTTTCTTGATAACCTCTACAGCAGTGGTTCCCAAACTTTTTCATATTTTTTGCAAAACGGTCCCTTTGCCATAATTTCGAGGGCTCGCGGTCCTTAGCCTAAATGTGTATTTCATAAAAACGAAAGTTAATTGCAGGATTTTAGCTAGTTATGCAAAATTGCGCATAACAATCATCCAAAGACAGCATGTGACATCACAAACAGGACAAAAACATTACGATTGTGCGCGAACAATTGTATTTTTTGATAGTTGTCATTCAATAAAGGCAATTGTTTAGTAATGGAGACAGTCGATTCTCAATTCTACTTTGATTTAAACTTATTTAGTGGCACAAACTGACGCCAAATAAGATTATAGAATTACTTCAACCGCTTCGCGGTCCCCCTAAAATTGCCTCACGGACCCCTAAAGGACCGCGGACCCCAGTTTGGGAACCGCTGCTCTACAGTACTTTGTCTCAATGATGTTATGTTACACAGCATTTAATTGCCCCTTCCACCTTTTGCACTCCTCAAAGTTTTAAGGTTTAACGTTTTGCAAATATTTCCGGCTTTGTGATTGTTTTAATGGAATTTTGTCTCCATGTTTTCTTTCACCAAGTCAAATTAACTTAACTGAACGGACGTTTTTGAGAGTGTCAGTTTTTGTTTGTGAATAATTTCGGCATCAAATAGTTTTTAAAGGTGACTAAAACCGTATTACTAGTGCATTATCCTGCAGTCTTGAGTTCGTACAGGGGTAGAAACAAATGCATAAAAAGAAAAAGTTTAATACGATAAAATAGGGTACAAATCTAGAAATCTGAACAGAAAGCTATTGTTACGTAACAATATTAACGCCTTTTTCACGCGAGCAATCGCCTACGACCATACCACGTTGAGAACACCCCATCTCGTCCGATCTGGGAAGTTAAGCAACGTCGGGCCCGGTCAGTACTTGGATGGGTGACCGCCTGGGAATACCGGGTGTCGTAGGCTTTTGCTGCGCGTTGTTAAAAACCTTTTCAGTTTTTAGTAGTTGGTCTCGTGTAGCAATTTTCAATGTTTTTAAGTTGCGGCCGCAAATTGCTAAAATACGTTTTGTTTTTAAGCCATTTGGTAGAATAAAATACAATAAATGCCAAAGAATTTTTTTTTTAACTTTAATCTGAATGGTTATTGTTTACATTGTTTTGGGTATAAATTAAGAATTCGTACGAGGTGCTAGTGTTTATTTGCAAATCCGTAAATTATCATGTAATCCAAACACAAGATAAAAGTGTTGTACTTTCGCAAAAAACGAGTATTTTTTGGACAACTAGGCAACTTTAAGGCACCCAAGTACAGATGAACTATATATTATGCCCAACCAGCAAATTTTACAGCTCGAAATTTATTTGACTTATTTTGACAAATTTGCCTTCACAACAAATAGTCGAAAAAGTGAGAGCTTTGCTAATCTAACAAATCTTGCTTTTCAGTCACGTTGATGACGTCGACCTGTACGTTGGTGGATTAGCGGAGCATGCAGTGGATGATGCGGCGGTAGGACCGGTGTTCGCGTGTCTTCTCGCTTACCAATTCAGAGAACTTCGAAAGGGAGATCGATTCTGGCACGAAAATCCCGGACAGTTTACTTTAGGTCAGTATTAATTTTTGACCAAACTTTGCAAAGTCGGTTGTAGACTTTTTAGCGTAATGTTTTAATCGTTGACTGCATGAAACGTGCGCGTGAATGGGTTGTTTGTTCGACCTGGGCACAGTGGTGGGGTTCAAATTTTTTGTCAGCAGGTTCTATCACAAAAGTCATATTTTTCTGCCGGTTCTGTCACAAAAAGTTCATCGACAGTAACCAGTAATGTTAACCGGTTCGCTGATGTCATAAAATTTCGTGAGATGGTTCTATAGAACCGGTGCGAACCGGCTGAATCCCACCACTGCCTGGACATCAGTGCAAAGAAATATTTTGTACAAACGATTTCTTTAAGTTTTCCACCTTCGTTGAGATTCAAACCCTTAACCTTCGGATCTTGTTTACAGAGCAACTCCAGGAACTTCGCAAGGTTCGTCAAAGCAAACTCTTCTGCGACAATTTAGAGGGGATGACGTCAGTAGCTCCTTACGTCATGCTTCGTTCGTTCGGGTTGAATGAGCGTGTGTCATGTGACAGTTTGCCGGGTATCGATCTTACTCACTGGAAACAATACGATGGAAAGCAAGGTACAAAATGTCACTTAAATCAATAAACGAATGTAGAAAATGGACAGTTATGTTTGTGACGTTATTCCATTTGACAATTAAAACTGTTACGTCATTATTGTGTTTGTTCTTTCCTTGATTGTCAACTGATTGTGACACGGTATCATTTTGAAAATAACGGGTCACGTTGCTTGACGTCATTTCAAAATCAAAAGTGTGACGTCATAAATACGTTTGTTCATCAGTAGATTGTCAACTAATTGTGACGTTGTTTTTTCCAAAAATATTGCCGTAAATGGCGACGTTGGTGTTTAAAATGCGTGGATTGGATTTAGTTCAATGTAAGGAGTTCAATGCTAAATCACTGGACTTTTTATGAAATAGAAAGCATACTAGGAAACATTGGTTAAAGAATTTAAAGGTGTTAGGGCTTGCAAGAAAAACGCTACAATAAACTCTTTGGTAAAAAAATCTTTGACGTCATAAAAATGTTTATTACGTGGCAGACAGTGATTGGACGAGGTGGATTCTGACTGGTTCGCTTACAATGGACAACTCGTTGTTGAGACAGAGGAAATATGATCCAGACAGTGTTTGTGAAAATCCACTCGATGCAGAGGTGAGGCTCACAACGGTTCCTGTTGTTGTGCAGGATTATCTGCTGTGGACGTGTTACGTCTATGAAAACCAGTAGTTCTTAACCCGTTCTGCTGTAATGACGGCCTGTCAGTGCCCAATTCAAACTTGTATTAAAATAGTAAAAGTGTAAAAACGATAAAATACAAGCAGCGCAGATATAACAGGCGCATCATAACAACTGGCCGCTTCCAAACCTTGTAGGGCCAGGACATGTCCCCTCGGCAATTCGCTACAGAGACATAATATAGAAATGCGTTTATAGCACCTCAAACACTTGAATCAACATTTCCTGGACGGTCCATTTTAATGGCTACTTAGTTCCTTCGTAATAATTTGTTTGAAACAATGACTGTAAAAATAAAGAAATAAAAAAGTCATCGGCTACATATGACCAATAACTAAGATTGTTTTTTTTTATTCCGTAGATGACCAAGGTCTCTGAATCCACACCGAACTTGAAAAAAGTCCGATACCTTTGCCCGAAAGGTTCACTACGCTCATCCGCTTTTCCTGACGTCAAATTAAGTAAGTGGATACTATTTCTATGGCTTTTTACCTCCGTCCTAATCATAAATTTAAGCAATTGACCTTAAGTTATGGTTAGTAAAAGCCTGAAAGGTTGTATATTGGGTAAAAAGTTGTGTTGCAGTTAAACAACGTTTAAAATTCATTAAATACACAAATAATTAACACATTGAAGTTTTATGAGACACGGTAATTTTTATGCGAGGGTTGGAGACTATTTCCCCCACCTTTTTTCTTGCTGTTAAGGCCCTGGCTCTGCTACATAATGCTTGCAGCCTTGCACAATCTTCACACTGACCCAGTCATGGTTACATGAAAAACAAACAATTCACAGTAACCCGTCATATAAGTTCAAGTTATGTAAATAAAAATAATCATTACATCAGAAAAATGTCATGTATGCTCTCGTACGCGAACATTGTCGACTCGACTAACTTAGCACTTTGGTTTGACCGGATCATTTATGTAAATATGATAATATTCGGACATCAATCATTGCTTTTAACGGCGGTAGTTGGGTAAATTATACTTGTTTTGCTGGTAGCTTATGGTCAGCGCTATTTGTAAACTCTTACCATCGGTAGGACCCAAAACTAACAATAAAAGGAAGTTACGTTAGCGTTAAGGCAAAATACAGTCGGTTACCTAGGTTAAAACTGATTAATCCGAAACTTCGCCTAATCCGGACAAACTTTTTGGTCCAAGCCTTCCGGATTAACCGACTTTACTGTATTTTGCTTTGCTGTAAGTGATTGGTTGCTACATTTTGTTATGCGCAAAATATTGTTGTTCCAGTGATAAATTTCGATAGATTTATTAATACATATTATATGTGTACATGCTTTCGCTTTTGCTGTAACGTATCGCAAATACAGAGTCTTCTCAAGGGTATTAACTAACTGTTCTAATCAACACTATCTCCTAATTATCTTTTTTTTAAAAGCCTATTTTGTCATGTTTCCGTTTGAGAAAACCATTACAAGCTTTTATCTATTTGGGGCTTTCGGTTTCTAAGTCACTGCTCGACAACAAGTGCAATCAATGCTCTTGTATATTTTAGATTTGGGTTATTATTGGACCGAGTGGCTGGACCGGGATTCCCCTTCAGGTGCTTCCCGCGATGACGTAGAGTCATTGAGTGATTATCTTCTGGAGCATCGACCCCATGTTTGTCCTTCACCACTTTACATGCAAGCACAGACTAAGGACAGGGTATATACGAATTGTCAATATGTTTATTGCTGTGTTTTTTTCAAAAGTTTAAAGTGATTGGAAACGATATTTTAAACAAGAATACGGATAACAAGGACCACAATCGCAAATTTTTGAATTGAGTTTGCATTTAAATAAGGACCTACATGTTTTATAAGTTTTTATTATTTAATGTTTGTAGGTTTCAGCCTTGGAGACCGGTGATGTTTTTGAAGTTTTCACCGCAAAAGGAGGCTTGATTTGCCGCGGAGCTCACCAGGAAAGCGGGAGATGTCATGATTACAGAGTCCGGTTTTATTGTCCTAAAGGTAAAAACCCATTTAAAATTATACGATTATCAAAGCCAGACCAAATATGTAGTCCATGGGTGTTTGCCACCAAACCTCAGACCAGTCGTTCTCAACTAGTGGTCCACAATGACTTTTTGGTGGTTCACACTCCACAGAACGTTAATTGTATTTGGTGATAAACGGAAAATAATATCCTTCCTCGAAATTCTGTACAGAAAGAAAATATTTCAAGCCAATATGCTAGTTGTGGATGCTTTTTTATCCCTAATTAACAATGAACTGGTCCACGATATTCATTTAATCGAACTGAAACAAGACCATACGGTGCTTACTAGGGATGGGCCGAGCCGAGCCAGTACCCGAGTACTCGGTACCGAGCGTCGCTGTTTTTAATCCTCGGTGCTCGGCCGAGCATTTGCACAAATTGACCCGAGCGTTAAATTTGCATGTTCAGCTAACATATGTAACGAGCGTTAAATTTGCCCTGCTAACATATGTAACTAGTGTTCCAAAGGGTGTCTATGAACAAAAACGAATGATTTTTAAATGTACTCTGATGGTGGAAAAACGCGTACTTTATGGACATGTACAGCTTAATAAAACACCGCCGGTGACGTAAGAGGCCTTGTAGATCTAAAACGTAGAAAGGGGATTTTTTGTCACGTCATAATGCACCGAGCATGCTCGGCCGAGCACCGAGCATTAAAGTGAGATGCTCGGTGCTCGACCAAACAGAACATTTGCAGTTTCGGCCCATCCCTAGTGCTTACTACTTTATCACACTATCATTTTACCATTTACCAACTTCTCAGAATACATGAAAGCTGTGGAACAGAGGATCTACCAGATATTGGACAAAGCTGAAGAGACGAACCAACATTATGTGTGGAGTCCCTGGATCAACCTCAGCACGCCCTCTCGTGGAAATCATGACGTGGAATCAGTGGGAAACGCGAAATCAAGGGGACTTATCACTTGCAGGTGCGAATACAAATCTGGCCCAGTAAACACAAAATTGGGCAACATACATTGTACATTCTTTCCCTAAATTAATAGGTACATCTTCTTCTGCACATTTTGGCAACTTTTGTTGGCTTTCAGTATAACGGTGCAAAACTTTTATGCAAAACTTATACACTGACAGTTAAGTGCACTTTAAAGATTTGGTCTGAAACGTGTTGAAACGAGAGTTCAAGAAATTATGTTCAATAATCCATTCTTTTCCAACATTGCGCAGCTATTTCCGGCTTAGATATGGCGCTGTTGTGTCTCTTTGCTTTCTTACACGTGGCCAAAATTTAAAGGGTTCCTCATGTGATAAGAGTGTATTTAAACCAGTGGTTCTCAACCATGGTCCATGCCCGTGTATATTCACAAGCAACATCCACTAAAAGTAATTTTCACTTTAACTTTATTCCCGAATTTAATCGACTATTTCACATACTATTTGTTTATAGTGAGGTTTATCACGCTCATTTACTCTATTACTGTTTAAGGCCAAAATTAATACCGCATTCCAACGCGAGATTGCTATCGACATTTTAAGGGGGCCACAGGTCCTAAATGGTTACTTGAAAGGGGACACGGTCCACGGAAGGTTGAGAACCATTGCTTCAAACGACGAACATAGTATTGCTGACATTTAAGGACCCTAGCTTTAATGTTAAGATGAACATAAATTCATTACTGGGATTAGCCCTGAAGCGTTCAAGTATAGATTTATTATACAATTTTATTTTGCTCAGTGTTCCGCTGAAGATCGAAGCCCGCGTAGCCGGAACAGAAATTCCATTTTCACAAACCGGAGACGTCCTGAAGCGATTCAGTGTCTATCACGGTTTGCTCTGCGACAACCGCGATCAGGTCAGCGGCCGTTGCCATGACTTCGAAGTACGCTATCTCTGTCCGCCGCGGCAAGCGACACCTCGTGGCCGTTCTTAACCGATGTTCCACGACTGTACTGACCCGGATGTTTTTCTTTGTATGATGTTTGTGTTGTGAAGTGGTCGATCTGGGATTAAATTGCTTCATGACACTTTTTGTGTTAGAAAGCAATGTTAAAATCTGGGCTTCGAATATGGGGAAACTCAAAACGATATTGGGGACATTGGTGCTATCAAATATTGGATTTTTCATGCTTTTTTACATCGAACAACACTATTTACATTGAATACGTGAACCTAATATGATAAATCACCTCCTAACCGCCTATTAGAAACCGTCAACTCATTTTTCTTGTGTTTTTTATTTATCGTGCAAAAGTTCGATAGGTATCTTAGCGTGAAAATTTATTATACCGCCAACGTTTTTTTTGCGACTCGCTTTTTACTAATACACATTTTTTCTTCTTTGTTTTAACTCTGCGCGTTACGCCATAAATATTTGTTTTGTATGTTTAATCTTAATATTCAGACAACCGGTTGTAAATATATGCCATTTTTTTGATGTTTTTTTCCTCAGAACAATTTCTCAGCCGATGTTTTATTGCTTATTACTGTTTGTGTTTCAGATGCTTTTACGAGCCTTCTTTAAATGTTTGATTGTGTACAGAAAGTTTATTGCAATAATTACATGAAACGTTTGATATTGTACAACGTGTTTTGTGTTTCTCAAGGTATTAACTTTAATTTAAGATTTACTTATCTTCAGGTACACAAGACACGGACTTGAATAGTAGATTTAATTAGAACAGAATTTTGGCAAAGCTACTTATTTTCACATTTAACCCTAAATTGATCAGGGCTTAAACTAAAAAATACATTGCTCTGAGCAACACACAAGCATAACAAAACATTTCTCGCAAACTTTAAATTAATGCCGTCGAAAATTGTGCCTTCAGTTTTGGTATAAGGATGTCAAATTTCGGGCTCAGCTTCGAACAAACAAGCTTTACGGGGTAAATTCGTAATGAAGAAGGTACTCTAGACTAAGGTTACCATATCTGCGTGAGCTAAATTCTGGAAGGTTTAAACAAGTTTCTTAGGCGACAACAAACAGGAGTTTATCACATGTTGTTACATACTACCTACCAAAACATTTTGACAAAATAGCATTACTAACACAGAGACAAAGGCGCAGTTTTGTTTCTTAATAAGTTACAAAACAGAAAGTTTCACAGAATTCAGTCCCTTTAATAGAGTATTGTCGGCTGTCAGGAGGCAAAATATCACCAAATAGCCTTTAATTCCTGCTGATAACTTGTTAGATATGAATGAAGGCAGCACCATGCATCAAAAAAGCCCACAGTTAAAAGTTAAAACGTAAACCTTCGAGTCCCTCAGGAAAATAATTGTGAAAACTGATTGCTTTAAATGTTACTGTGAGCCTGGTCCTATATAATAGTTCGATATGAGTCACCTTCACTGATAATAATTACTCGTCTGTTGCCGTAACTAAAGTAGTACATATATGTAGAAACCGCCCTTGTGCTTATATTTCTGCTGAACCCTCGAGCGCCACCATCTGTCCATATTGTCTTGAGAACAGAGTGGGTTAATTTTGCTCTTAGTGCATGGAATTTCAAACGCAAGGAAAGAACCGTTCTAGGAATTTAAGCGATCGCCCCTGCTGTGCTCTATTGATGGAGTAACGCTCTCTGCCGATTAAAAGACAGCGCAAACCTTATTATACCGTGGCGTACGCGAGCCACAACAAAGCCCCTTTCACAAAGAACTTTGTAACCAAAATAAATCGCAAAGACGAAACAATGACTTGATTTTGTGCAAAATAAACTCACTCGCTTACAAAGACTGTTTGTGATCACGATGGCGGATGCCAACTTAGTACAGCTTGCTGGAAATATATTTGAAGTGGATTTGCACGTTTTGCACATTTCACTTGAAGGTCCAGCAGCAATTTTTGCTTCAACAGCAGCAATTGGTGTTGGTAGCTACGTTGTATATAAAGTTGTCAACAACGAGCAATACATGAGAGCCATACTTCAACCCTTTGAGAACCTGGGAGGCATAATCCAGGCTTGGCGAATTGGTAGCGTTGTTATTGAAATTGTGGCTGAAAATGATGAAGTGAAACATCGAATTATGGAGGGCTGCAGATCAGGAGAAGTTTTATTAAAGGTTAACCAATATCTTGGAAAGTATGAAGAAGAATACAGAGAAAAAGTTGATTTGTTTGAAGACATACAAATCATTGGAATAAAACAAGTTAAAATGTCCAATGAAGAATGGAAAGAACTAAAAGTCCAGTTTTCTTTGGTAATAGTCATTTATGTATTTTAGGAGTTTCAAACTTGACTTTAAGTTGCTTAAAAATTTGTTAATATAAAAAGGGTTTGGTAAGAAGTTTGTAGTCCAGAATTCCTAAGCACTATAAGTTTGTTTCAACATACCCTAATAATAAATACATCTTTTTTTAGTATTGTTTCTTCAGCTCCAAGTACTGGTAAACAACGTTAAAAATTTTTCCTGTCAATTACTTTTTTGAGTTGAGTTTATTTCGCTTGGTGAAAGAAAACATAGCGACACAATTGCACTGAAAACAATCAAGTCGGAAATAGCTGCGCAACGTTGAGACGTTATGGGGCGCAAAAAAGTACAGGGCACAATTGGCGGATGATGACGAAACGCGTTGAAGCTACTTCGTATTACAAAGCGTTATGTGACTAATGCTTACAAGAAAGTTAGGGTGGCGCAGTGTTGGTAAACTCGACTGCGGAGGGAAGGTTGGTGGGACCAGTCGAGGGGGCCTAAAAAAACTAAGCATTTTGAAGCAAATTAATCGAACAACCCCAGTTTAACAAAATAACAGATGTGAATTTTGCAGTTTTTGGATTTGGAAAAAACACCCGGATGCGCAGATGAAACAGTATCGATGTTTGAGAAAACAGGTAAAAATAAAATGTGATTTTGCCCAGACGAAATTCTAAGTTGGTTTGATTATCGAAATTGTTGTACGGCAGTTTTTCTCAACCTTTTTTATTGTAGGCGCTCCCTTTTAGATCAAAATTTGAAAACAAACAAAAATCAAAAGTAATTTAGTTCACGAACAATAGCAACTCTTCCAATAGCCACATTTAATGTGTGATTGTGTATAAAAAGTTTATTGCAATGATTACATGAAACGTTTGATGTTGTACAACGGGGTTTGTTTGAATTTCTTGGGGTACATTTTATCTTTTACTTGGGCAAACATTCAACTTAGAACTATTTTTTCAAGACTCCAAGCGACACATAAACTTAGCAAATGATGATGTCTTTAAATCCGTTTTTTGTTAAAAGATATTAAATTTTGGGCTCAACTTGAAATAGTCCGGCTTTATAATGTAAATGTGTTGATCAAAAATATACTTCTGTGCAGCTTTAACGCATGTTAGTTGGAAAAGAAACATAGAAATCATTCAAATATTGCGGACACGTTAAAAACAATTAGGGGGAGTCCCTAAAAGGTAAAAGGCGCAGCGTTTTCAAGAGTCACAAGATCGGAAGAAATTGATTGCAGAAATTTGGAATTGCCGAAGAAGACGACGGTTGTTGAACCGATCGGACCTTTGTTGCAAAAATCTAATTTGCTTTAATGTTAAAATTGTTGCAACGTGGCGCGTTTATAAAAACTTTTGGTGTTCTAAAACGGAAACCAACAACAAACTGCAGGTGATTATGCAGTTGGTGTTGTATTTATTCGAACTGGTGCATGTTGCATGAAAAGATGATGAATTTTAGGCCGCTAAAGTTCCCTCATTTTGCAGCTTTTCCAGTCTTATTAAAAACGTAATATTTAGAGCACATCGACACCTTTCAAAAAGGATTGTTTTTGCAATTTTTTTATTGAATGCAATATTAAAGTTTTAACGTGAAACTTCGTACATTTGAGTAAAAACATTGTGCAAAATAGAATAAAGTCAAAAAGTAACCTGGAAACAGTAGACAATATACGGGATACAGTGGTGAGATTCAGCCGGTGCGCACCGGATCTATCGAAGGGTCTTACGAAATTTTATGAGATCAGCGAACCGGTTAACATTACTGGTTACTGTCAATGAACTTTTTGTGACACAACCGGCTGAAAAATGTGAATTTTGTGATAGAACCGGCTGACAAAAAATTTGAATCCCACTGCTGACAACATACCAGGGAGCAAACCATTATGATAATGTGTCAAATCCAGTAAACTTTATCCTGGCAGATTTAGGTTTAAAAGAGTCGTTTTCCTGTTGCAAGATCGTAGTCTAAGCATGGCACACCTTGACAAAGTGAACAAATATATCGATGAACATCAGGAGGATTACGTTCAACGACTTTCGGAGGTTGTTGCGATCCAGAGCGTCTCTGCATGGGCTGACAAACGGGGAGAATGTGTTCGACAAATGGAACACACTGCAGCCGAGATGAAAAAACTTGGATGTACAGCTGATCTGGTTGATATTGGTTAGTTGTGGCAGCGGTGCTACATGTTTTTTTATGAACAGAACATGTTACGCAGTCTCATGAACCGAAATATACCTAATGCAAAAAATATAAATTTGTGGTCATGGAAATGCTGATTCCGGTTGGAATGACGGTCTGCAAAAATATTTTAAAATATTATCTCAGTTACCTTTTCTTAGTGTTTTCTAATCTGATTTTTCCATATTAACCTTTAAAAAGCTAATGCTTATAAATTAAGACATTCATATTGCTCTTGAGTTTAAGTTTTTTAATTAGTATTTAAAATGATTGCATATTAACAAAACCAATTGCTACAACAAGCACATGACAATGTTTGCCATGATGTTTCTGAAATGTAGTCTTATATTACTTGTTTTAGGTTTAATTGAATTTTCCACTTGCAGGCACTCAGGTGTTGGATGGTGAAACAATCCCATTACCCCCAATTATTCTTGGCACCCTCGGAAATGACCCGAAAAAGAAGACGCTTTGTGTTTATGGACATCTTGATGTGCAACCTGCAAAACTATCGGATGGTTGGGACACTGAGCCATTTGTTCTCACAGAGGTAACTCACATGTTTCTGATGTGGAACTTTAAAATTGTTTTTTTTTTCAGGATCCAGCAATGAACAAAAATGTTTTTTGTTTGTTTTTGCCTTGGTTCAATTTTTTTTATTTATTCTGTGTGTTGGAAATTTCGTTGTCTTCATTAGAATAAATGCACTGTCTGCTTCCAACTGGTTTTGATTAAAGATTTATTGATAATACTGAAAGGTCGGTATGCAAATAAATTTTAAAGTCATTATGCAAATAAGACACCGTGTATGCTGTCAAACTGTTCACTGATTAGTCCTTGGTGTGAATATTTTGGTTTTCCACTTTTCCAGATCGAAGGCAAGATGTTTGGACGTGGGTCAACTGACGACAAGGGCCCAGTTCTCTGCTGGTTGAACTGCATTGAAGCTTACCAGAAACTCGGCATGGAAATTCCCGTGAACCTGAAATTTTGTTTTGAAGGAATGGAGGAATCCGGATCTGAAGGTCTCGATGAACTCATCATGGCAAAGTAGGAAATATTTTGTTGGTGCTTCATATTTTAAATTGTGTTCGGATTGAGTTGATGGAGAAAAAACAAAAGTTATACAATAGCACCAAAAATAATCACCTAAACAACCATGATTCAATTGGCCATATGGAAATGCTTGGAAGGCTGGCTAATTTGGTATCACGCCTTTGATAGGCCTGGCGTACTATGATTGTTTGGGTTAGTCATAATTAAAAAGTAAAAAGTAGTTTGGATCATAGTTTTTGACATGTTTTAAAAGCCTTGTTGTATCGACAACGCAAATCTCTTTATATATGACCAAAGTATGTGAGATTTTTCTTGTTGCAGCAGCTTGTTTAACATGCTCAAAAGCCTCATATATATGTTTTGTTCAGGAAAGACACATTTTTCTCTGGTGTGGACTTTGTGTGCATTTCCGACAACTACTGGTTAGGAAAGAAGAAACCTTGCATAACATATGGGCTTCGGGGAATCTGTTACTTTTTTGTGGAAGTCACTGGCTCCACCAAAGATCTCCACTCCGGGGTGGGTTGTGTTCAATTACACTAAAATTTAGGCTGTACTGAAGAAAACAACAGAAGAACAAAAATGCTTCTCTAGTTTAACATTTTTGGGTTTTAAGAATGGAATTTGCATTTATTTATTGAAAGATAATTTTCGTTTCCAGTATGATTAATGTCAGGGTCAGGCAACTACAAAATGTTGTGAGTCATGTTTTTCAGCCTGTCGCTCTCAACAAACTGGAATGCAGTATTTGTTAAATGGTCAATACTGCTAAAAATTACCAATGAGACTATACAGCTAAAAACCGTGTGTATTGTCTGCAAATAAATTTTCATTTACCTCACTTTAGACTAAGGTTGTAACGTCTAGGTCAGTGGTTCTCAAACTTTTTTTGTTGCGACGCCTCTGGAAAAGTTTTCTGGACTTGCGACGCACCAGCAAATAAAAGTTAATGAGGAAACTTATTATTAAAGTTGTGTTTATTGATACAACAACAAAAAGCCACGAAACGGATATTCTGCGACGCCCTTGGAAAATTGAAACGACGCACCAGGGCGTCGCGACACACAGTTTGAGAACCACTGATCTAGGTAATCTGCCAATATCTACAGCCCCTGGTTTTTGCTTCTATGGTTTATTTTGGGTCTATAACAAAAGTGGCTAAATGCAAGTTTTGTCTATCTTTTCAAAAGTATTTAAGTCTTGTTTTTTAGTGTTGTTTAAGTGTGTTTCTTGACAGGTTTATGGAGGAAGTGTTCACGAGGCAATGGGGGACTTGATCGCAATTATGTCGTCTCTTGTCGACCAGAAAGGAAAAATCCTTATTCCGGGAGTATGTGATACTGTTGCCAAGGTAATACACACCTCAGAATTGAGGTTTATAAATATTGTTGGGATAAAATATTCATTAAAAAATACCAGGCATAAACAGATTTGCTTTACAAACACACAAATTCTTAGGTTTATTACTCTGCTGTGAATACTTGGCAAAAAATATAATTTATTGGAAAGCTTTATTTTTAGGGAAATACACTTTTTCTTGTGATGTGATGTTTTTAGCTTAGATGTTGGAAACCTTGCATTAAAGCGCTTGTTGAAATATAAGACACATAAAAAGAAAGAAAAATGCTGGCTTGAAAGGCTGTTGGTAGTGCCAGAGTTGATTTAGTTGTTCTTAGTCAAAGAAAACATACTTACATAATCACACTAAAATTTTAACAGAACTAGAAACAGCTGAACACTGCAATGTTTTTAAAAGCCAAAAATTTTTTGTGATGCAGCTACATTATTGTTGCATTGCACATATGTGGCTACCATTTTTACACTTCTCACACACAGCCTAAATCAAGTGTCCAAAAACAAATATTTGGTTTTGGATTGTTTGTAGTTTGATTAATTGAGCAATGTTTAACAGGTTTATAATGACTGCACAGTACGCTGGTACTACCTGGAGCAGTAATTAGATTTACAATGTTTAACTTGCGTTTGATAGCTTTATTGCCACCGGGAAACCAAGTAATGACTAAAAAATGGTCACATCCTTAACTTGAAAATAAAAAAATTGCTAATAAAAAACTTTTTGTCACCAAATTTTTTTACATTGTTCATCTTTTGATGTTGTGAACAGTATTGGTTGTTTTAGTTGGCCATGCGAATTATTTCTACAGCTACTGTGTACATTGGTATAGTTCTCAACAAAAATATTAGTTAAAACTAGTATGCACAAATGTCACATTAACACAGTGGACATAGTAGCCTTTGCAATAATTTACATTTCAATAAATACTGACCACAATTCTTAATTTGCTGCTAGAGTGCAGAGTAAAGCATACTTAAATCAACCTCCAAATGTCCGTGTGTGAAACCTGATATTTTTGTTTTTCCACATTGATAAAAGCTTGTTTGCACCTGTGAAATACAAAACCACATTGTGTCATGTTGCAAAACAATCTTGTAAAAGAGTTCAAATTGTAATTAACTTTGTTCCCACGAAACAAGAGGTTGATATATAATACACTTTTTTGTTTGATTATTGTTGTACTGGGAAAACCTAATAGCACGTAGAGCAGGGGTGTCCAACCTTTTTGGCCAAAGGGCCACATGCGGTTTACGAATGATTGCGCGGGCCACTTGAGTGTTACTGCTAATTCGGAATCTTAGAAATAGCTATCTTATAACGTCTAATTAAAATCCTCACACCGAAATTCTAGTCTTAGAAATGTGTTTTATCCTCTTTTACAGTTATAAGAACAATAAACACACCAAGATATAGTTAAGTCAGCAAAGTTTTTCCCACACGTCGACATTTCAATGTGAAGTTTGGCACTGTTTTTCTCTAACAAGTTTGGCAATATTCGGCGAGATGGACGATGTAGCAATGCGAAGCGATTTTGCCATATGGCTGTCAGAAATTACTGATCTTACAGGGGATTCAAAGTCACATGTCAAACTTTCTTGGAAAGTTCTGTTAGCGTTACTTGCTTTTTGTTTCCTGTTTGGCATAATCTATATCACTGCAGAGTGCGGAAGAGGTTTTACTGCTAAATGCGTTTCGCGCGAGCCCCTGATACCAGAAGTATCTCAATGAACCAAGAAACACTAACTGACTCTTAAAGCATCACGAGTCAGATTGTGACGTAACAATGTATAATTTGTGATGCGTAACAATGCGCATTGTGACGCAATAAAAGCAACTTGAACAGTTGTGTATTACTGCTCTATTAACAAAGAAATAAGCAAACAATAAATGTCAATTTTTCGGAATGAAAGTTCGCCATAAATTAAGTTGCCAATATGAGTCATTTAAAAAAATACCACGCGGGCCACTCAGAACCTTCCTGCGGGCCACGGGTTGGACACCCCCGACTTAGAGCCATATACCAAGTCAGCTCCTTGTTTTTTCTTCAGGTAATGGATATTTATACGGATAATAACAACAGCTATTGTTAAAAGATTTGGAATACAATGTATTGTATTTCATAGCTACATACTAGCTATGCTTAATGTGGAAAAACAAAAGTATTGGGTTTCGTACTTTGGTTTGTTTTTATCCTTGTTCCCATGTTTGAAGGTCACACCAGAGGAACTGAAGTCTTATGACCCCATCGACTTTGACCTTGAAGAGTACAAGAAGGACGTCGGTGTAAAGGGATTGCTGCACCCATCCAAGAAAGACATTCTCATGCACAGATGGAGATACTCTTCTCTCTCGCTGCATGGAATTGAAGGTCCGTGAGAATTTTAAGATTAAAACTGTGTTTGCAAAACTAGAACTGTCGGAGAACTTGCACATTGTTGAACATAATGAACGCATTCTATTTCTAACAATCGCTTCTGTTGTCATCAATGCAAAATGGTGATTGTTGATGACAATAGCGCTTGTTAAAATGTTCATATGTTCACTATATACAGGTTTTTACGTTTTGACAAGCACTGTAGTTGTCTCTCCCGCTCCCATACAGAATTGGTACAACCAGTTTTTTAACTGGATTGTACGCAAACCCTATTGAAAGCTTATGTTTCGTAAATTCGATTTTGAACTGACAACAACTATTGTTAAAATGTTTTCAAGTATATTCACTACACCCACAAGTTGTCTGACAGTTTTATTTTTTATCTAGTCACTTTTAAAATCCATTTCTGGTGCTCCAGTGTTATGGTAAATTGTTGAAAACGTTATGCACATACATTACTGCACATAAACGAAACATTGGTAACATTATCATATTGCGATTAGACACAAATACAGGAAACAAGTTATCTATCAGGGTGTTTTTCGTCCTATTAGCGGCAATTTGTTTTTCATTTATACTTTAAAAAAGATATCCTTCCGGAACGCTTAATGCCTAAATGCTGAAAGCTTTTTTGACCAGGGAAAGGCAAGACTGTTAACGGAAAAAAGCCGTTGTGCATATTAAGCGACCAACCCGAATAAGTTTTCAACGCAACAGCATTGGTTCTATGGATCAAATACCAAAATAAGTAAAACTTGTCATTGTACAGTAAAATCGCCACTGGACTATTGTTTTACTTGTTAATGCGACAAACTTTGTATGCTAGGGTAAACAGTTGATCAACATTAGATTATGAACGGTACCGTCTAAACCAGTGGTTCTTAACCTTTTTTCCTTGCTGCACCCCTTTCAAATCACTAACCAATTTTCGCACCCCCTTTCAAATCACTAACCAATTTTCGCTCCCCCTTCTGTAATTGTTTAAATAAAATAGACCTAACCAACCTTAATGATTCTGCATCTCCGCACCCCCTAGGAACAGTTCTCGCACCCCTTGGGGGTGCGTGCACCCCAGGTTAAGAACCCCTGGTCTAAACTGTCAGCCCACTAAGCCCGCATAGCCAATGCCTAACCCGCTTAGCTCGCACGTGCTAATTATAATTTTCTACTTTTATGAAAAATGCTCTCGGTTATGGCTATTGGGGTTGTGGTGAGGGGTTGTAAATATAATAACACTAATTCAAACTCTTATTGACTACCCGGGCTTAGCGCAGACTTTGCACGGGCTTAGCAATGGCTTAGTGTAAGCTAGGTTGGCTTATTGGGCTAAGGGGGTTAACCGGGCTCGCAGTTTTCGACGGCACCCTTTATGAACTAATATATTGTAAGGATGTGATTTAATATTCAGGTGCCTTCGACGGTTCGGGAGCAAAAACTGTGATCCCCAGAAAAGTGATCGGAAAGTTTTCGATTCGTCTAGTTCCAGATCAGCAGCCAAGGGACATAGAAAAGCATGTAAGTTTCGGAAATTTTTTGCTTGTGAAATGATTATTATCTTTTGTTTTCCGTGAAATTGGTGTTGTGCGAAACCCTCCGTAGAAGGTTTGACCCCAAACTAAATATTCCCCAAATTTTGTTGACTTTTTGCTGGGTGGTTAGCGCAACCGCATTGTCTTTGTGGGTAGTGATGGGACGGGTACCCGGTACTCGGTACTCGGTATCGATGGTATCGAACGATTTCAGTGGTATCGATACTCGTACTCGGTATCGAAATATTTTGTCTCAGTTTTCGATACCAACGTGCGAGTACCGAAGGCCGATTTACACTATAAGAACACTGAAAACTTTGTGCCAATATATGCTTCGGACAGTACAAAATTGGGAAAAAATTCCGCCAGGTTACGTATTTTTTTCGCTATCGCGGAAAACCTGGTGGATTTAACCGGGTTGAACCAAAGTCAACTCCCAAGTAAATAAAATGAAAAGAAAATTGATCCAAAAAAACTTCGGTCTAACACCTTTAGATTCAATATGAGCAAAGGGCAACTTTTGGCGATGTCTTGTGTATACAACACTTATGTCACAAAAGCGGACAAGAATTCGTTTTAACGGCATCTGCTAGTCATCGGGATTTAGAGGTTTCGTATGGTTTGTCAAAAAACAAAAAACGATATATTCGTAAACGCGGCAAACTTTCATGTTGCTTTCTATGACGTCATAATTATTCGTCACAGGTGAAAGCACACTGCGAGAAGGTGTTCGCCGCTCGGGGAAGTCCCAACCAACTCAAGGTGGACATGGGACACGGGGGAAAACCGTGGGTGTCGGATTTTGATCATCCTCATTATGTGGCGGGGAGGAAAGCCATTAAACGAGGTGAGAGGTTTCACTTTGTAAGTCGAAGCATTGCAAACCTTAAATATGATAATACGGTATACTGTTGTGGTGTAGACCCCTGGTTTCAAAATATGCCACATGGCCAAGTGATACAGTGTCATTGCCCACAGAGCGACCTAAAGATTTTTGTATTTTTTTGCATACGATTTCAAAGTGAGAAAAATAGCTTGTGATTATTGCAGCTAAAATTTGCTTTTCTGCGACACAATGTTTCAACTATATACTCTCCGGTTTAAGCGAGACAGTCCCTTGATTTCATTTACTTAACAATTCGCGGTTCCAGAGTGACCTTTGAACCCTGTTGAACCAAAATCCCGGCTTGTCAGCTTTTAAATTGCCATAACACAAACTAGTTAGTAAGCATTTTCAAAATTGCAATGCGCAATAGTTGCAAGCATTCTAAAAATAAGTTGAGATTAACGCATCAATTATACTTAATTCCACATTTTTTCTTTTGTTGGAAAAACAGTGTCCATTAATACAAATTTTCGGGTAAAATTGGGAATGGAAACCACATTTCTAAGTTGGAACAAATCTAATGTGTGTACACAAAAAAAATTTTAATTTAAAAACGCAGATTATATTAACAGCAGCACAAATGCCTGCTACAAACTGTATTCACTACACACAAACTATCGAATGGTTTAATCAAGCTAACTTGCAAGTCTGTGACTTTTGTTTCTTAATTTTCGATTTTCTTTAGTGTTTGGAGTTGAACCCGACCTGACACGTGAGGGCGGTAGCATCCCAGTAACTCTCACATTTCAAGAAGCGACAGGAAAAAATGTGATGCTCCTCCCAGTTGGCGCGTGTGATGACGGTGCTCACTCTCAAAATGAGAAGTTGGACAGGTGAGATGATTCAAGTTTTAAAGTTTGGTAGAAATTCTCTGGGTATAAAATCGAGTCTGCAGTTCTTTCTATCACTGTTGAAAGCATGGGAATTTGCTGAAACATCTGAGAATAAATCATGTCACTTTTTAACGTATATGTGGGTATTTACTGATTATATTCTTCATTAGAAATTACCTAAATGCGTGTCTCTGTAATTTGTATCGTGCGTTGCTAAAATACTTCTGTATTTGTAACTGTAACTATATTTCTTAAGTAAACTGCGTAATTCTAAATTTTTGAAAAAGAAATTCTGTAATTTTAAAGAGAAATGCAAATATATTTTCTTCGTACACGATTTAAATTTAAGTAACTAAACGATATATTTTTATCCCATCAGGTCCAACTACATCAACGGCATCAAGTTGATGGCAGCTTATCTCCACGAAGTTGCTCAAATCCAATGATCGATCCGTAGCGTCTACGACAGGCTATAATTTTCACCCTCACGATTTGTATTCTATATTGTTTCATCCCTAATTGTTATTGCATCGACTGTTTTGTTTGTTTAGATATTTGTGAGAAAACCAGAGTTTATCAGAACTACAATATAATGTGTGCAGTGGTGGGATTCACCCGGTTCGAACCGGTTCTATCTATAGAACCGTCTCGCGAAATTTTATGAGATCAGCGAACCGGTTAGCATTACTGGTTAATGGACTTTTTGTAACAGAACCGGCTGAAAAAAATGACTTTTGTGATAGAACCGGCTGACAAAACATTTGAATCCCACCACTGAATGTGTGTTTGCTGAAAGAACAAATTGCCTTCTATTAGTAACTCGTTTTCGCAGCATACTTACAGTTTCAAGGAATTGTTTAACGTCATCAGGCATTATGACGTCATCCACCACTGTCTGACATTAAGCGACCAAATTTGTGTTGATTTTGCGCGTAATGTGATTTTTCATTGCTTTCAAACAGATTTGCGTAATTGTCAAATTGTGATGAATTTTTCAATACATTTTGCCTTACAAAAATGTGCATTTATGACCAGCAATTACCAAGTCACTTTAAGCATTGAATGACAGACTTCGGATCATTTCCCGCGCGTACCAAAGGTTTGTTCCTTGAAAGGTTGTCTTGAGCCTGCCACCCCGCCTCACGACGTGCAGCGGTGTTCACCAAAAATAAAGGTGCAGTAGTTAGATATGGTATAACCGTTTTAATACATTTCGTCTTTTAAATAAACAGCCTCTTATCGTCTTCGTGTTTTTTAGTTGAATGTTTTTGGTTTATGTTTGCAAAACTGGGTAAAAGGCCTGTTAATTGTTTAAGGGTGCATGCTTTTAATTTTCGCAGCATCAGTTTTTAATTTTGCGTAGACAGAAAAAGATTGAAGAGCACTGGGCTGTAGTTAGTTAACACGCGTAGGCTGTGCTGAAAGTTTCTGCTACAGGACGCGATTTGTTTTTATTGGAATCATATGTATTGAGAAACGTAGTTTAAAACGATTTTGGCGAAGTACAATCTTGTCTATTTCGTGTTTTATGCCTCAAAAGTTTCATCAAAACAGTTCATACAACAATAAGCCAGCCATG
The DNA here is from genome assembly GCF_965637545.1 of Phallusia mammillata. Taxonomy (NCBI): domain Eukaryota; kingdom Metazoa; phylum Chordata; class Ascidiacea; order Phlebobranchia; family Ascidiidae; genus Phallusia; species Phallusia mammillata. The sequence continues at coordinate 34,671,472 of NC_137252.1, read as the reverse complement.
TTTTTATGCAAACATGACAGTATAGAAATCTTGCAAAAATACTGCTCTTTAGCGACACACTGGTCGAATGTAACCATTTGGCGCCTAATAAAAATCGTGCTGCATTTTTTTGCCGCTGGAATAACACGTTTTTGCCTCTTCGCTTAAGGTTGCCTTCAGTTTTAGCCTTGCTTGTTGGTGGGTTGATTTGGTAGCCCAGCGAAAACGTTAGTTGCGTTGATAAAGTGTGACTTGCTAAGAACTATGTAAAAGAGCTTAAAAACCGCATTAACACAGCTGTTTTTAATTAGATTGAGTTATTATCCTTGAAAACAATCACTTAGCAGGAAAAAGCGCATTTGGTGGATTTTTGTTGGACTCGCTGGAGCTACACAGTTTAACAGCCAACACATCGTATCAGACTTCAAGTAAACGGAATTCTTCAAAAAGGTAAATCTTCTTTTATTTTTGTGTTGTGTTTAAATCAGGGTATTATGCAGTGGTAGGATTTCAAATTTTTTGTCCCCTGGTTCTGTCACAAAAGTCACATTTTTCAGCCGGTTGTGTTACAAAAAGTCCATTGACAGTAACCAGTAATGCTAACCGGTTCGCTGATCTCATCAAATTTCGTGAGACGGTTCTACAGAACCGGTGCGAACCGGCTGAATCCCACCTCTGCTATTATGTATTTGTCTTTGAATGGTTTGATTTGACAGTGTTTACACAAACAAACGTAATTGTTACGTCAATAGACATTAACAATAGTCTTGACTGGATTGGATAGATCACCTACCATGTTTGCTCCTAAACTATATAGCGTGTAAACGATTTTATCAGTTTTATTGTTTGTCAAGATAAAATTTTGCCATACATCAATAGTGGTTTAAGTTTTAAAAAAATTGAAGATTTAGTTTGGTGTTTTAATTCTTGCTAATATTTGTGCAAAGAGATAAAATGCAAATAATAGCTTGAGAAAAAATTCGTGTGCTCACTTTTCACAAAGGTTAACTTTCTATTATGACGCCACAGTAATATTACGTCAGATTTTGAATTTTGTCAGCAAATGTGATTTGTCCCTTCCAGAATGTAGCCTAACTTGCAACTTACGCGAAAAACTATTGGTTGATGTGACATTACCACGGAAATGTTAAGTTACCTTGAAGTGTTTGCTAAAATCTCCTTAACTTTTATTTTGAAACAAACGCTACTTTGACGTCATAAATTTATTACAATCGATGATGATGACGAACGCAATATTACAATTGCATAGTCATCAGAAAAAGGTGACGCAGCAAAGTTACGAACAATAAATTAGGGAGCGTCGAACAGAAATGGGAGAAAAGTGCTATTTGATCACAAGTAAGGGAATGATCACAATCTGACCTTTACAGACAAACAACTTACAATATTGCGGGGTGCAAACGTCTTAAAGGGATTTTAAACATCAATTTACAGTGATTCTTAAATGCATATCTACGGCTTATGGGCTTCAAGTGGCTCATTGCTTCTATTAAGTGTGAAAATATAGGCCGCTTGGTGGCAGTAGTGAGTATTGCAATTGTGACGTGAACAATATAGAGTTTACAAAGCTGGTTTTTCAACAAGTTTCATGCAGTTGACGGTTACAAAACTTGGTACAAAGTCGTCCAATTGCGTAAAAGTTGGGGGTAATTCTTAGGTTGAAACTTAAGCAAGAATTTGTATCGTTACGACTTTTTGGAGCAAAAAACTAGCATGTTTCTACATAAAAATGCTTTGTGTGTCGTTTTTAGTGCAGCAATTTTGTATCGTTTCTTTGACATGGTACCTTGTGCGTTTTTGCGGTAATGTACCTTAGTTTACCATCGCTCAAATTTTGCGGAAAAATAGCGGCATGTTCGATTATGAGCTCACAACAGCGTCTGTGACGTCTTAACCATTAGTGGGAACTTTTTCGCGTCGTTAAATGACACCTTGAAGTTCGAAAATTGCACAGAAATACATCATGTATACCACGGAAACAAAATAACAAGGAGAAATGAAAAGTTGAAGAGAAACGAATTTTGATGCGCCGTGTAAACGCATCAGATATTTCAATTGTAAAGAAAATAACGAACGCGGTATTTAAACACATATTCTTAGTAAGTTTGGAATTTTTTTCGGAATGTAAGAGCCATTGTTCTGTCATTACTTGCTATGTTATGTCACAACGTTTTGTACGACGTAAATGTCTAATTAATTAAGCGCAATAAAGTGCGATTCGGTCAAAGTATTAAAAAGAATAATTAGAAAGTTTTTCATCGGGTTTCGGCTTTTAAATCAAAGCAATTTTTGCGGAACTATTACTTTACGTCTACAATTCTTATCAACTGCAAATTGCACATTGTAAACAAAATCGACCGTCTTTTGTGTTTGCGTCACAAAATCGATGTAATACCTTAACAAAAGCTCCGTCACAAACACATTTGTACGTCACAAGAGAAGACAAAGACATCTGGGACGCGATTTTAATTGGTTGGGGACAAACGTGGGTTGTTCTGTCTCCATTATCGTAATCGTGTTTTCTTTGATGGTGTTGAAATTTCAGGCGATCAAAATCGAAACTACCAAAGCGCTTGTACATAATAAATACATTATATTGCTGTTGTTACAACAATCGCTATTGTAATCATCAATGTAAAATGGTGATTGATAACAACAACAGCTATTGTTCGTAACAGGTGACAATAGAATGTTTATATTTTGTACATTATCTCAGTTTTTGTTTTGGATTTACTTCACAAAAACCTTCGGGGAGTTTCGTAGGTTTGGGGCATTTTAGGGAAATAAAGTGTAAATTTTGCTCACACCTAAGTTTTACAATGGCCCAAAATTGTTTGACGGCCAATTATGTTCATAAAATAAGTAAACAACCACATGAGATTTGTAAACGACGGTTTCGAATTTCTGAATTTTAGTCGTAAGAAAAAACTGTCAACAGACCACTGCCCTGGTACGCTGATAGTTTTGTTTAAATATTGGTTATAAACAAGCCCTAATGATGAAACAATCGTGCATTGTGCGCTTCTTAATGGGGGATTGTATCAAACAGAAAGCACGGACTTTCGGTTTCGTTAAGTTTTCCACGGAAACTTTTGTTTGGTGGCAGAATGATGGATGACTATCTCATCCGGGTTGTAATGTGTGAAACTTGGACGCAAAACGTGCGATTTTCGATCAGTTAAGTTTGTGAAACAGATGAAACGCAGACAGCAGGCCTAGAACGGAATTTAAAGCAATTGCAACTTCAAAAAATTAACAGAAGAAAAAAATAATTGGAACTAAAACGTCGCATTAGAATTTCTAAATCAGGAGAAAAAACAAAATATCGCATTTTTATCCGTCGGCATAGCAACCATCTCGCCAAATAACTCTTCAGCTCGCAACGATTTAATCCTGAGCGTTAGAGTATCGCACACGACTTCTTCTTGCGGCGCTTGGACCCGTAAATTTTGCTTCTCTCCTGCTCGCTCAGCTTACCACTGACTATTACGTCATCAGTGACATCACCACCTGTGACGTCAGACATGTTTCTCGCCCGTCGACGTTTGACGTCAGCCAGGGTTTCCCCTTGTTGGGGCGCGGAACCGTTTTTATCCGGATCGGTAGAACCGTTTCGGTTGCCGTTGTCGAGTTTTGTTGGCACGAATGTTTCGTCACTGCTGATGATGTCATTGTCTGTGACGTCACGCGGCGGCGTTTCGTCATCGTCGGGCGATAGTTGAGGTGCGGGGGCGTTTCCAGACTTTGTGATACGGATCGGAAGCTGATTGGTCGAAGGAGTGGGCGTGGTCAGTGACTGGATTGAAAATAAGTAATGTTAAAAAATAGAGTGACATTGATATGACCTTGGGTGTTTTTATTTTAAAATTGGACATTTGGCTATGAAGCACTGAACAAATAGGTGACATGTTTTTCTTTTAAATAATGCATGAGCTCATTTTAAAAAGTAGCACAAAACAGTTTACATTTTTTATTACGTTTTACCAGAAAATTGATTAAATCGACATAAGCTGTTAATGACTATGTAAATGAAAGCCTAGTGAGGTTTAAGCAAAAATATTAAAAGCTTACACATTTCATAATTAAGAAATAATATATTTGAAATAGAAAAGAAACAAAAACATGAAATTTAGTGATAAAATTTAATGCAAAACTAAAATAATTTACCCAATATAAAAACATACACAAACGCAAATATATATTTTTCATGAGAACAGAAATTCATAAACTGACAAAACAAACATTTACAGAACAGAACCAAACAAAAAAGTTTCCAAACAAAAAAAAGGCCTCATGCGATGTGAGCAGTAAGCATGAAATCAAGTCTGCAATGACCAAAAATCCACAACTTCTGGTTACAATGAAAAACATATGAAGCGATTGGACATGACATGTTTTCAACAGAACTTTCCACCAATAATGGGGTTGCAAGCTTACCATGTAACACAAGTATTACTTTTCTTTTTTATCCTTCTTTTTACGAGTTGGGAATTTGGGCAAAGAGAACAGTTTGAAGCCTTTCTTTGCGGCCGACTGTGCAAAGATGAAGAGTATAACAAAGTTCACAAGTAAGGAAAAAAGTTGGTGTCAAAAGTCATTAAAAAAATTACTTAGTTTCCTTTGCGTTCTGAGACGCATTGGACAGCAAGTTCATAGAAACACTAGAAAAGTTTACTAAAAAATCAAAATCACACAGAAAAATATTCTAAATACATGTTTGAAAAAAGTATAAACAGAGATTAAACAGTTTCGGAAATTAGTGTTTAAGTGTTGAAAAGATTTTTGAAGAAACGGTTTCGAAATCTAAAACACTACCACACTCCAAAACCACTACATTTCAAAACAAAAAAACAGTCTGCTTTTTACACTGGATATTCCAACGTAAGCATTGTATGTAATTAGCTGAGAATAAAACTCTTAAAGTTTTGTTTAGTAAGAAATGGTTCACTTACAATATCAGCTTCTGTGGAATCCTGACTTCCCGACCAAAACTGTGCTTCGGATTTTGCTTCAACTGCGGAAATTCCCTGCTTTTTGTCTCTTCTGCTCATCCGTTTAAAAGATTGCCTGTTGAAACAAAATATTTAAAAAAAATTTTTCAGCCTCACAAATCATGTAAAACAATTTTTTGTCTAGCTTTGGTCTGCAATTACCCCACATAAGAAATTTAACTATTTGTGGGGTTGAAACAAAATGTTTTTTAAAAATTTTGTCAGTCCCTCAAGTCCTTTTTGTCTGCAATGAACCGAAATATTTTATTGTGGGGTACAATGCAGAATTTACATTAAATGCAGATCACTTAATACAGATTTCAAGAATTATTTTTTGGTGAAACCTAAGTTTTCTCATGAAATCTATGCACATATATCTTTGACAATAACTAGCAGCATATGAAGAATGCCTTAGGCTGTCAAATACTTGTGGCATTTTACTACTTTAATCAGTGTTAATGTGGTTCCGTGAGAAAACTAGAGCTTCATTGCGTAACGACAGGAGGAAATGAAATTCTGAAAAGGTTAAATGCATGATAAGATAACCTATTACCCTTTTTCAATTTGTGTTGTTTTTATTTTGTATGGTTTAAGAATGTTTATCATCTTTAATAACTGCCCCACACTATATAACCATCTAAGAAACTACATTATTTTGTATGTAATCTAGGAGTAACATAATTAGCATTTCATGAACTCATTTAAAGCCTGAAAAAACAGTGGCCAAACAAAACCAATCCTCTTATGACTGTGTGCACTGCCAAAGAATTGGTATTGTTTTAGTGACCAACTGCAAACAAATATTTCTGTGACTGTTTTGAAAACTTAAACCCACATAGATGTTGTCCATACTGATACACCCACATCAGTTCTTCAATAAGGAAGAGACAATGTTGATTTAAAACTATGCCACAGTGCTATCGTCTGCAGCAAATTCAGTAAATGCTGATTGATTACTTTTTAACATGAACAGGAAAATTTTGGTTCATCTCAATCTGATTGATTGTAAATTTTGTTTCATGGCATACTGAATCACAAACTGTGACCTACTTGAAATTTAGAGGATCTCCAAGTGTGGCAAATTAAGGTTGCTTTAATGCAGAATTGGTAGCAGATACCTTTTTTATTATAATATGCAATAAAAAGTCTAATCACATTAGTTAACTTTATCAAAACGGGCCAATTGTCCAAACTTGGTGTGGTTATACCTATTTGTAGGCATTTGTGATCCTACTCAATGTTAACGTCAGTGGAAAACACAGGCATAACATTATTAAATACTGTGTTTCAACATGCCTGCAATGATAGTTTGCAAAAACCTGAAAAAGGCTATCGGTTTATTATACACTTACCCCCTTATTCCGTTAACTCTTGTACTTCCAGGTTGATTATTGCGTCGGAAAAGTAACGTTGGTTTTTTCTTCTTCTGTGTTTTTAGTTTTGCCAGAAGTGCTTTAATTTCCTCATCCTCTGTCACATCTGAAATTATCTCAATCTTTACTAACATTCACTGGAATTTCAAGTTTTGGTTCAATATCAAAATTGGCCATTTATTGTGTCTTTTGACTAAAATGGTTGACATTTAAATGGAATTACTTGGACAAATTTGATTAAAAACACAAAAAAAAATATCCCAAATTTGTGTTTTTAATCATTGCAATTCATCCATAATAATTATTTACGTAAAATTGTTTAACGAACATTAATTCATGCATGAAGGTATAAAATTAAACAAAAATAATTGAACACAGCTTGAACAGAACTTGATCTACACAAAACCAGGCTGCCACATTAAGAGGCTTCAAATAACTCAGACAAACTTCAACCTGTTACAAGTGGCCAATTAATGTTCAACAACTCTTAAAAATTATAATACTTTAAAAAGGACTTGGTAACATGTTTAAGCAACAATATGCCGGTCCTTGTGTTTAGTTGGAATGTTACAAGCATTTTAGATTTTGTTACAGTGACCTGCTTGTAGGTACATTGACTTTGACCATGTAATATAACTGTGTCTGTGTAACTAATTGTTGAAATGTCAGTTCTTACCGCTTGGTACTTCCCCCAAGTTATTCTTGATGGAGGGATCTGCTTGAAATTCAACCCCAAGGATTTCTACAATTTCCAACTAAAAAAATCAAAGGATTTCAAACTTTTATAATACTTAAACAAAACGATAAAAGGTTTCGCAATTTTCAGAAGTCCATTAATAATTTTCCACACTAAAGCAAACACTAACACAACCACTCCGTATCTTTTGAAAAAAATGTTGATGAGATTCACATGAAAAATTTTTCATAAGCTATTTCATCATGTAATTTTTTAAACTATGATTATTAAAACCAGTGCATATATTATTTATTAACCTTGAAACAAAATTCTGAACACCATCCACTACTCTGTATTTTTTTAGCACAGAATTTAGTCTGGTTGTTTCAATGTGATGTTTAAGACTTTTGTCAAAACCCATGTTATGTTAACATTTGCCAGTACAAGCAGCAACAAAGCAGCTTTGTTTCAGCCATACCTATATTTCTGTTCAGGTTAAGCTAAAGGTGCATTTTGGGCAGATTTTAAAGGCTTAGTCCCTTATACCCATGTTATGTTAACATTGTCGGTGAATGTCTGTCATAGGCAGTTTTTTTGGTTGTTCAACATTTGACCACACTTTACAAACCTGACACCAACATGCAGCGGCATGAAGAGGTGTCCAGCCATCTTTGTCTTGTATGTTCGGGTCAGTTGTGTGGAGCAGAAAATATCGGGTCAAGTCGATGTAACCATTGGCAGCAGCTACGTGGAGCTGCGATACACAGTTGATTGTTTAATAAAACTGTATTAGGAGCCTAAAAGTTAACTTCAAAGTAACTTGTAGCATATATAAGCTATTGCAGCCAGGCTTAATATCAAGTTTATAGAGCTCTTTTGGCAATTGTAGTTTTATTCCGACGTTAGCTTGAAGCTTGTATGATAGAAAATTTTGTTAATATGATAAAAAAAGCAGAATAAAAAGTATAATAGTATGGCAGGACAATTAAAGGTGGTAGTTATAATAAATCAAGCAGTCCTCCAAATGATAGTTTGTGTTGTGTGAAAACCAATAGTTTGTTTATTACTATTGAATAGAAACAAGATTCTAATTCTAAAGTGGTAAAAAAGTAAAATCTTGTAACGATTATTATTTGTCTTGATTTAACTGGATGTACACGCTTTCCTTTCTGCCTTAAATTGACACCAAAAAGGTGTTTTGTCATTTTATACAATTCAATTCTATTAAAAATTTGCCATAAATGAAAATGAATTGCCACGAATTCATTTGAACTGAATAAGTGCCGATGCATAATTAATCTCACAATAGGGAATAGATTTTGGCAACAGGGATGTTTATTGAACTCAAATTCCATTAGTGACGTAAATAATGAACTCAAATGAACTTGTTCTGCATTGTTCTGCAGATTTTTACTGCTGTCCAATTTATGTCATGCAAAAAGCGGCAATTAGTTGTGATTGAAACGGACAACAGCTATTAATCTTGTAGAATGTTAAGAAAACACAAACTTTTGTTGTTTTGTGCCCTAAACTTCATGTAATTTCATTCACATACAAATCCATTTTTAAAGCATAACACCACTGTTAGTCAGACAATAGTGCATAGTGACATCACAACCCATTGACGCTTGTGTCTGGTGGCAAGTGGAGGCAGTTGTGTGAGCAAGTTACTTTCTACATGGCTTATATGGAAATTACTCACACGACTTCATCACACTGCATCATAAGAAACTGTGTCATTTCATGAATCATCGTGACACAGGAGCTCGGCAGTGGAAAACACTGCTTAGGGGATTTTGCCTAAGTTTGTGGTGCGATTTAATTTGTAGAAAAGTAATAACATAAATTGTGTCTGGTGAAATCATGCAAAATGCACAGACAATGTGTATAGAATTTGTCTCTAATATACACAAGCTCTGTGGCAGTTATAGTGGTGATTATGTATTTATTTATGAGGAGTTGTTATTAATGGGGCAAGGTTTTTTGATATTTGTGAAAAAATTGCTGTCGACTTTATGTTGCCAATTTATTATGTGTATAGTACCACAAATACTGAAGTAGAGTTTTTGTGGTAAACTCTATAACACACGGGTGATATTATACACAACAGATTTGTGTATGTTTTGCGCCCAACTTGAGTCCAGTGTCTACTGTTAAATTTACATAAATTATACAAAACAACTGGTGCCAAACTAAAATGTGTGCAGAAAATTGTATCTTTTCTTATCAGAAACCAAGCAGTACCTTATAAATATATTAGTAATTGTGACATCACATACCACTGTGGCCCCTGCTTTGTCTTTCATTGTGATGTCACCACCCGACTCTTGCAGTTTAGTGACTTCCTTTAAAATTTCCTGCTCCTTTGCGCACCGAGCTGTGTTGATTTGGGCTTGTGTTATTCCTGCACACAACGACGATGTGTTGTTATTTATCGCACCAGGAAGAACAATGGGTTAGAACAATCACTCATTAGACCGTAGGTTTCGATCTTATCCATGTATATATGCTACTGATTTTATACCTGATCACACAATAGCATGACAACATGTTAATGTTATTATTTGAATGCTAGATTTGGAGTGTTTGTTTGTTTCTTTAATAGCAAACACCTACACATAACTTAGAGTATTTAAATAAAATTCAACTTTTCATACCCCAAAACAGAAAAAAACATGTCTCTAAAATCAAGATCACTGAACTATATATGTTTCCTTAGGAAATATATAATTTAAATTGCATTTGACCACAGCAAATACAAAACTCTTAAATCATTTCTGCTAATTAAGCAAACCACAGTAAAACAATTTCAATATTTGAACAACATTTCCAGCCCATGTCTGCATCATATTTGTACACCGTTAAAACCAACAAACCGCTCCTCAAGATTAAATACTTAAGCAGTACTTAACATGGAGAACAGGGACCACATTGTTTTAGGAAATTGCTGAGTACATATTTGTCTTCCTTGAAGTGATTAATAGCTTGCATATGCATTTGCATTAAAACTTAGCTTAATTGTTACTTTTCTGTAATGTTGGCCAAACCTTTCAGTTTTCAGTATTTTTCTCCATTTTTTACCTATGCCAGGTATTTAGGATATAATTTAGTCCCAACACACTAATTTATGACACGTATTTTTTATTTATTTATGGGCAAATTTTAAATAAATGTGTTTGTGATGTAACAATTTTTAATTTTGTAGTACATTTTATTACATGTTCTCCAGACAATGTAGCTTTATGTGTCAAACTGCATTGTTTTACATTCACTTAAGGATGGCAAAAATGTAAAGTCTGATACTAAAATATTGGAAAGTGCATGTTTTTAAACAATTGAAACAATTTGGTGATAATAATTGGTAAAAATATTAACTTCTTATCAACTGAAAGTTTAGAAAATGTTGACCTTCTGTCCCAAATTACCACTGATCAACAAAATATAACTGTTAGTCAATGAATGCATGATTCAAAAAAAGCAACACCTCAGTTCTGACCTGAGGTTATTTTTGTCTAAGCAATATGCCAGCAGGGCTGCCACTATTTATGTACTTCAATTGTTGCATGAAATAATATCGTGAGTCAGGGCTCTAAGTCAGCGACTTCAAGAATTTGACCCGTTAACTGTTATGTGGAAGTCCTGACTTCCTGGTAAATAGAAAATTATTGGAAGCTCTTGGCTCTAGTGTTCACAAACAAACCTATTTTTACTGTTTGCCTATTTCTTTCAAAGCATATGACCTAAAATCAAAACCTTTCTTAAAATTTAACAACAGAAATGATAACAAAAGCTTGTACAGCATGCAACTGTTAGTTAAGATGTGACATAGTAATACAACTTTTAAATATTGCAATCATGTGTACTATGTATACTTTTAAATTTTTTATCATTGCTGTTTAGTAATAAAATTCATACTTTCCTTGGGGTTCACTAATTTACGTTACACCTTTACTGACGTGTCTTCTATTGACAATTTTTATTAAATCTTGATGTGGCATTTCCCCAAAATTGCAAATTTTTGGATTAGTGGTATTAAAACAAAATGGTTTCAGTATTAAATTGCCTGCAAATTTGCTTTTCCAAAGTAAGATTTGCATGTAATTACTGTGAATGAATTTCTAATTTACAAAAACCTAAGCACAACAAAAAAATCCTGTTATAAAGCACAGCTTGTTGACAGTTTGTTTCCTAATAAGGTTTACATGTATCAGCGTTGTAAACACAATTTACAATGTGGTTTTAATTATGACATAATGACAAGTTCTGACATAAATTCCCATGTTGTACACGATCCAAATATGGCATAAACAAAACTGAATAACGTCACAACGAAATGATGTAGGGTTGGGAAAATACATTAGGGAAAATTAACAGAAAGGCATTTTTGATCTTAAAATCTGTGGAAACAAAAAGTGACAATTTTTTTTGCATTTTTCAAGATAAGATTAATTGTCATATTTAGGATGTTTTATTGAGGTTTTTGTGAAACCCATTTTTAGATAGTCTCACTAAAAAACAAACAAATTAACCACTAGACCAAACATGAGAAACAAACTTGTGTTTTAAATGACAAAAATTAGAAAGACAAATGTTTGTAAGAAGAGGGACCCATAAAAATGTTCCAAAAGTTGGTCAAAATTGTCTTTTCCAAAAATGCACATTAATGCTTAAATGGTATTTTTTTAGAATTTTAACACTACATTGCACAAAACCTGTACAACATATCACAGTAACCTAATAATGTTCTGAATTTACTGGTCCAGGTGTTCGCATAGTTAAGCTGGATTAGTTCCATGGTAACATACATTGCTTTACAAATTTAATTGACCACTTTAAGTGCTGGCTTCAGTTGGGTGATTTACAATGGCTTAATGTTAACAGCCTTTGTGAAGATTTGTCAATGTGTTACAACAATGTGTGAATTTCTCATGCAAGTCAATATAATGTAGATTTATTTAGATTGCAAAGATTCTACCTTTCTGTCTGCATTGCATGCCACTTTTTGAGATTCCACATGGTTAGTATTTAAAAGTACGCCTAATTATGCCTGACAATTGGCGTTTTGACTGATTTTGCAAATTGCTATAGCTACATACAGACAGTTAAATATACTTATATCACAGGCTTAGCTCGAAGAATTTAACAGCCCTATAGGGTTATATCAGATATTTGAAAGCAAATGCCAGGAATGGAAAAGTAGTGAAGCTCGTTAAGAAGTCTAGTTTCAGGCAAGCAAAGGCTAAACAAGAAACATAGGACTTAATTTTTTTCTCCAAAATTGGCAAAAACAACACCAAACTACAAAGGTTTTAGTGGTTTTTCCCAGTGCAAAGTGAACCGGAAAATGCCACTCACTCAAGCATTAACCACTAAGCTTTGAGCTTCCACTATTTCCACTGAGGCATGACCTCATGTGACATGCTGCAAAAACATTTAATCTTGCACTTAGCTGTGGAACTTCTGTATCTGTATTATGTCAATCACACAGTTTTGGTTTTTCAGGCAAATGAATACACATCATGTGTATAAAGTGTACTGGTGATTGTTTTCTTGAAATTGAGTGAAATGTGTGGTCTTTATTATAAAAAATACAAGATTTCATTCAATTATTGATTGCATTTCTATTTCTATTTATCCTTGCCACGGAAAATAACAATATATGTCATGTTTTTTTATGACCTTGTTGTCACTGTGGTCAATAATATGTGAAAGTATATTTTATATTTGTAGCAAGATAATTTCAGTCTTCACACACTGTGTTGGTCTGTGTTTGGTTTGACCGAAAATAACATGTTTACCTTTTTGAGCCATCGCCAGTTCAATAAATTCCAATGTGTCGTCTTCTTCACAAATGTCATAAGGCATGTTGTTGTCCGCGTTCAACGCTAACAAGTCTGCTCCCCTGAAATGATGTAAATCAACATGTTAACATGACGTTCGTGACATTACTGTGGCATATAGACAGAAATCTGACTAAGCAAGGACATGTCAAAGAAGTTTAACCAATATGAATGCGGTCTATTGTACTCACTTCACAGCTTCTTAAATTGTTTGAGAATATAACATAACAGAAATAATGCAAAATATTGAACAAGCATTTCATCCACCAGGTTGCATATTTAACAAATTTGCTATTCAAGTTCTTGAAAAAGCAACTAGTATTTTGTTTAGCATCCCACTAGGTCAGGGGTTTCCAACCATGTTATGATCTCGTACCACTTGGACGCTCTGTACTGCCATGTGTACCAGCTTGCAACTAGCATTATTTATCGCTTTTGTAGCTTAAGCTATAAAACAGTAGATGATATATATCAAAAGCAACATAATTAACGCCCACTGTCCCACAGTGTTGGGAACCCCTGCACTAGGTGAACGACACATTCGTTAAAAACAATGCAATTGATAAAAAACCTTTCCTGCAAGCAGTAGATGGGACAAATGAAGAAAATGTTTTCTTTTTTGCTGCTTAAATCATAAGAGTGCTTTTGTACCTTGTGGCATTATGTAAGGGTGAAAGTGAACAACAGAAGGTTTATCTTTTACAAATGTTGGTTCTGTGTAAAGTGAAAGTGATCAGAAATTTACAACTTGAAAACAAGTCTTGACCTTTGCTCATTTGCTGCAATGCAAAAATTTTATGCACAAATATTGTTCAGTGGTAAACAACCCAAACAACCGTGTTGTTTCTGTTCAACAAACAGAAAGTAAAAATGATTTTTAAGAAATAGAAGCATAAGGGTGTGTAAAAATAACACTATTCCAGCAGGATGCAATCTGTGTTCTTTTAAGAATAAAAATTTGCAATGGAATGAAATATATATAATCATACTTTGTGAAAGAATACAATTTTTGTTTGCAACTACCCTGACATAAAGCATGTCACCTATATTAGACATTAAACTTATAAAAGATGTCTGTGTATAGTGTTATACTGACATAATTCTTTCACCATAAAGCATTATACCCAGAACTATTAAACATTAAATGAAATACCACATCATTTTTTCAGCCTAAACAAAGGCAGTTTAGAGCCAAGGTATATGGAAAAAATAACCATGTCCAACAGTTTTGTGAATAACATACATATAATGCAGTGGTGGGATTCAGGCAGTTTGGTTCTATAGAACCGTCTCACGAAATTTTATGAGATTAGTGAACCGGTTAGCATTGCTGGTTACTGCCAATGGACTTTTTGTAACAGAACCGGCTGAAAAATATGACTTTTGTGAAAGAACCGGCTGAAAAATATGACTTTTGTGAAAGAACCGGCTGAAAAATATGACTTTTGTGACAGAACCGACTGACAAAAAATTGTAATCCCACCACTGATATAATGTAGGAAACAAATGCACCTTTTGACGAGCACACTCGCAATGTTGGTATGTCCACATGTACAAGCAGCATGCAGCGGCGTCCAAAACTCGCTGTCTACAGCATTTACATTTGCCCCGTTGTTTAACAAAAGCACCACAATGTCCTCAAAGTTGTCGATGCAAGCCTGGAGACAAAATCAATTGATTACCAAACAATTATGACAGCGTGTATTTTGTTTTGAGGTAATTCTAACCTGATGAAGAGCCGTTAACCCGTCATCGTTTGCCTCGTTCGGGTTGACCTTGTGTTTTAATAATGAATTGACTGTAAAATATTTAAAAAATATGTAAAAAATAAAGCAGGAAAATTATGGTTAATTTTTTTTTAATGACAAAAATAACTGAGACTAAAATTCTACTCAATTGTAAAGTTTTTTTATTGGGGTTTCTTGAATACTGTTTAAATATTAAAAAAAAAATTAAGTAAACATTTTAAACAATAATCTTTTTTTACAAATTCCGTGAAGCAAATAATTTATTTATAATTCCTAATTTGTTATTAATGTTCCTAAAAATTTCAATTTCACAGACTATTGGATTTCAAGTCAAGCGTAGTCAACTCAAGAAAAATCTTATTTCACAAAAAAATTATGAAAAGGTAAGATTGACATGTCACAAAAATACCTTCATCATAATCGTTCCTTGCTGCTCCTTCCAATAACGTGATGCAGTCACCAAATTTGATACTTTTCTTTTTTGAAACATTATTGTTGTTTGCAGTGTATGATTGATCGTATTCATTCCACCTCCTTACTTGGTCAGCCCTCCTTCGCTGGGCATGATTTAACCTGTAGCATATAAAAAAAGTTAAAAAAACTTGCAACAACATGTGATAGCTGCAATGTAGTAAATGAAATTACAACATTTTACAAAAATCATTTAAGAACTGTTAAATGCTCCATAGTTTTGAAGTCTGTTTTCATACCTTTAGTGTTTTGTGTCATTGTGTTGGACTAATATTGTTTACATAATCCAGACATTGTTGATTTATAAAACTGACAAGCAATTTACAAACAAAATACCATTAAAGTTACAACAGCCAAGCAATATTCGAAAGCCATGTATGTGCTTAGGGATATATTTAAGTTCTACTTAATCTGCAAAGTAATTGCAGAGTGTTTAAATGTTTAGGTAAACCCGAACCTCAAACCCTAATCCAATAATATTGATTGCTTTCTAATCATTGTACCTTTTCTGATCAATACCTAGCAGTTTATTTACACTTTGAAGGGCTAATGCTTTGTTGGGTTAAGTTATAAAACAATATCTGACATACGTTGTTGGACCTTTTGTGCGTACATTTACTTTTGTTCTTCACTAATTTAGTGAATATAGGGCAGGGACGGGCAACATACGGCCCGCGGGCCGCATCCGGCCCGCGACGTGATTTTGAGCGGCCCGCAGACAGTTTCTGGTCTTACATGATAATGTGGCCCGCGGCCACAGTCTGCCGCAATCCCCCACTACTTGCTTACTACGTCAAATTATAATTTGAATTATAAACTATAATTATAGTTGCAACGGACAGTAACGCTCCCCAATAGCAACAAACTTTCCCACCGTTGTTACCATTGCACCACACGTCCATTGTTATGACATAACTGCCAACCTTGTGTTTGGCCTGCTTTCACGGTTTCCTTTGTTTTCACACGTGTAGCCTAGTTAGTGCTTCAGCAGTATCTAAGTCGGTGGTGTATGAATTAAATTTGCTGAGGTGAATAAATTTATGTTATATCAGTTAGATTGTTTGGACTGTATTGTAATTGTGACGTACTTGATTGTATTTGGTTTAGGAAAGTTTCCCCACCCCTGGTTTAGGTGGTCAAAAATCCATTTTAAATCACTGGATAAAAACGCGATTAATGTATCGATTCAGGAATCCGGCCCGCCAAGTACTTCATTTTCCCTTATCAGGCCCGCCGACTGGAGAAGTTGCCCGCCCCTGATATAGGGTATTTATATTTTGGGCAAATTGGGCAAATTTAAAAAGATTACACATAATCGCTAAATTGTGTTTTCATTAAATGTTAAAATTTGTTTTTTTCGTTTTTTTCTTAAATGTCTAGATTACCTTTATTGCAAAAAATCAAGATATCGTTAAAATAATAGTTTGCTTCAACTAATATATATGTATAAAATGAACAAACACCAATTGCAATTTACATACTGGTTGTTGCACTGGCATTAACTTATGAACCTTATGCATGTGTGTAATTCAGAGTCATGACTTAATTTGTCACGCATTTCCATACCACAAACAGTTAATGACTAATAGCATTGCAACAACAGACGGTCAGACACTGAAGCTATTCTGCATGAATATAAGGAAGTATGTGCCACGAGTTATAAGTTATAACCAACTATATTTATATGATCAAAGAATATACCTAGATGCACCAAAAAAAAAACAGATTTGTTTCAGTAATTAGTAAAATGTTTGCAATATTGAATTAACTGCATAAAAAGCTTTCTAGCATTTTTTTTAAATAACTTATTCAAAAGTTTTAGTATAAAACAAAATAAAACGTCTTCATTTTATTGAACAGACGTTTGGACAAAAAACTTTTGTCATCATCAGAGAAATTTAAAAGACAAGCGAAAACAAGCGCGTTTATATACACAGAAAAGTAAAGAGAAAGGTTCAATCACTATGTCACTGATAAAAGGTTGCAGACAAAAGCAGGCAATTTGTTTCATACTAAAGCTACTATTTAAGTCTGTGTCTTGTGTACATTATTCAAAAGTCCTATTAATGTGATTAATGATCATCCAGCTAATTTTTAATTGTATGTTTGGGGCCTCTAATACATCTAGTAATTGTCTCTGCAATGATTCTTGCACATTGTAGGTGCTCTCATTTCAAAAAGGGTACTTAAAAGTTCTACTTGGTTATGGCAGTATGCTTGTGTTTACACAAATAGCACCTTCAACACCACTGCAACATAGGAATGCCAATAAAATGTACACGAAAGGGTCACTAACCTTTCTTCCGTTGACATTCCATTGACCACGGCGAGTTCTGCGACCAGTGATGCGTGACTAACCATGATGCATATTTAAAGTAAACAAAAAAATAACATAAACAAAAAATGACCTGCCTGTCAGAAACAAAATATTATGTTATAAAGGTTTAAGCCAAAATAAAATTCTATTACAATATAGCAATAGTAATGTATTGAATATTGGACTGCAAAGTTATTGCAGATTTTCATTTTTAAACAAACCATTTTTTTATAATTTGCCAATCATTTATCATGACTATTTCTTGAAACTATACAGTAGTCCAATGATACAAGCTGAAAGTGCAGAGATAATTGCTCCCCTAACATGTGTGTTCCGAGCAAACATTTTTTTAAAATTCTCTTGTATGTTCTTTTAAACTTATCTGTTTGGCCATGGCCCGAAAGCTAAATTATCAGGGGGTCGGGCGCAGACAAAAAGTCGGCAAATATTAGCATCTCGAGCCATTGTTTGCCTTTCCTTACGCTGGGCTACAGTTTTTGTTTAATTACGGTCTGTTAATGCTTCATGAAATTTTAAAGTAAATGAATTAAATCTGTAAAAAAGCAATAGTCAACCTTGTCGGGATGTCCATAAAATTAGTTTCAATTGGTCATTCTTGCTATTTTGCGGTCTATCATTACTGGCAACATGTTACAACATGAATGACAGCTTACACATTGACCCAATAAAATTAACTGGATTTAAACACTGTAATGCACTGCAAAAACCAATGCATTGCTTACAAACACAGCTAAAAGAACAAGTTCCGCATATAATAGGTGATAAATAGGTTCTTATTAAATGTTTTGGTAAATGCCATCATCAGCAATTCAAAAAGCAATATAATTATGTTTTATTATAGAAAAAAATCAGTTTTTCTGAAAATTATTTTGTAAATTTTAACATAATTATGTTCAACTTATAAAATTCACAAACATAAAAACATCACAATAAAACATCATAATAAATGCACGAATTGGCCTAATTTCGGAGCAATAACCGGGTTATTTAATTACATACGTCAATTTATCATAACACTCTTATCGCGTAATGTAAACATACGGCACAAAACGTAATTAACACGGAAATGCGACTAAAAAATTAATATCTTGCTAAGCCTAGCGCAGAAATCTTTGTTTAAGCAATCAAAATCGCACACAGAAATATACCGGTCATGCAGTGAGGCTTCCAAACAAATAAACTTTCGCCGGTTGCTCTATCTTTTCACCAACAACAAACTGCGATCTCCAGCACGAACCGCTGCAAACTAGAATGAAAACAACTCAAGAGCTTTTGACGTCATGCGAGAGAGGCGGAAGAAAAAAGCGCTGACGTCATTGTAAACATTGCACGGTCCGCTGCACACGGCACATGCGCTTGCTATTTTTCTGCAAAAACAGTCGATTTTTAAGTTGTGTTGAGATTGTTGAAACAAAATTGACACACAATTTCCGAACAGTCACGAAGCCAAAACCACCTTCACATTTACAAAGCATTTGTGCCCCGGTATTCACTATTAGATTTAGAACGTTATGAAACGCGAAAAAGGAGAAGCCACTATTGGCGGTTCAAGGTTAAACGCGCTGCAGCTACAATGTTTGCTGTCATAATTACTACTTATAGCAGCACAGTGCAATTCTAGCCAGGCTTAACTGTATGTCATCTACTTTTTAATACCAAAAATCTCTTTTTGTATGATTAAATCATTTTCGAACTACATAAGCATTTGGACATAAACAACTTTATGAAAAAATGTTAAAAAACGCATTCTTGTAGGAGTGCACAGACACGTATTCTTATTGCTGATGTTTTTAGAGGAACTGTTTAGGTTGCACTTGGCGTTACAAAAGCACGTCTGCCCACCTTTATTTCACCCCTAACTTCCTTAAATTTGAAACATCCTTTTTCTGCCCTTTCCCGGACATGAACTTTTACTGACACCTTTAAACATTCGATGTCCGACAATAAGTTAATTAAAGCATACATGGATAGCTAATACACTAGTGGTTTTATTGTTTTTTATAGGTTTAAACCACGATGCTAAAGCAAAAAACATTTGTAGCCTACTGAAAAATGGTTGCCCATTTGTAAGTTATAAATTTCGTGTTCTTGGACGAGAAACACATGGCAAATATTTCAAAGTCCATGCGTTGCATTTCAGTTCGCAAAGGCACCGGTTCAAAGTCCAAGGATGCACATCTGCACGATTGTATTTAAAGAACGCGACAGAAAATTTAAATTGCTTGATCATTTGCATGTTGTTCTATGAAGGGCAAGAGTAAAGTTAACCCAGAAACACTTGTGTGTATAAATAAGGTTGTTGCTGCCAGACATAAGGTACAAACGAATAATTGCTCTTCCAACCGTTTTTGTTAAAAATAACCGACGTTACGACGCCCAATACGATATCCTGAAAACACAAAGTTCTTATAAAACATAAAAAACAGCGATTATTGTGTATGTTTTGAGATCAAAACAGTTGGTAACTGTTCTCTCTTTATATGCAAGATCATTTAAAGATAAAAAAATTAAAAATATGTTGCCGGTAAACAATAGATTGCACAAATACCACGCAAACCATTAAGCATTCAGTTTCGCTTACAAATAATTTATGTTATTTTTCGATTGATGAACTTGGTAACTGGAAGTTTTACCGTTATGCCAATTGATTCGTTTTAATACAAGTTTATACTTACGTTTGAATTTCAGGCAAGTCGCAGGAAGATGACAAGTGCTAAAGACAGTTTGACCCCTCTACAGCCCCACCTAGCGACAACTTTGTCCTGCAAATACCGACTGGGCTTAACTTTCAAAGCCACTGTTAATTTAACATTCACAGGAAAGCGCTTAAAATGAATGTTTTACACTTTAACACATTGCAATACTGACGCTGGATGTCGCAATAGCGCTTAAATTTTCCCCGCAAACAAATTTCCAAATGTTAGACTACAAGACAAAAAGTGTCAATTCCTCTTTAACCTTTTTGCTTCACAGCGTACAAGCTAGATAACCAGATAGCCACAGCCACTCACTACTTTTGAAAATCAGACCTTTTATCAACATTCACAGAACCTGGAAATATACAAGGATTGAAAAAAGTTAATGAAAGAAATATTTTCTTAATTTCAAGAAACTAATCATTCTTTTTTCGGAATATAAAAAAAGACGGATGCCTTAAAGGAGAAAGTTGATTTAAAGATACTGATCATTTGGGACCCTATTTTTTTCTGTTTCCGCACTCGATTTCGAACAGTTTCTAAAAGTTTCTGAAATTGTTTGCAGTATTTTTTGTTTGTTTTTTACTTTGATAAATTCCAAAAGAAAAAAACTTGCTCTTAAAAATGCACGAAAGCAAACCTAATTGCAATTTCCCCTGTACACATAAATAAATTAATTTTGTCGGTTCCCCTTTAAGCGCCGTCTCCGCCCTTGAACTCGGGATTAAGATAGTCACGTGTCATCAAACAACAACGCTGTTTGTCGGTGAAGGTGACGTAACAATACAATACCAACAAAGGATATAGTTACGTCAGAATGCAGGTTGTCACGTAACACAGCGGCTTCTGACGGCACAAAGATATAGCAACATCAATCAATTGGTAGGTTTTAGTTGGTGTAAGAAAAAAAGTGTGTAGTTTTTCAAGGAGCTGTACGTGCAAATATTGATTGTCCAAAGTTGTTATGCCAGATTTTTACTTCCATATTTGTTCATGTGTTAATGTGTTTGCTAGGATGTTTGTTACAACAGAATAATAAACAGTCATTCAGGAAATTTGACCGAATAGCTATCAGCCGCCTAAATCGTTTATCTCAATCTAAAAATGCGTGTCTTAATTCTATTTAAAACAAAGTTTTTAAAGCTAAATAAAATCCAATGTTTGAAGAAGAGCACCACGTATTTTCCATAAAGCAAACAAATGTCAGCTTAGTTTTGTACTCTTGATTTTTGGCCATTTAATTTTTTAGTGAACACAAGCCACCATCGCTGAATTATATTTTGTTTTGGGGACATTGCTTTTACACATAACGAACTTTTGGGTTGAAAATCTGTTTTTTAAGGCCACTTGCAACCGGTCAACGTTGAGACCTTGTTGTTGGCCTTTGCTCCAAGACTTTCGTCAGCACCTTTCACACAACAACATTTTTCGACCCTAATTCACCTCCAAAACAGTTTCAATCGAAAAGGAAACAACTACTATCTGCTACTAGCAGCTTCTAACTGCTACACAGGACAGGGTCGGCCAATAAACCCTCGGTGGTTATCTGATCCAGATAAGCTTTCACGCTCAATCTGCTAACCACGTAATGTTTTTTGTTTACAAGCACGATTCAGCACCCTCAAAAACCGGACTTGAAACAGCTTTGTGTATTCAACCGTGCAATTTAGTCTTTTTGCCACTAATTTTTGTTTTTTGGAGGTAAAATTTTTGAAACCTTCACAAGAACTTATGTATTGTGAAAAACAAACGCTATTGTTACAAGACAATTGCGATTGTTAAAACGTTTTCATTGATAAATGCATGTACTATATACAAGCTTTGGCAGTTCAGTTGTTAAAACAGCTCATTTTTTAAGTCTGTACCTTAGTATATTTTTAGATATTATTTTTTCTACATTTATTTTTTATTTCAACGTTTGGAAAGTTTTTGCGTTCGAAGTTGCACAAAACTCGTTGGGAAACCGGTTTCTTAGGTGCTAAACATTGCTTCCAAACAAGACTATAAAGTTACTACGCCACTCTGAGTGACTCAGTAGTCGACAAAGCCACAAACCCTACTTAGCTTTGCAAACGACTGTAGACGTCCATTTTAAAGTGTTTGATGGATTGGACGGATTAGTGGGTCTTGCTTGACAACATTTGTCAGCAAAATTGTACTGACAAACGCCTTAACGGTCGTAGTGGTACATGCCCTATACCAAGGGTGTCCAAACTGTTTTTGATGGGGGCCATTTTTACCAGGTGAAGTCGACCGCGGGTCAACGTTTTTTAGAATCAGAACACAAATATACGGGATTTAAGGAAATCGTGGGATTTTGTTGCGTCAGCACCATGTACACTTCCTTTTACCGGTGAATAAAGTTCCATGGAAAGCTTTTGCGTGAAGTGGCAAGTCGCCAAAACCCCAAAACGTAATCCAAACTATGACGTTACATACCCAACAGAATTTGAAAAAAAAAGCCGCGGGCCACGTGAAATGCCCCCGGGCCGCATTTTGGACACCCCTGCCCTATACAAACAAATCATTGTATAATTGTGAATGGCATTAAAGGACAACGACGTTTTAAATTTTAAAGTTTCCCATGTTGCAAAACATTTTAAACATAAAAAGGCGTAGATTCTTTAAAAAAACATCAACGAAAAAACGATCGTTTTATGATTGTTTTCTATTACAAATTACCCAAAGTGTTCCGAGTACATTTATTTTTTAACTTTTTAAATTATCTTTTGACCAGCTATAACTTTCTAATATTTTCTTTGTTTCTTTTGCATTTCTTCCCCTTAATATCTATTTTAGATTACGAACAAACATGTTGCAATACCACAGTGTCTTATATTGTAGCCCTCGACGATGCTGCATTGCACGCCATGTAATTAGTTTTTATGCAAAGCATCATTTTAAAACTCAGAAATAGATATTTTATTAACGTATAAAACGACAAAAGCGCTCACACATAGAATATCGCAATAAACGGAACAGTAAGCGACACAATGAGGTATGTCTAGAAAAAACGTAAAATATAAATGCAACAAACAAAGAAATGCAAATCAGACATTTTTTCACGGGGTTCGAACCCAGCTCCCTTCCGAGCAGGAATCTTGGATTGATTTTGTGTATTGGGCAAGGGCCTCCAAGTTATTGCCTAACTTTGCCACATGTTTTTGATTTTACAACAGAAACGTATATTGGCATCTTGCAACAGTACAAGGTTGTTATCACCAGCAGAGGGAGCTACAGACACCACATGTCACCCGAAATCGACGCCTTTTTCGTCGGTTGTGTTTCGTTGTGGGTTTTGGAGTTGGTTTTGTAACCATTAGTTGCGCTGGCTTTTTTGCGAATCCTAAAAAAACGAAAAACACTATTTTTACCCAAATATACAATTTTGCAGATATTAACAATTGCAGATTTTGTTAACATTATGTGATAATTCAGAATAATGCCGGAAGTATTATTGTTGTTTCTTTTATTTTGTTAAGATAGTAAAAAGTTGTTAACGTTTACTCCAAACCAGATTTACAAGGGTATTACGCTAACACGAAACTTTTTTTTAGATTTGAAGTTAAACTTTCATTTAAAATTAAGCCTAAACCCGGTCCAAGTTATAACTTTGTACTTGACAACAATTTATTGTCGTAAAACCTCACCATTAAATATCTTTAACTCGACGTCTCTTTTCCTCCGCATAACAGGTGGATTACAGATGTAAGCCATTCGTCCACAAGTTCTTCGCAATCCACGACCACATTCACGAGTCCATTTTCGTCTGAACAAAGATTTAAAGTTCAAGGTTAGTTGAAGTTCAAGTTCACAATGAGCGGTGTTTAAATAAAAAAACATATTATTGCAATATAACGAAACGTAACAATAGATTTGACAAACTGTTAGCATCGTCTAGTAATACATTTTTGATATAATTTTTGTTACTCTATTTTTTTCTTTTGACTTACTATAGAAACGCAACAGTTTACCGAAATGTTTTCAAGTTTGGTTTGTGACATTTTAATGAAGGTTGGCTTCTTGAATTTAACTGTAAGTTAAAAACTATGGATTGCTGGTTCGAAACCCAACGAAACCAGCTTTAATCACTTGAAACTTATTGTCGTGACGATACAAGTCAATATCAGAGTTTAAAACAATTTCTTTTAAATCTCGTTTTTGCAACGAATAGAACACTTTTCTTACCTTATTACTCCGTCCTCTCCTTTTCTTAATCCGTACCGCCAGGTTTTGATTGCTGCCGAATCACAAAAACTGACCAAACAAAAAAACACAGGCACTAAAACCGCCACAAAACGCATCGTCGATATTCAACAGTTTCTGTAATCTTATTACTTTTTTCACTCAGTGCATCAATGTTATGTGACCAACACCTCAGGTCGCCTGATACTTATACCCCAAACTTTTTTCCCGCCCTTCCTAATGTGAACGTGAAGACTTTCTCCTTACTAGCTATGCACCGACGTCGTGCCTTTTCACACCTCACGCCGCCCGACAGCCTTAGCTCAATGGTTTAGCATAACTTCACGACTCATTTGATACATTTCGGCGGCGATGTGATCGCTGATCTCTGGTCGATTTGCGTTGTTTTACCCCGTTTTCCGCCATTTGACATGTGTGTATCATGTTAGATATATACTTACGTGCACAAAAGTACGTGAATAGTTTACCATTGTATAACTGCCGTGGAGTTAGAACCGTTAACTGAGTTTAAACACAAATTTGTTGTAACTACCTAAACTTCTTGCTTGCATTAGAAAACTTTAAGTCAAAATAAAGCTACCAGCACCATGAAAATTTATTGGATTTTTTTGATTGATGCCTGTATTATCTATGTAGTAAGGCGTTTAATAAACAACTTTGGCATAACATATATTCCCACATCGTTGCCAACCAACCGCATAAGCCCAGCAATAGCGTTACAAAACTATATCAGTCCGTCTGCATCTAAAAAAAAGGAATTCAGGCTTAACATTTCGAAAACCATCGAAAATAAGTTGTGCATAACGGTTGTATGAAAGTATTAGTGTCATTGTGTTGATTGATACATAGAATATTGCGTAAAAACATGTGTGTCTAGGACTCTAGGTGGTCCAGCCTTAAGCAGATTAATACTCTGTTCTGAAAATGACCATTATCTTCAGACCACAGACCAATAATTGCTCAGACTGGACAGCCACGTGGTCAAGTCATTGTTTGTTTGCATGGAAATTGTGTGCGTCTGATACGTAACAAAGACATAGACATATAATTGGAATACTTTACAATTCATAATACAGCTTGTCTTGTGCAGCCCTTATTGTTAATGATATGAGGTATTGAAAGCTGGAAAAAGTTTGATTAATAATAAAGGAAGTTGTTGTTTGTAACAATCCTGTATGTTTGTTGTATTTTTTGTCCGAGTTCCGCCAGTCACTTTAAAACCCAAGAAAACATTATTGGACTGTCCGTGTATAAGGAGTGACTTTTCCTCCCTAAAGCATAGAGTGGAGCGGAATTGAACCCGACCCCGCGAATTGTTTTAAATCATTAAACCTAAACTAACCTGGACCCGAATGACAGGCAGTTCCACTTAAACGTACTATTGGTTACCCTTTCAGGAACATTGTTTTGCTGTTAGCACGCTTTTCATAAGTTTGTTACACCGTAAATTTTCAGGCACGAACTAAAGTTTACAAAAACAGGAAAACGTTAGAAAATATTTACACCAGCACTCGAATGTTCACCCAAATAACTGCGTGGTATAAAAAGGTCCACTAAATTTACAGCAGTTTTAACGCATGGTGGTCATGCCTAAACGTTTTCTAGTCCCAACCAGACCATTTGCAGCACGATTCGGAATTAATATTAGGAAAATTTGACTCCGTTGCATCCTAATTGGCATAATTACTATAGTAACTGACGTCACTGCGTTGCGTGGCGCACCTCGAAGGTTTTCTAGCGGAAATGTCAGTGAACAAAACGCTTGCATTAAGCGCGAACGTGGAAAACGTCGCCTATTAACAGATTTTCTGTTGTTTTACGACCGCCCGACGGCCCCATACCCCGATTTGGGGATTACTGCCCACAATGATGGGGGCTTAGCTACATGTGACGTCACAATAACATGTTTTGTTTATGACGCGATACAAGTGAACGTAAGAGTTGTTGCACGATGACGTCATGAAGCTAATTTGCTTTGAAATGCGTGTTGACGTCATGCACCAGATTTATTACGCTAGAATTCCAGCCAAAATGTTTTGTAAGTTATATATTTGCTGTCGTGTTGTGATGTTAAGGGCGTAAATTTAAGGGCTAGAAGATGAAATAAGTATGTGTTTATAGCTGGTTTGTTACACGATTGTTGGTAAGATGCTGTTTACAGATAGGGCGTCTCGTATTAATCCTGGTCAAGAACCACTGGTTTAGAGATTTCTTTTGATTTTACGACACAAAAACACAAATCAAAACCGTAAGTCAAGCCGGATTTAAGTTGAAATAAAACGGGCCTGACTTACAATCGCAACATTTGTTTTGCAATATCACCTTGGTAAGTCTTGAGTTGTTCGACCTTCATTTGTCATAAAATATTTGTGATATAAAGAGTTTGTACCAAGTTGGGTCCCATAAAAGGGTGGTATACAATTATGAAACATTCTACTGTTTTCCATTGATTGATTGCACGAACAAACCGACAATAACGGGTCACTGACTCGATGGCCAATGTTTTGCCTTTCACTGACCCCGTCACGCAATTATCAGTTTTCCAATCTATTGTTGCAATTAACTTTCCTTCCATGCGTGGCAAATTAAGAATTGAATTGAAAAAAAAAATTGAAACCGTATTAGGTGAAGATTTTTTTTTCAGATGCACAAGTCTCGTGGGCTAGAGGTCGGAAACACCAGGTTTATAGAGAAAATACAAAAATACTTTGCTTGTGGCATTCACAACCATTTTAAAACACTTCAACAATTGCGCAACACGGGTGGGTCAACGACCTTGCAACGTACAACTTTCTGCCTGGGAAAAATCTTCACAAATGAGTCACGGAAAACCACAGATTTTGCGATTGAAACTATTTGTGTATCGAATTACCCCTTGCTGTGTAAACAGGGTCGATTTGGGGGTTTCGTGGGGTTTGGAACACAGGGCAAAATGTGGAAAACATGACGATTGGGGAAATTTCACGAACCAGATAACATTTAATTAACGCTTGATGTATGACAGTAGATTGGCGTTGACAGAATTGTTTTCGACGCACAGAGTAAAGTATACCCTTTTGCAGGTAACACTTGGCATTTGTTTGTGATTTTAACATCAATGTGGTATCAACAAATGTTTTGCTCTGTGCTTTGCCTAGAGTTGTAAGGGGGCCTAAACCTACAAATTTAAGCCAGAAGTAGTTCCGAGGGTTAGGTTAACAAAGATTAATTTTAACCGATTGTAAAGTCACGACCGAATCAACCACATTTTGTTTAAACTTACGCCCGATCCTGTTGGTAACACGTGCCAAGCTTCGTGAAATTGAAGGTTCGGCTTTGATGTAGTATTAGAAATCTTTTGGCTTTATTGGTTGGTCTAGTGTTGCAGGCGGGTTTATATCTAAAACTTTAATTCTGATGTAGGCCGGAGTGTTAGGTTTACGAAGATCAAATAGG
This sequence comes from Phallusia mammillata, assembly GCF_965637545.1. Lineage (NCBI taxonomy): Eukaryota > Metazoa > Chordata > Ascidiacea > Phlebobranchia > Ascidiidae > Phallusia > Phallusia mammillata. Next base: position 34,643,698 of record NC_137252.1, on the reverse strand, counting down.
ACCGAGTGCAAAGTAAGGTTCGAATCAACCATGTTTTGTTTAAACTTGGTTCGGCTTGTTGAATTAAAAATATGGTGGGTTTTTGAATGGAGTTTAAAAGTGATGTAACAAATACCATTGATGATGACTGCCTTCTAATTTCTATCTATTCACAAAAGCATACGTTTACACTGATTAGTTATAAGTTTAAACATCTAATGACTTAGTGTTTGATGGCGTTTAAAAACTCAACCTGCAACCTGCAGTCGACTTTTTGAGGTTCTAATGAAGTGTAACTGGTCTAAACTTAACAACGAAATCATCACAACTTTGCTAACAAACCGAATAACATGTCTGGAATGTTGTTTCTATCTGACAGACATTTTTTGTAACGCAATAGCGAAGTGTTTGATGCCCGAAGAATCAGAACCTCCAAAGTTCCAGTCACGTGTTTTCAAATTATCTGCAATAAATTACACGTAATATTTTACCATTTTTTCATGGGATTCTAACTCGGGAACTAAGGTTTACGTCTGTGCTTGGTTTTAGTACCGCGCAGACTATTCCAGCACTACCAATCCATTATTTGCAAACTCAACCAAACCGGATAAACTTTATTCTTGGCGCCGAAACAAATAAACCAAACTGATTGATAAAAAGCGACACAACTAACGATAAACTCCATTCAAATGCGATTTTCCACTTATCACTATAAAGCTGTGACGAAGTGGTATAACCAAACTTTAAAACGTTTCTGTTTTGCGTTTCAGAAGAATGAGAAAACGTTTGATGCAAGTTTTGGACGAGGAAGCTCAGCTGAAATTTGGAGCTACAATATTTCTACTTCACTGACAAAGACTACAAGTGGTATGTTAAAATCGTTACAATTTACATGTGTAGGTTTTTGCATATCTTATATCAGCCTCAACATTGTCATGTCACATTTTAAAACCTTTCGACAAAACTATATCGCCAGTTCCGTGTGCTATCAGTGATGTCACCCCACACATCTTGCGTTCACTTTTTTTCCTAAGTGCTTGTTAACAACCAACACTGATGAACAGTGATTGTGCAAACGTCTGCACTAAGATGTATTCTACATATATAAGTTTTCTGGCAGTTATGTGTCTAATTAGTGCCATTGTCAGTAAGATACTCATTGAGTTGCAAATCGCCTTGATTTAGGCCTGACGGCTAAAGTGTGTATGAATTTCATGTTGGTAAATCTTTCGAGCCTCAGTCAGGCTTTAAAAACTTCTTTAAAAATCGACTACAAAGGTTTGGTTTACGCATCTCGTCGAATTTAATCTTTTTTGAAGGGCTGCGCAATGGTTGAATGTCCATATTGTCCATCTACACATCTAGCGACGGGCTGTTTTACTTTGTTTTGTACACTGGGTGGCGCTAGTGGGGGACAGGAATAAAAGTGAAGGCCCTGAATGATGAAAAACGTCCTACAGTTACACATGTATTTTGCTGATTTACTTGATCTAAGTATTCATGAAACAAAACTAAAAATGTCTGTTTAATTATTTTGTTTAATTTAAAGTCCAATATTTCAATTTGTAAAATAAAAAACAACAACTAATAGAACCTTCCACAGGAAATAGATTTACAATTTGCTTTACTACAAGACTAATTACATTTAACTACACACCCTTAATGCCCCATATTCGACCTACATATCTTCCTTAACTTATAACCACAATTGAAAATACTATAAGGCCACATATTTTAATACACCCCAAGCCCTAAGTTTACATATGCAATAAGAAACCAAACTTTATTGAATTAACGTGTCCTTAGCACAGCGAACGTTTAAATCTCTATTACGCCTTTCGGGCTCATTAAAAACGATCTTCGTAGCTTAAACCGCAATTTTGTCAGTTGAACACAATGTTTGCTTCGTAATTACAGTCATTTCAAGGTAACAAGCTGTCTTGTGGTCAATACCTGGTTTCCACCGCTTAAGGTTCGCGAAAAAATGAAGAAAAAGGCATATTCTGGTGCGTATAAAATAAGCTTTGCCTGTGTGGACAAATCAATTCACTTTTGGGTGCCGATAGCAACGACAAAGAAGGCAATATGGTTACTGTAGAAATTAGCAGTCTTAGGTTGATTTTGCTGGTGGTTTTTAGTCTGTTGTTGTCAATTTGTTCTGCAACATCTGCTGACACAAGCAATTCTTCTCAAGGACTGGCCTCAAACCGTCGCAGGTTTGCTTATGCTCACATGTACACAGTAGATGGAAGGCCGATGACTTTATGGTAAGATTCAATGCTTGCAACGGAGAAAATAAAACGAAACTGTTATTCATTGCTTAATTAACAAATCTAATATTGTTGCAAATACAGTATGGCGTCATACATGCTGGAACAATACCCTGTTTTTGAAAGTATTTTTTGTGTGCAGTAAACTTACATAGTAAAGCAGAATGCAATACGACATAGTTAAAACTTAATGCTAATACTATATTATTTAGTCTATACATTTTAACTGTGATGCAAACAGTTTTGAATAAGTATTTTTGGGTCAAAAATTCCAGACTTTTTATTTGATTTTTGAACAATTTCAGGGTGAAACTTGGTTCTCGTCCGGTGGAAAAATGTGGAATCTTACTTAACCTGAAATGTCGGGAGATGATAAATCATTGCCGCAGTTCAATGAGTCCTGGCCTTCTGAACAAAAGAAGTTTAAGAAGTAAGTTTTTTTTTCAAAAGTTTTTTTTTAAATTAATAATACTATACTGCAAGGAAAATTTAATATAATGCGGCATTAAATGATACATTTTCTTTACATACAACATAACTTTCTTAAATGTTCATTATGAAATTTAACTTTTCCTAATTAATTTTGAAACATCCGCGCATAATAAAAAAGCAACAATTAATCAAAAAGAAAATATGCTACAAAACACAGAGAGCGCCATTTTAACATCATTTTTATTCTGACTTTCAGTATAAGTTGTAATTTTGTTATTTTCCTTTTTTCTTTATTGAATGTCGCAAGAAGGTTCATTGATATTAACAAGTTCATAAGAAACGAACTTGTAATAACAAATAATCTAAAAACAAAATCAACCACTTTTTACAATATGATTTTTGTGTTTTGCAGCAAACCGCACAGAGAAGAGCCTTGGTCGATATTTGGAGAGAGTCTACGTTGCTAGGCGACGACATAGAAATCGTGGCAAGAGGACACGAACTTACAGAGTGACGTGTACAGCGTGTAGCACTCGTTGCTGGTCGCAGTGATGCATGAAAAGAAGAAAAATATTTATGTTCAATTTACTGACTATTCAACATTTTTGCCACCAGCCGGATAGAAGGGCCGATATATATTGGAATATATTCAGACCCTTTTGCTTGCTGGATTTTTTATAATTTATTTTCTGTTTGTCGTGCTTAACAGTTGAGCTGTTAATTTTGTGTTCATTTCTTTCATTTGGGAAAACTTGGTACAAACTTGATCATGGCTTGATCATAGTAAGACCGTCAGCTAATTTGTAAAAAATTATTGACAATAACAGCAATTGTTTCAAAAAGTCTGCTTCAAAATGGATCTACCATATGTACCAGCTTTATGTTAGTTATTTTCTGATCATCACCAGTTGTACATGAAATATAAGCCATGCACTCAAACTCTAAAAGTTCACGACTTAAAGTTGTACAGCTATGTTTTTGGGGCTTGAAGATATTCTTCTTATACGTTCAGATTTTTTTCTCAGTACTAAACACAAAATTAATACATGCACATGTCCCGAAATCAGCTAGCCTAATTATTATTGGTGAAATATTTGACGCTGTACATTTTTTCCTTGCAAATCTATCAAAAACATTACACACATTTTAAAGTTATTGTGATTGAAATTTGGAAACATTCATTATTACTCACAATCTATTTTCTGACATCATACATTGTATGTTAAACAGCCTTGCTTCTTTTCAAATCAATCTCACAAATTCACTTTCTGACCCTCAGTTCACCTTGAGTGTGTGTTGATTCATTCCGCACGTTCGAACCGTAATTATCGTTGATTAGCGTTAAATCCCAATTGCAACATCCTCTACCTGTCCAAGTTCAAGTGCTTTGTCGTGTCAACCTCTTGTTCGCATTCTAATACAAGACACGCCCTCGTCTATTTTAGTTCGTGCTATTGTTTTTGCTGCTTTTGAGCTGTTGAGACGAAAGGTGCGAACTATATGTGACTCTTATTCACAACTCTAAGACAAATACATTTAAACTTTTGACATTGCTTTAGATGTTGCCTGATGGTGATTACATTTGTGGTTACAAAACCGCCTTATATGCGTGAGGTTGTGGGTTCGAAACCCACTTCTGTTCAAGTTTTTCCTGAAAAGGATAGTTACTTAAACCCCTAAATATAAGGATAAATTGTAGTTTGTACCAACGATGTAAGGGTCAGATTTGAGGTGATAAAACACCTTGAACTTGCAGATAGTGTGTTTGTGGTTGTAAAAACGTCAAAATAAATTCATTAATGTTAGATTTTTTATTTATGTTCGACATCTGAAGAGAACAAAATTAAAAGTTATTAAGTTATGATTTAAAGTAAACCTATTCGTGCAAAATCTTACCCAGCAGTCTCGAACACCTTGGCTGTTTGATATTTTATCCAAACATTTTTTACATGTAGGTTAACCTGTACAGTAAAGATAAAATCAGTTTTTTTGTGTAACCATAGAATGGTGCAAGCTCGACTGATTGTGTGTGAAGTTATTTTTACATTTCTCTAAAACGGCATGTTTGGAAGAAATATAATTAATTTAACTACAGTGAGGCATAATAATATTAATCTATCACAGGTTTACATGCAAAAATCTCCTTATGCTTTTCCAATTATCATCATCATTTGATTACAACAAAGCAAATGCTTACATACAATAAATAGAATTAAAATGTGAGTCATAGTCTCATACAATAAATAGGTTACGCTAAAAAGAAAGATTTTTCTAGCGTAGTAAAACACTTGTCAAAGTAAATCGGAAAACACTTGTTGAACATGTGAAAATTCGGTGTAATTTAAAGCTCATGCGTCTGGCAAGAACCGTGTGCTTCTTCGTCATTTCGCGCCACAACCGCGAAAGTTGACCCGTCTGTCGGCTGGTTCTTTTCCGCCAGTTTCTAATCATGGGTTATTACGGCAATTGTCTGTTTCGCTGTGTTTGTGTCCGTTTCCGTGAACGTGGAAATCAAATTCCCGAAGTGGATTTAATTACCGCCTGAACGAGACACCATGAAACAAGGCTACAATATTTCTCGGTTTGTTTTGATTTGATACGGTTTCATGTTTTCGTAAAGGGCAATGTTGTTTTAACGTGTGGGTTAATTTAATGTTCGTCTGAAATGGATTTAGACTGATGATGTTATTTTTACCATTTCTTAGTAATCAGACATCGTACTAGACTCAATATTAAATACCGTTTTACTATGTAGCGTAAAATTTGCGAAAACAGTGATGTTTGTTTGACCGCTATAACCTTTAAATTCAAGAGGTAAACGTTTGAATCAAACGGTTCTTTTTAGTGTAATCTGTTAATAATTATTTGGTAAATATAGTCTGCTGCTTTGTAGGATTTGCATCATTGTGGCCGGTCCTGCAGTACTGCGGATTAAGTGCAGCGATTTTCAAACGGTACGCCCTGGAAGGTAGCCGGGTGTGCTTTGAGAACGAAAAATCTTATTTATAAAATAGTCATGTGGTTTCATGAGAACATTATTGGCCTTATTACTTCGTGTTTTAAATCAGCTTGAATACAACGCAACATTTTTGTACCCTCAAAATTTTTACCCCCAACCACATTTAAGTTACCATCTCATTAATGAGAGAAAAGGCCACATTAATGAAACACTAGCCGACAGACCAGGAATTCACAGCCAGTCTACCTGCTCATGTCGCCTACCGTTATAGAAAGAAGATATGATTGCAACCTCAGGGTAGATATGATTGTTTAACGAACCAAGGTACGTTGCGTTATGACCTAAAAAAATTCTGGGGGGTGTCGAAAAGATTTAACTGTGAGACAACAACAAATGTTTGGCGCTGCATCGTCGCAAAGATGGCCGAGTGGTTAGTGTAATCGCCTTATGTTTACAAGGTTATGGTTTTTAATTCTGTCTCGGCATCTTGTGTTTTCAACCCAGTGGAACCTGAAGATAAAACAAACAATAAACTGACCACAACGTTCCCCAACCTCGCCCTCTAATGCAAGTCCCTGTTTTACAACGCTTGTAGTAACCGCGTAGCTGCAGCGTTTACCATCTACGCACCAAATGTATCCTTACCTTTGTCGTGCTTTATAACGTCCCAACGTTGCGCAGCAATTTCCGGCTTGGTAAATATATAAGCGCAATTATGCTGCTACGATTTGTTTCTCACGGCGAAATAATCTCAACTCAACTCAAATAACAAACCTTCAAGTTGTTGTTTGAAAGTTAAAACATCAACTAAAATATATTTCTGCTGACAAATCCATAGAAATATATTCGAGGGAATTCCCCAAACGAAACCGGTTGGCGCCTTTTGTGTGAAGAATTTTTTTGCGAATATTTGACATAATTGAAACTGTTTTCCGAGTTTTAATGTGTCGCGTTAGACTACCATTGCGATGGATGAAGACGACACAAATCCTGAATTGTTTAAAGATGTTCGTTACTATGCCGTTGGTACATTGGACATAAAGGTAAGAGGTTAATAGTAACCGGAAAATATTTATCGTAATTTTTTTGAGTTATCAGTTAGTAAGGTTTACATTCTCCAACTTATCAGTTAAAATGTGAAACTGTAAGTCTTGTCTGAAACTGTAAAATCAGAAATGTTGTGTAAATATTTTGTTATTTAGTTGAGGGAGACACTGACTAAAAGGAAAGCAAAAGCCGAATCATATTTAACATCACTTGTCACTCACGCAATTGTTGTTGATCCGACTCGATATGAAGCAGAAGAAGCTCAAGAACTCTGGCAAATTCCCACTGTTACTGTAAGTTGGTTTGTTTGACAACCTCAATGTAACTTCTAAATGTATACACTTACAATAAGTTTGGTATGGAGCAAACCCTGTATGCAGTATATGGGAATTTTCATTAGATGTGGTGTGTAAAGGACCCTATGTTCGCTTGTATGACCTTTTCAACTAAAGTGATAAAGAGGGCCAGGCATTACTTTGTACTAAAATTTATGCATGCAGTCCAACAAAATTGGCATGCAATGACTTGTTTTAAAACGAACTCTGCAAATGTACAGCATATAATTTTTCACTTTTTCAAATAATCAGATTGCTACAAAACCTAAATTCGTTTATCATAAAAAATTGCCTTTTTTATTTTATTGCAGGTGAACTGGGTGGAGAAATGTGTTTTGTGCAACAAAATTCTACCGTATCCGTTATTACTTTTATATTTTAGTTTTTTTTAATATTTATATAGAATTGTATTTCCTAAATTTATAGTTGTTTGTAAAATAACTTTAAAATGTTTGAAACATGGACTGCTAAGTAAAAAGGTTTAAACCACTGATTTAAGCATCATACCAGTATATTTATGAAATATGACAACAAATCCTTGACAAAGTGATGAAAATAAAGAACCAAAGGTTTCCTTTCGACCACGACTCAGCTGTTTTCAAATTGCAACATCAGCTTTTCCGGACTCAGCAAGAATGACAAGGAACAACTTTGGGGACCTGTCACTTTTCATGGTGGAAAATGTCAATCGAAACTCAACAAGGATGTCACTCATTTGGTTGTTGCTACCACAAGTGGTGTAAGTTACACCACCGAAACAATTTAATAATAATGCAAATACAATAACAATACAGCTAAACATTAAGCTCAATGTAGAGTATATCTAACAGCAGGTTACTATACAGCTAAATTATGGTTATTGATTTTGATGGTATCGTTAGTCAAAACTGACACCCTTATCATATGATTTGCCATATGATGTGATAAACCTATTTACTTTTATATTTTTGCAAAATAGTTATGTTGATTTTATTCTTTAGGTCAAATATGAACAAGCGTTGAAGCATGACGTAGCATGTGTAACTCCTGATTGGATAACAGATTCTGTAAAGAAGAAGGAAAAACAAGATGTTACAGCTTATCATCCAAAACTCAATATTGTACCTAAACCCAAAGAAGGTGGGTTTGTCTGCGTCTTAAAAGTTGTTTATTTACTTTTGGTTGTGTTAATAAATTGATTTTCTGGTTGGCATTTCTTTAAAAACACCACCAAGTTTGTTTATTATTTGCACTAAAGTTGAATCCATGTATAAGATGACGTTTTTGTTTGTTAGCACCGAAAGAAAAGTTGCCAGATGAAGTATCACAAGCTGTGAAAGAAATGTCGGTAGCAGGTAAAGATTCAATGCTGCTCCATTTATTTGGTTATACTTTATCCTGAAGAAAAACATGGCAACTGAGTATTGTTGTGTCAGATCTGTGTGATGTTGTAATGGCTGGAAAATACTTGGTGCTTGTTTGAACATAAAAACTTATTTATTGGGGCAACTTGGCTTATCTCTCCTAAATGTGTTGTAAACGAAGTGCAGACGATAAAACCTTGACCATATTCACTAGGATAGGATGTGGCACTCCAGTTTGTTTGGAGTCACAGGTTGAAAAATACTGTTGTTGCACACAAAACTAAATTGTGGTTCGTTTCAAATGTAAAATTAAAAATCAATGAAATGTTTTTCGTTTTTTCAGACACAGCAGGAAAAATGACAGTCACCTCTACTGAGATGAAAACATCAACTGGCCTTCAACCTGTGAGTGCAAATATTGACTGTTTCATCACTATTATTATGTTAATCCAAACTATTTATTACCTACTTAACTATTCATTAGCAATGGTTGTTGTTAAATACTAAAGAGACATGTTATTTGGGTCAAATATTCATATTTTCTACACATATAAATAAACGATGAATGACCTCAGGGTTACTAAAGTTTACAATTTGCTATTTTTTTTATTTTTACATTATCGGTTTAAAATTTTCTATTTTATTCCAAAAGGATTCTGGGGCATCAGTCACATCAAAGCAAGCTCCAATGATACCAAGGTTTGTGATAATCACAAATTTGTATAGTGTTGTGATTTTTTTCATGTGCTTTAACTTTGTTTTAGTTCTGTCAAATCTCCTGGTTCTGCTGGTCCACCGAAGCCAAATCAGGTAAAATCTTTATTTTTCAAAAGGTTTTGATTCATTGGTGCATTACTTGGAACCAGTTTATTACATTTAATTACGGAAAAGATTTTTTTTTTTCTTTACGCTTTATGGTGTGCGCTCATTTTGATTTTGTTTTTTTCTGTAGTTTTTTTTTGACGTTTCTGAATTGTTGGGTAAATTTGAATAACACTTTCACAGTTGGTGGATATAGTTACTGGACTCAGTGTAATTTGCATTAACTGTACATGTATAAGTTTATAGGTTACTGCGCATTTAAACAGACCTCTCTTTTGCGAGAGCAATAGTTTTACTTCTACTGTTATCGCCCCCAGAGCACGACACCGACTCGCCAACCTTTGGAACCTCCATTTTCACCTAACAACCCCAATATGATGCAGCAGGTAGTGTTTTAAATTGTTTCTAAATATAAAAAAATATGTATGTATATGTTTTGTGTTGCCACATCTTATTGCATTGACTTAATCGGCTGTTTCAGATTTACTAAACCTTCTTTTGTGTTTAGATGCGATACGGAGCAATGCCAAATCAAATGTTTCGTCAGGGCACCCCTTCATCAAACCCAAGGTCAGTTTCAATTGCACAAACAAGATACACTATGTACAACACATTAAAAGCAAGCAGTTTCATGTTTATAAGGCAATGTTGTGTAGCAAATCAATTGCAAACATAAGTTTATTTCAACACGCAAACGTTTATCCAATTGTATACGATGCTGGCTAAATAAAAAAAACTCTATCTAGATATTTAACATTGACACTGAGCTGCTGGACATTTTATTAAGACTCAGGTATGCATGCTGGCTATAGTAAATAGTTTCAGTTGGGACTTACGATTGTGCTTACCTGCCTAAAACTTATGTTTTTAGATTGCTAATCTAACAAAACGTCTATAACTGTTTTAATGTTGTTGTTTTTTTTACAAAAATTTAGAATTTTCTTCGCTTCACATCCGATGCATTCACCCATGGCCCCGAACCAATCCATGATGATGTCATCAACAATGACATCACAGACATTTCAAACCCCGCCTGCTCAGCAAGGCTTCTCTATGATGTCACCCAACCAGATGATGATGTCATCAGGGGGACAGCCCCCACAAATGATGATGCAACAACAGACAATGTCACCCAACAATCAACCTTTCATGTCTCCTCCTCCACGGAGCACGAGTGGATCGCCGAGAAGGAATAGCGGAAGTCAGGTAGAGATGATTTCTATTTGCCAATTCTTGCTTGTGATTTAATAAATTGTGTCAAAGGTTTCAATTGAAGTTTATATACTCGTAGTGGGTTCTTTGGATTTTTCAAGGGTGTAATAAAGTGCCACTGCCAAAAAATAAAATGATTTTTTTTAATTGTAAAAAAGGGTGTTTATACATTGGGTCCACAACTTAAACAAATTTAAGCCACAACATTGATTTAAGGGTTCAGTAAAGACAAAAAGATTGGAAACTACTTGGATATATAACAAACCAGAATACTTTCTGAACTGAAAACATGTGAAGATAAAGTACACCTTAATACAATAGGTTACATGAACAAATTTGGTCATTGATACAGAGGTTTATCATTTGTAGACACAAAACAGCTGCTTTTACATGTGTTAAAATATTTATTTGCAACTCAAAGCAAATTCTGTTATCTTTCAGACACCTGGAAGTAAAAAGAAAAAGGCTGGAGGGGGTCAAGCAAATCGTGTTTCACCCCACGCTACGATCAGACAAGTTCACCCGATGGGGCAGGGGTTCCAACAAAAACCGGGACAGCCCCAGTTTAGCCCCCAGCAACAAATGATGCTGAAAGGGAAAGTCCCTGGGGCCATGGATCCCGGTGGGATGGTGAATCAGCAGATGATGCCAAAGATGGGTGAAGCGGGGGCGATGAAACCCAGGATGGGGATGCGACCGGGGATGATGCAGCCCGGGAGATTCCCTGGTGGGGGAGATTTTCAGGGAATGCAACATCAGCAGATGATGTTACAAATGCAACAGCAACAAATGAGGATGAGCATGATGAACCAGACGTCTCCCGGGGCTCAATCGGCCCCTCACCCCGGCGACCCCATGCAACAAAAATGGCCTCGTGCAGGCATGGACCCCAATTTTCCAGGAGACCAGCACCAAGCGATGTTTCCTGGGCAGCAGCAGTCACCAAACTTTTCTCAAGGTCAAATGTTGCAGCAGCAAGGTCATCAGTTCATGATGAACCGAATGCCAGGCCAGCCTTCCACTCAACAACAGTTTATGTTTCGCGAACGCTCGCCAGGAGGCATGAACGTGAATCGATTTCCGACTACTTCATCTCTCGAAGCTGCTGGTATTGCTGGGATTTCCCCTATTGCGTTACAACAGGGTTTAATGAATTCGCAACATCAAGACCAACCAGCTCTAATTCATCCAAGTTTGCAAGGAACTCTCTTCCCAAAAGGTATTTTATGCCGCAAAAAATCTTGGATAGTTTTTGGGACTTTTTAAAAGTACCATGTGGTTGTGTTTTATACTTTTTGGAGGAGTTTTGCACCCATTTAAAGCTAAACTGCTTGTGGGTTGTAGGTTCCATGTCCTGTCACAAACAAACTACTACTTGAATAGGCAATGAACCAGACTTAATAATGAGTTGTTGACCTAAAGGGTCATATAGAATAACATAACTGTACTGCTGCCAGCCTCAATGATGGTAGAAATGAAGTAAATATAACCATAGATTGAGAGAACAATTGTCAGGTTAAAGCAAACCAAACGAACAACTAACATAACTAAGCTGCTGCTGCAAGGTATGCTGTATTAACAATTATTGGTATTTCAGCAATTTTATTACAAAACAACTCATATTTCCCATATGGGACATCTTCTTTAGGGAAATGGCGTAGTAAGAATCACAATGCAAATATAAAGTACAAAACCAATTTGTGCAGCTGCAAACAGCCACAATTAAAATGATAAAAAACTTTTGTTCAATGTTCAACGCCACCCATAGATTTTTTAAATTATAATCTCAGTTTTTATTGAGAACCTGCAAGAAGAGCAATAATTCTTTTTACAACAAACTAACATACCTCAAATATATTTTAGTTCCTTCAACTCAACAAAGTGGGGGATCAGCTCCGAAGAAAAGAACGAAATCCAGGAAGAAAACGGAAACTGGGGAAGAAGAAACAAAACCGAAATCCCGACAAAGAACGACAAAAGCTAAGGTGGAAAAAAATGACATGATACAATCTCATCCAGATAAAACACAATACTTTTTTTTTACTGACTTGCTCTTGTTATGACTTCAAATTTAGGTGAATAGACAAAAAATTTTTTTTGTTAAACACGATTATCCTCTGATGACAAAGCTTCAGACTTCGACTGCGGCTACATCTTTAGTTTTAGTTTAGTGATAAAAGATACAAGTTGTTTGTGGTTTTATCTACTTTCTATTGTTTCAAGAAACCCCAGGTCCCAACCACACCAACAACTCCTCACATGCAGCCCCAGGTTGAAGGGCCCCAACAGGGAATTCCCCAACAGCCCCATTTTCACCCTCAAGGTTTGAAAACTTATTAAAAAAACAATCACCCTAAAAACCTGTTATAGTTTGTTGTTTCATTTTGTCTCAAATTTTTATGAAATTTTTTCCCCTTTTTTGTTTTTCTGGATTAATGTTTTTTTATCGATATTTAAAACTGTAGAAGAAAATCAGTGAACTAAATATCTCTCTAATAAACCACAGGTGTTATGACATCACAAGTAATGATGACATCACCAGGTGGTCACCCGTACATGGGTCAAAACCCGCCCCAATTTGCCCCCAATCAAGCCCAGCCCCCTATGATGACTCAAACTCACCCGGGAATGCAAATTCGTCCCTCAATGATTTCGACCAATCAGCAGCCTCCGATGAGCATTATGCAGAAAATGAATGCTGCCCCGATGGTAGCAGAATCGATCAGCGAACAAGCGAAACAAAACGCTGAAACCACCGAGTTGAGAGGACAACTCGTTGACCCGTTGTTGTGTGAAGTAAAAGAAATTGACGAACAATTCGCTGTAAGGGAACCAACTGAAAAAGGTTTGTTGTTTTGCTGTTTACTGTTAGATAAATTTGTACATTTTGATTTAATTTTATTGATGTAATACTGGCTCCAAATTGTCATTTGTTTTTCCACAATAAGTTAAAAATAACTTTTTTGTGTATTTTTTTGACTCTGTTGAAACAAAAACAGCTTTTTTTTTACAAAGAAAGAATTAAGAAGAGTAGAATTAACAATGTGTGACATATTTATATATATTTTTATAATGTTCCTAATTTTGCGTAGTGCCACCTGAGCTGTTTTTGCTTGGATGTATTTTCTACATTTGTGAATACGAGGAAGTCTTAAACGACATCAGTGTGATGAGTTTGTGGAAAAAGGCAAGTTTAGTTTAAATCCAAAAAAGTTTGCAAATCTATTTGAACAAAAAAAAATATTTTCTGTGCTAAAGATGCTTGTTTTGTATATTTGGTGTTTTTTTAAACCTACAGGGTTAGAACTAATTAAAATTTTGTGTTGTGATGAAAAAAGATTTGGTCTGAAAAATCCGAAAGAATTTTGTCATCAGCATTCATCATTTTTTAAGGACACTGGATTAGTTATGACGGAAAATAATTTGGTCTGTGATATTGTTTTTATTCCAGATGATTCAGAAATACGGAGGAGTTGTTGAGGAGAGCTACCTCCCTATTTGTACCCATGTTATCTGTGTTACTGCAACGACACCAGTATTCAGGTAGTTGAATCAATAAATATTGAAGTTTTTTGTCACACAATGTGTTTCAAACAATAGCTTCCACACAGTTGTTTGGAAGACAAAAAGCATACCTAACAGTGTCTAAATCTGCTTCAGTTGCTTAATTCTACAATTAGATAAGTGAGGACTGACCACAGTGCACTAACCAAATCACATAATTCTGTTCTATGTTCTATGATTTTTTTTACGTTTTGCAATCATCAGTGAATTAACTGGGAGCAATTAAAGGGTCTGTACAGCTTAACAAGCCACTGGTGATGTAAGTACCTTGGAAAGCTACAAAACTAGCGTGGAATTAAGAATGTTTGTGACATCATAATGCACTGAGCGTGCTCGGCCAAGCACCTGGCATTAACGTTGTATGCTCGGTGCTCAACCAAACAGAACATTTTGGCCCTTCCCTACAAACCAACATACAGTGTTTCTATGCTTAGCTGCTGTTTGGAAAGCATTCCCTTGTGTGTCCTTTGCCGATGATAACACAGTGAATCATTTGTCAATTTCAGGCAAGCCATCAGCGATCGCAAGCGTTGTGTCACAGTCTACTGGTTGAACGACGTTTTGCAACTACGTACGTTGAAAGTTCCTTGGCTGGCGATTCATCTACCGACAGTGTTTCCGCTTGATAACAAACCTGCTGCAAAACATGTAAGAAGTTCATCCCAATAAGCTTGGATATCAATGTTATTGTAGACTGCAACAGTTTGTGTGTCTTGTTTAAAGACTAGGATTGTCATTTGGCAACAGTTTATTTCTCGCATAGGTTTGAAAAGCAAGAATAAGTAAATGAGAGTTTAGTTCCATAGGATTTTTTTTGTTTAAACTATTCAGATCTGATCTTAATTTTCCCTGTTTAACCAGTTACTTGAATAAATTGCACTTTTTTTATTCATGTTGTGTAATGTGCTTGTATTATTTTTTACAAAATTTGACAACATTTGTTTTGCAGACGATTAGTTACAGTGGTTTTCATGCGAAGGAGCGGGAAAGATTGAAGATGATGGCGTTTGTGTGTGGAGCAAAATTCACTGGTTTCTTCAGTAGATCCAATACTGCTCTGGTTTGTAAAAGGTGAGTGAATGGGTTTGATTGGGCACAGAATGTATTAAGCTCAGCAGCGAATAAGTTTAGTGCACTGTGATTATAACACAACTAGGTGGGAAGAATTTTTGTCGAGACATTTTTGAAAACTATAAATCTCAGCAAACCTGGGCCCGAAAAATTTTGGGAAAAGATTTAGATTAACCAATGTCGATAAAGTCTTCATATTCTGGATCTTTTGGGACCTTAAGTTTTGTCGGAATCCAAAAACCAGATTTGAAACGAGATTCACTTTATTAAATTGAAGACTAACATTACTTCAATACTGAGGTCAGCAATCTTTTATGCGGCGCATGCCAATTTACTTGTTTTTCCCTGTGTTAATGAATTTACATGCCAATGTTTTGCTAAATAATAAGGGTTCAAGCCAGCAGATATCAATAATAAAGAGAAAGCGGAGTGTTTTGTGCATGTAAGGCTGGATTTGTCATGAGAAAATGGCATGATAAAAAACTATAAACACGCAAATCGCTTGGCATGCCATGAAAAACCACCTTGGTATGCGTGCCAGGGGTTGCTGATCTCTGCTTTAATATCTTTTTAATTCAATCTCAGATATAAAATTTTGTTTCTAAAATTATTTTAGGACCAAAAGTGCCAAGATGGAAAAGGCAAAGGAATGGCGAATTCCCTGTGTAACATTGAGATGGTTACGAGATTCATTACACAGCGTAGAGCCTGTTGACATGCTGCAAACCAAGTATCAGAAATTTGACGATGATTCTGAAACTTCTCATGGTTTAATCCTGGATTTCAGCAAAACAAAAAATTTTCTGGGTCTGTTTTGTTTTTTGCTGAAAATGAGTGACATGTTGGATATATTTCCAAATTTTTCTCAAATTGCTGTAAATTTTTTTAAAGGAAACCTTTAAAATTTGCTTGTGTGTGTAGTTTTTCGGTGTTAAAAAAAAAGGTTGTGGCAATGCCTTACTCGTTTCAAATGTCTTTCAAACTGAAAAAGGTTGTTTAAATCTTTGTTACCATTGTAAGTTATGCACCTTGAGCCCACAAAATATGCCGCTTTGCAATAAATTACTAAAATCCCATAAACTACCAATTTGAAAATGACCTAAATTTGTTACAGAACACATTCGAAAGTAGCCACATAACACATTCGAACACAGAAACATTGAACGTAACACAGAACACATTCGAAAGTAGCCAAATCTATGGAGTCAAGGCCTTGCTTACATAAAACCAACAAACTTCTTCTTTTCACAGAGGCTTGGAAGATGAAAATCCATGTTTCTCCTGAATCACTTTCGAAATCTCAAGTGAAGCGAAAACTTGAGTCGATACCTCAAAGTCCAACTCCAGCTAAGTGTGCTCGGCCGAGTGAAACTTACCAAGCTCTTCCCAGAGTTTGTTTTACCGGGTTCGCTCCAATTACTGTGCAGGATTTGTCAAAGGTTAGATGGAGATGATTAAAGTGTTTTGTTATGAAATTTGTTAATCAACATTTATAATATGATTCTTTTTCATTAAAACAAACACAAAGTTTTAGAGAATCTTGCCAAAATTATTATGAACTGCATACTAGGAGTTCTAGGAGGAATCAACAGGATGTAGAATATAATTTTGATTCATTTAAACACAAGGTTTTGCTTAGTTAATAGCTGTTTTAAATCCCCATTAAAATTGTCAATTGTTTTTTGTAATAAATCTTTTCTTCATAATAAAATCTACTTTGAAGCAAAGTAAAAAACTGTGACATTTCCAAGTCATTAAATCAAATCAGGAATTTTTGCAATGACTTAAAAAAAGATTTCTGTTGAAACAATTTTTATTCAGAAAATCATTGCATTGAACGGTCGAGTGGAAACAACATTGACTCTCTGCACCCACCTAGTGTCGAGTCATGTCTCTCGGACGGTGAAATTTCTGTCTTGCATTTCTTCGTGTTCACATGTGGTCACGCCTGAGTGGATCGATGAAAGTTTCAAAGTTAATTGGTTGTTGGGTGAGTGATGAAATTTTTGTCGACTACACAATATGTAAACAATTGTCATGGAGTTGGGTTGGGATTTTGGGCTTTGGAAAGTCATCATATTTTGGGATCGAGATTTCCTGGGGTCCCAGTCCTATTGTGGAGTACTCGTCATAAAAAAATACAGAAACCTTTCAATGAGTTTACCAATTACTCCAAATATTTTGAATAAACCTGGTACATCTTCAGTGTTAACAAAACACTAGTAACATCTAGGGATGTGCCAAAACGGCAAATGTTCTGTTTGGTCGAGCACCGAGCATCTCACTTTAATGCTCGGTGCTCGGCCGAGCACGCTCGGTGCATTATGACGTCACAAAAAATCCCCTTTCTACGTTTTAGCTCTACAATGCCTCTTACGTCACCGGCGGTGTTTTATTAAGCTGTATATGCCCATAAAGTACGCGTTTTTCCACTATCTAGTGCTTTTAAAAAATCATTCGTTTTTGTTCATTGACACCCTTTAGAACACTAGTTACGTATGTTAGCAGGGCATGAATATGCAAATTTAACGCTCGGGTCAGTTTGTGCAACTGCTCGGCCGAGCACCGAGCATCAAAAACAACGATGCTCGGTACCGAGTACTCGGGCTCTGGCTCGGCTCGGCACATCCCTAGTAACATCTCCACTGAAACTTCATAAAACATCTCAATTTACTTCCAATATAAAAGGGCTCAAATATAAGGTGCCAACAACAACTTTCAAAATTGAAAGAAACTTATTCTGCAAACTTTTCACTTTTTAATTTTTCTGACTTCATGTGCAAATATTTTTCAGATGAAGAAAAGTTTCATCTTGTTGACAAAAATGCCGAAATGAAATTCAATTTTTCGCTGCAGGAGACGATTAAGAGAGCAAGAAAAGCCCCTTTGTTTAAGGTAATGTTGATCAGGTTGATCAATGTTAGAGTCACCGGAAGGCCCGTTGAAGGCGTTGTACGGAATCAGCCGGTCACCAAGCATTCCCATATGGCAAGATACAAGCTAGAAAAATCTAGTCTGCGGTGGGATTCGAACCCACGATAGGAGTCTTTCCATGACTTGCTCTACCTACTGAGCTACATGGTGAACTCAGCGGAATTCAAATCACAAGCACTGATGCCTGTTGTCACTTTCCAGAATAAACCTATGCTTTTGTTTTACGTTTAATTTAAAAAATCAACACCATTTGTCCGTTTTTAATTGGACCATGAAATGCTGGAACTTCTACGAGAGAATTCACAATCACAAAACCAATTAATAATCATAAATTTAAAAAAATATTATTGTGTTGATACCTCTATTTTTAGGATTGCTTGTTTGCGATCACACAGAAGGTGGTACCTGATCGAAACACACTTAAACAAATCATCGAATGCGCCAGTGGAAAAGTTCTCAGCAAAATGCCATCGTTGGCTGTGATCAAACATGTACACTCCAGAGCGGTGAGGATTGTGCTTGATTTTTACTAATTCCATCTTTTCAAATGTTGTGACAACTATAAAACGAAAACTATAAAAAAAATTCAGCAATATATGAAATACAATGACTTGAGTTTTAAACTATTATTTTCCACTTGTCTTTATTTAAATTAATTCCATCATTTTACTGATTATGTCATTATTGGGTGAAATAAATCATTTGTACCATTTAACTTGTAACCAAGACAAAAAAGATTTACCTTTATCCACCGGTGTTACTGTCTCACGAAATTTTATGAGATCAGCGAACCGGTTAGCATTACTGGTTACTGTTAATGGACTTTTTGTAACAGAACCGGCTGAAAAATATGACTTTTGTGATAGAACTTGCTGACACAAAATTTGAATCCCACTACTGCCTTTTTTCCAACCCTATCTCGACAAGTTTTTTGTCATTTATTGCATTTTGAAGTAAATCTAACAAAATGTTGCATTTTTATCATTTAATAAATTCAATTCACATGCTATCATGTCCTAATTCTTTTAACCCTGTCTTTTTAGTAAACAAATATATTTTTATCTTCACAGAACCCACACAGTCAACTGTTCATAATTTCATGTCCAGATGATGAAGGGATCTACTTGCCACTGAAGAAAGAAGGAATATCGGTGCACAACGCTGAGATCGTACTGACTGGTGTTCTACGCCAAGAAATTGTTACCAATATGTATCGCTTGTAAATCGATGACAAAATCTATCAATATATAAGCTATTGCTGCCACGCAATATCAAGTTTGTAGAGCTCTTCTGGCAAATGTAAAATTCTATCAATTGTGTCAAAATCTATTTGTTAGTTTCTTCCAAGACTTTTTGTCTCAGATCAGCCAGAACCATGTTTGGGGGAAATTTGGTGATTTACGAAGAGCTATATCTCACAAAGGATTTAGTTTTGGGGTAAAGGGAATTGAAACCAGTTGTTGCAGCACGTACAGCTGTAGTGTCATGCAACAAGTTTATATTATAGGACTACTTCTTGTTGTGGTTTGTCAGATTTAAACTTTAAACATATACTAAGGTTTCTCTACCACTCGATTATTAAGTTTTTACTTAATACAATTTGCCAAAAAATGTCCTATTTGCACCACTGAGTACCTCTGCTGAGCGAAGATGGTAAAATGCCTTTTGGGCTTGTTGGCTGTATTTGATAAATTAAATCCTTGTTTCAATGTGCACTGTTCTTAAAGTTTGTTCCAGTTTTATTTCGTAAAGAATAAAAGATATCACGATTTGTCGAAACATTAAATGGTTCACTGTGTACAGTACGTGTGACAGTGAAGGGAAAAATTAAGCATTGGGTCCTCTTAAATCAAACGGAAAAGTTTTTGGGTGTTTGTTTCAAAATCTCATATTCTTGTACAAATGAGTAACACAACTTATCAACAAAATTCCCCCTCAAATGAAGTCTTTTTCTGCACTAGGTGCAAGAACACAAAAAGAACGAATGTTTCATTCACTGTCCAAGAACCATGGAAACATTTAAAATGTGGAACATGGAAAAAGTCTTGTTGAAGTTGTGAAATCAAATCACAGTCTCGTGTTTGCGATAATACAGCCTCAAAGTGGTGTCATCTCCGCTGCGGGATTCTTGCACTTTGTCCAATGTGTTGCCATGATCCAATAACTAGAAGAAAGAAATTTGGTTAGCTATTTTTCACCAAAAGTTTTGTAAAACACTAGACCAGTGGTTCCTAAACTTAATTGATGAATTCTTCACTTAACAATGTAAAATGTTTTCGTTCCTCCCCAATAGACTACATCAGTGGTCGGCAACCGCCGGGACAAGTTCGTTTCGTTACCGGGCCGTATAATTTTTCAGATTAGATGCTTTAAAACGTTTTGCTCATGTATCTCTGGGAGGATAAACTGTTTTGTGAGTTTTTATTGCTAAATATTTGTAGTTTTTTGAAGGCCGGTCCGCGATAAAATTTCAGTTTTGAAAGCGGTCCGCGGTAGAAAAAAGGTTGCTGACCCCCCGACTACATAGTAAACCATACAAAGTTCATTTAAAATTGGGTATTTTATCAACTTCACAGGTCATACTCCCAGGGTTAAAGTGTCTATTTACAAACCATACATAAAAAGTAAAATCCTCTCCTTTAAATCTTCCCAGATTGAGAACACTGACATCAAAGTGGCTTGAAAAAAAAACTCCCAGAGAGGTTGTATGAAGTGAACACATCATATTGCAGGTATCTCAACAATCAACCAGTGAAAGGTGTCAAATTTTAGATTAAACCATTCATTTTATGATAGCCCAGAAAAATTAGAATTGAAAACCCAAGCAGTGCCATTGCCAGATAAAGAATGGATTTGACCACGTATTCAATATGCACAGAAGTTTTGTTTGTGGAAAATACTTGCCATAAATGAGCCTTCTGTTGATTTCACATAGATTGAATATTCTGGTAAACTCTGATCAACCCCAGTTTCAGTGGTTGGTGTATTTTCCTGTCCCTCGAGGTCAAGTCGTATGGCGATGTATCGAGCCAGATGTCGAACGGTGGCATGTACTGAGGTTTTCACCAACCTTTCACAATCAATGTCTTTGTTGTAAGTTTTACAAAACATGAATAAACAAAGTGCAAAAACAAGTTTGTTTCATGGCCAATCTCATGTCACCACCTATACTGATGAGAGCTTATAAGTCGAAACAGTGTGCACTGTCCGCAGCTTATCATTCATTGGCTTCATACTTTTATGTCTGTTTTGATAACAGCAAAAAATAAAAACAATGTATGTAATCTTATTCTTGAGGTATAAACTTATTCTTACTCAAATTGGTTAGGAACAAGTAAAACTACAGATGGTGATTATATGTGACCAAGCTATTAAGATCGAATAAATTTTAAGCTTGTTAATATCACAAGGTCTATAGAATTTTACAACTTACAAATGTAGCCCTTGACATGCTCAAAACAAAATAGCCACCAATAAGTGTTAACGTTGATTTACAAACTTCACTTTACAGCTATTATGTCCAAACACCAACAAGTACTTTCTACCTTTTATGATGTTCATTTCCAGCTTCAACTTCTTCAGGATGTGAATGTAGTTCAAGTTCAACCGACATCGAGTTTTCCTTGTTGTTGTTTTCTAAAATATAAATTGATGTAGAAACTGTTTGACCAACCGTGTAAAAAGTGATTTCCAAACAGTCAGCCGATATTTAACCAGCTGACAACCAAATGCTCTTCTTAGGAGTTCATGGGAGATTCAGTAATCACTTTTTTGGTTTTGTGGCATCATATTCCTGTGACATCACTTGCCCAGTTACTATTTTCAGTTTTTTGAAGAAAGAAAACAGAGCTTATCTGCATTTTTACGAAGGGTACCAATATTAAAACAGTTCAGAACCACTAGTCTGAAGGTGGTAATCTGCTACACCTTATAAAGTAGCATCATAGATTTCAAGTATATACTAACCTTCTTGCACTGGTGTGGAAGTACTGGGTTCATCTTCTTCCATCGGTTCAGCTTCAGTTTTTGGTTTCTTTGCTACTGGTGACGAAGGCTCACTTTCTGAAAAAAAAAATCAAATAAACTCAGCGCTGATAACAGGATTTGAAAATCAGTAATATTCATGGCTAGACTGGCCCTGAGCAAATTGGTTTACTGGAGTTGACAAATGATGTTCATTTTGTTGTGTAATATCTTCCTCCCGTCTCATTAGGACTTTTGTCTCAAAAACATTGTTTTTATTTTTTTTGCATAAATGACAAACCAAATATTATCAGAACTGGGTTGAGTGAGGGTTTACTATTAATGTAGGTTTTAATAAACAAGAGAAGCAAAGAGATTTGGCCAACTTTATTTGGACTGACTAACTTACTGGGTTGCTTGATATTTTCTTTTCCCTCATTTGGGATCTCCGTTTTAGTTGCTTCTACTTTCACAGGTTTCGGTGTTGCCATTTCAGATTTCTTCATCTTTTGTTGCCTGTAAACAGGAAAACATTACACCTCATGTCAAATAAGTTTGGAAAGCCTTGCAGAATACTACACTTAATTATAAAGAGTTTGTTAATCGATAACAATGTGTTGGTTCCTCACATCACATAATAAGCTTTGCAAAATAGCACACAACAAAACTAACAGAAATCATCTGCAATTGGGAAGTTTTGATTTCTAATGTTTTCAGTTATTTTACCAGAATTCATTTTAGTTCTTAATTAGGGTATTTTTTGAAAACTTTTGGTAAATTCTTCACCGGGGGTATAGTTAACAGCTTTAGAGACAAATAAAAGATGCATCATCGGTGCATGAAACAAAAAACATGTTAGTTTTTTATCATTACAATTTATGAAAGAAAAAGGTGATGAACTTTTAGCATTGTACAAGCCTGACATAGCATTTAGTACATTATTGACCTACCTGCTTATGGCTTGTGATCTAAGGCCTTCCTCTACACTTGCTGTCAGAGCTGCTTGATTATGATGTTTGGTGATATTCTGCAAAACTTTTTCCTGGTGTGCTTCGTACTCGTCACGAGACGGATAAATTTTAGCAATTAAAGCATCAAAATTGGGATCCGGTCTTAAGGATCTTCGGGAAACAAGTTTTTTTCTGCATGTTGGGCACTCTTTATTTCTGAAGCAAAAACATTGTAATACATTAACACTGTTCAATGAATTGTGCAATAGACCAGGGCTTCTCAAACAAATTGAGGTCGCGAAATATATAGTTTTGGGGTCACGAAACATCATGTGTCATTATGTCATTGTCACACTAAATGGTATTCGTGCGTCAATTTATTGTTTAAACATCATTCACGTGTATAGGCTATACCCGTCAAGGGGTTGCATAGAAATCTATGTTCTAAAATGGGGTCACAGAGCAAGAGACTTTGAGAAGCCCTACAATAGTCTACTAAGTTTTGGATAAAACACTAACATGTAAGTGAAGTTACTTCCAACACATAAAATTAAGCAGTGCAAAAATATTTCTTAATAGTTTGGCATGTTAATAGTTAATTCAAGTGGCTTAAGAAGGCTAACAAATGCAGCAAAAACAAGCAATTAAACTGGTGAATATTGAAAATGTTTAAATACCCGCTGCGTAATGCAGTTGTAATACATTCGGAGCAAAATCTATGCAAGCACTCCTTGGTAGTCATTGTGTTCCGAAGCATATCAAGACAAATTGGACACATGAGCTCGCTGTGTAAGCTTCGTGGTGAGACTGCAATCTCAGTGTTGTCCGTTATCACCTCCTAAAAACAAATGCAAAATTGTTAAATGTCGCCAAAAATGTTTATAATTAATTGAATTATATCTTTTACCCTGGTAATAAGTTATGTAAATAAATAATTCATTCTTCAAGCATAATTGAAATAATGGGACATTTCACTCAATCCATATTTTTTGGGTGTCCTTGCAGTTTTATGAAACCTTTTAACAGTGATAATTGGATAAAGTAACAATGTGAATATAATTTGACTCGAATATTCTTTCACAAGAAGTCTGAATATGAGAAAATCATGAAAAGCTTTTTTTTTCTTACAAAACTTTGTTGTGTACAATTTATACGTCAAAAAATCATTTTCGTTTGATTTAAATTGCATTTAGTCAAAAGTTGGTTTCAGAAATAGTTTGGACAATGTTTAATTTTTAGTTCAAATGAATAAAGTTTTTGAAAATAACCTGTGGTGTCCTTTGGAGTTCATACGGTGTTAGTTCCCATGTCTTGGTTGTCTGCACAAAACTGTTTTGCGACATTTTACTGTCTTGTCAACTTCTTGCTACTTATGGTTTAACTTTATCCGCAACTATCTTCTACGTTCGTTGTGTTGTTTTACAGAAAAATACAATTTTACCTCGCAGTCGCACTTCTGGTCAACTTGGCATTGTCGTGAGCTGACTTTCCGATCATTCGAAACAATTTTAGTCCTAAAATTATGATTTTGGTCTCAAAAGCAAACACTAGCGTTTTTTGTAATTCTTGGTAAAGCCTGCCCTTGTAACTTAATGGAATATTCACATTTTGTTTTTAATTGAAATATTTAAAGAAACTAACAGTGTGGCTACGAAATTTGACATAATTTTGCATCGCGTTTTGCTGCGTAGCAAACCAGTGACCTTTCACCTCAGCGCCAGAGAACAGACGAAATCGCTCAAGCGTTACGTAACGCAATGGAAAAGTTAGAAAGAGGAATTATTTGGAGTTGGTGTTGGGGACTTGGGGTGTTTGTTGGGGGTGTTCGGCGCGGCAGCGGTGTAAGCGTTTACTTGTGCTATTTGACACCGTTTTTCTTGTTGCATAAGAGCTATTGTCAAATAATTTATTGCATATACCAGCAATAATTTAACAAATATTATTTAATAAATGGGGTTTTGCATTGCAGGAATTTTTTGCTTTTTGTTAAATATTTAGTCAATTTTGTACAATAGTGACATGAAGAAAAAACTCAATGTTGATCCTAAAGAATGCTGGAGCTGACATGCGGCATTACCGAGGTAATTCCTGTTCAAAGATAAACTTTTAGCTTTTTTGTTTATTGCTAAATAATTGTCATTTCATAGAACCACAATTATGGGGTTTAACGAAGAAAATCACTGCCTGATGTGGCCCCTTACATCACTGATGATGACATAAGCATTTGCCAAAACATTTTAACAATAAAGCATGTCACTTTTCATGTCTATTTTGGGCCATTAGTTTCCCTAACTTATGAACAGATCCATCTATAGCAGGGGAGGCCAACCTTTGTTACTGTAGGGCCAATTATAAATGTCAAAATTGGATCGAGGGCCGCACCTGTGCATCACACAAAGTGATTTTGCTTTGTTGCTTACCAAATATGCTTAACTACAAGTATAATTCATATTTGATTCTAGCCACATTTTGGCCAGATCGCAGAAAACTAGCATCAATCGCTTTAATCTGCTCAAAAATATGTAATAATTGGACTCGTTTGACAGTACTTTTGAAATCCAAGCGTCTCTGCGGGCCGCACAAGCTTTAATGAAGGGTCGCATGCGGGCCGCAGGTTACCCACCCCTGGTCTATAGTGCTCCATAATTATGAGGATTGATGAGTTTATTCTCTGCTTTAGATCGCAACTTCCACAGTTCCAGCCACAGCGACGATGCCAACCTATGGGTTCTCATACAGCGAGTTTGTCGACGTGAGGACGAGAAAGATCGACGACTGCAAGCTGCATCGCAACTACAGGAGTTTGTCATCAAACCTGACAATAAGCAGGTTGGTTTTATCTGCATCTCTTCCCCCAAAAAATTATAAAAAAAATGTGATGCTTGTCCAAAGTATGGACAGAAGAAGGCATTGCAGAAAACATTTGTACATCACTCTTTTGATTCTGAAAAAGATATGGTCTTAAAGAATAACGGGACAAACTAGCCAAGGATAGCCACTTTACTTAAAAGGTTTGGGTGAATTAGACAAGGATAGCCAATTTACTCAAAAGCTTGGTTGAATTAGCCAAGAATAGCCACTATATTAAAAAAATGTAACCAACACAGTTGTCTTATTTAACAACAAACTTTTTCATCAGGTATTGTCCCGATGTCTGGAGCAAGTCTTGAATTCTCTCATCGATGTTTTCTTTGAGAGAAGTGGAGTGACTTTACAGAAAGATGTGGCAAATGTCATCGGGCTAATCGGACACCACATGGCCCAGGATGCTTATGCATTTTTCCAGGTAACTATGGAAGTAGTTGTGTTGTTGTGTTTTAAAGGTAACAGAACCTTTTTGGGTCTTAAACCATGTAACATAATACTCCAGATCAGATGTTTTTAAATAAGAGTTGCAACATTTTTGTACTTCATTTTGTATTAGCAAAGTTTCCGGCTCAAACCAAATAACTCTTTAAATTAAAATGTAGCACCATGCTTTTGCATGCCTTTGTATCACATTGCATATGTTTTAAATAATAAAAATAAATAATTTTTAAGTCTTGCTCTGTATTTTTTTACAGTATTCAAAGGTAAAAGGGCTTATGGCTAGAATATTTTGCCTGACACTATTTTAGTGAGTTGTTTTTATTCAAATCTATTATGTTTGTGTTGTTTTTTTAATCCCAGTGGATGTTGAGACAGTTTCAAAACATCGCAAATGACAACGTCCGCAATTATCTGCTTGAAAGTCTTCACAAATTGCTACAACTTGATTTGGAGGAAAGAAAGTTTGCAAATGTCATAAGTAAGATTGCAGGATATTTCAGCAAAAGAATTGTAATTGTAGGTTTAGGGTTAAAGTCATTTGCTCTGCTCTATATGTGGGTTTGATTTTTATTTGTCAGTTAGTAGTCTTTTTCTGCCAATTTGAAAAAAATAATCATTTGTGATGAATAATATTATATTTTTTGCAATCTTTGCCACATACAGGGTTTTTTTAAGGTTTGGTTTGGGTGACCGCTAAGTAGTTTTAAGAGACCGCAAGTGTTTCATTTAAATACCAAAAAATAGCCATATTTGCTTTAAGCCAAATTTTGGGAAACCGCTGGAGAAATTTAAAAACACCTTAAAAAAAACACTGGCCACATATTTCAACAGCGGATTTATTGAATCTAAAGTATTTTGAAAATAAATTTGAGCCTGAAGATTGCTATTAGTTTAAGTACTTTTGTGTTTTTTTGCACAGGAAAAGTCAGTTTTTGTTCGGTTGTTTTGTTGGTTAATTACAAGTTTTAAGTTGCATTTATGTACAGTGATGTTGATGGACGAACTCCAGGCAGCCCTTGGTAACATTGATTCCCCCGATCAACTTCACATCTGCATTAATCCACTCGTTCTTATTGCTCAGAATTATCCAGCGGTAAATATTACTTGTTAATTTTATTGACCACAAAACAGTTCTGTTAATTCTATTGTGCAAGTCCAACATTTGTTAAAAAAATGTCCAAGTAAACGTAAAAACAGTAAAAAAACTTCAAACTGATATGTTTTTAACAAGGATCTTTTTAGCAGCAACCTATGTTCCTATTATTTGATAAATTAATCATTAAAGAAAATAAGGGTTTGAATTTTGGCCTTTCAACTATTGTCCTTCAGAGTTTACAAATAATCGCACCATTTTTATACCGTAACCAATTAGCACAAACACATGTGTGGGGTTTTTGCTTGCAATCATGTTAGTTGGTCAAATGGTGCGTATAGTAAATCAGGAAATATAACATAAAATAGAATAATATAAAAGGTCGCTTTTTTAGTTTCACAATGGTTTAAATTTTATCACTTTTTTGTCTTCAGGCTTTTTCTCGACATTTTCGAGACACTGTTGACATCTTGGTTGGCTGGCACATTGACCACACACAAAAAATTGATTTGACATTGTTTGTATCAAGTAAGTTTCAAAACTAAGATGTTTTCAATTAACTGATGTGCATAATTTGGAGGATATTTCTGTAAAAAGTTGGTAACTCTCCTCTGTAATGGTGCAACTGCTCAGCTTAAATGAAACTATATTACCTAGTGATGGGACGATACCAGGTTTTGAAGCGAGTATCGATACCGAGTACAAGTACCACATGTATATACCTTCGATACCGAGTACGATTACCGAGTACTTAAGTGTAGTGTTGTACTTAGTTGTATATCACTGGCTGATTTATCTGCCATGGTCTGGGTACAGGCGTGCACAGACACATGCCGAAAAATGTAATCTCCACGTGATAGCGAAAAAGATATACGTAAACTGGTGGGACTTTTTCCAATTTTGTGCTGTCCGAAACAAATATTGACATAAAGTTGCCCGTATTCTTATGGTGTAAATTGGCTTTCTGTACTCGCACGTTGGTATCAAAAACTGAGACAAAAAATTTCGATACCGAGTACGAGTATCGATACCGAGTACAAGTACCACATGTATATACCTTCGATACCGAGTACGATTACCGAGTACTTAAGTGTAGTGTTGTACTTAGTTGTATATCACTGGCTGATTTATCTGCCATGGTCTGGGTACAGGCGTGCACAGACACATGCCGAAAAATGTAATCTCCACGTGATAGCGAAAAAGATATACGTAAACTGGTGGGACTTTTTCCAATTTTGTGCTGTCCGAAACAAATATTGACATAAAGTTGCCCGTATTCTTATGGTGTAAATTGGCTTTCTGTACTCGCACGTTGGTATCAAAAACTGAGACAAAAAATTTCGATACCGAGTACCGGGTACTCGTCCCATCACTAATATTACAAGTAGTGCAGTAAACCTAAACCGGGTTTGGTTAATCCAAATCTTCGCCTAATTCAAAACTCAAGGTACAAATGATTGGTAGTGTGGAAATACTTTAACTTGACTAACGGACATCGGTTAATCTGAATCTTCGCCTAAACCGGACAATTTTTTTGGTCTAAACTGGTTTAACCAAGGTTTTCTGTATTTTACTATGCAATGTAAAAGAATGAACCTAACTAGAGGCATTGTTGCTTCCAATTGAAACCCTTCAAACATTACATATATTTGAGTACCACAAGGGCAGACAAACAAAATGTTTAACTTAAAAACACCATTTTATAGCAAACAATATGAGAATGTACACCATTCAAACATGCGTTACCTTTATATATAGCTGATTGTTACATGTTGCATGACAATTATTGGAGTGTATGTGTTCAGTCTGATATGCTTAACTCACATCCCTGTAATTTTATGGTTAAATTTTTTTGTATTTTCAGAATCACTGGTTAATCTTCACGCTCATTGGCTCACTGATCTACAATTTTCTCTCACTCTTTTAAGCCAGTTTCTTGAAGACATGGAAGCATATGCTGAGGTTTGTATGATCAACAAATATGATTAAAATCACTTTCATATATTTACCTGTTGATGTTCACAATGTAAACATGGTTGGTACACTGTATTTTAAGTTGCATTTTTATGTATATATTAGCTATAAGGTTTTGTTTTTAAACTATTTACTATAGATCTGATAGCTCTTATTATTGGACTTACTTAAATTTTAGAAAAAAAATGTACATTTATTTGTTGCAAGTATGGCGAATAATGTATGGGAAAAATATATTTCAAAATTTACACTTTAGGCTTTTTAGTATTTTGTGAATTTTTTTAGGACTTTCACAAACTACAGAATGGTGATTTATCTGACGACGGAAAATCTTCAATCGATTCTTGTCTGCCGAAGATGGCAGCGCTGATGCGAGCATTCTCAACTGTGGTTCGAAGTATCGGGCCTGTGTTTCATGCAAATAATGGACCTCCAATTACAGAAAGCTTTATACTTGAGGTAGATCAAATTTTTTGCGATAATATTTTTTTTAAATATTGAACAGTGCAAAAATTAGTTTAGCTTTGAAATTAAAGGAGTTTGGTCTGACTTTCTTGATAAAACAACTTTTTGCTTTGATCTTTAAATCCCCCCAAAAATGCAATGTTTATTTAATGATACTGAACTAACTTTATGATAAGGGATTTATACTTGAGGTAGGTCAGTTTTTTAATTTTGAATACTGAATAGTGTGAAAGTTAGTTTAGCGTGAAATTGAAGTAATTTTGTTTGACTATTCATAAAATAACCCAAAAAATGCAGCCCCTATCTAATGTTATTGGACTGACTTGATGACAAGAGCTTTTAAGAACAATGCTAAACCTCACAGATCTTATTTGTTACCAAAGCGTTGAAAATATAAGGAGGTTTGAACAAGAATAGTTTGAAAACCACATAAACAGCAACCGAAGCTTTAAAATTTTAAATTTTTACAAACTCTTAAATATTTTTGGTGCAGACCCTTCAGCGAATCATAATATGTGCTCAACTTGCTGGCGACGGCTCGATCGCTGTAACTTGTGCCGCTGATGAATGTGCTCGTCTGCTCCTTGGCGCTGTCCAGTGGCGAAAAGAGGAAATGTTGTCCGAATCTTTGCTGACATACGCTGTACACGCTGTGGAGAAATCAAGGAGTGAACCTAGACTATTACTTGTCCTGGATTTTATTACTGTGGTAAGTTGGAACTTTCGAAACTTGATAGTGTTTTTAGTTACATGTGAGCTTTTAACAAAGTTTGTGTACGAGAAACTACTTCTCCAAAACCCCATGTATGTGATAGAGTATTAGCTCATTTCATAAAGTGTATTCAGAGTGGAAACCATTTTAACATTGTATTTCCACAAACAATCACTTGTAACACTATTTACGGATCTGTTCATAAGTTTAATGGTGAAAATAACGGCCCAAATAGGCCGACACTTTTGAACAATAAAGCATGCAGCTTTTTACGTCTTTTTGGGCCGTTATTTTCACCATTAAACTTAATCACTTGTACTTGTAGGCGCTAACTGTCCGAAGACACAAAAATTCCTGCTTAAACTGGAGTAGACATTTAATTCTCTTAGGTTTGGCTCAGTGAACTGGTCTGAACCCTTTGCCCTTTTACTGGGGTTCACAAAAGTTTTTGACAAACAATAAAAAGTAAATCACTTATTTGAAATCAAAAGTAAATTTCCTCGACCAATGTTTTTCATGTTTTTGGTATTTCAATCCTGACCTAAGTATAGATTTTATGTGCTTGTAAAAATATGGCATAAACTTTAGTCACTTTACCTTTAAAATCTACAAATAAGAAAACAGAAAACAAAGAGATTAATAAGCCATACGCTATTAGTACAAGTTTTAACCTCTGTTGTTGCAAATGTTATTTAGTTTTTTTAACTTTAATTCTTTTTATTAAGATGGTTCAAGAAGTTGGATCAGCTCTTCCTCCGTGGTTTATTCAAGGATTACTTGGACCGAGCTGTCGACTTCTCTCGCTGAAACACGCAAGAAATCCTAAACTATGCAGCGAACTTCTTGCTCTCTACCAAGCTTGTCTGGTTGTGAAGAGCGTCCCACTTCTGCAGACAGCATACAGGTTTACATGGTTGTTATGTTTTTGGGCTCTATTTTCTCTGTCTTAGGCAGGTTTGTTTGATTAAAAAAAGCATAAATTTACACATGTGATAGATATTTAGCCAAAGTATAAAAAACAGTTTACCTATAGGTCTCCACATGTTTATTTTATCCATGCTTTATGTTAAAGTGAAGGTCACAAAATTTGTTCACTGTCATGTCAGCTCCTAGAGCAGTGGTTCCCAACCTGGGGTTCGCGGACCCCCAAGGGGTCCGTGAGATGGTTTCAGGGGGTCCGTGGAGACAAATATTTGCAGTAGCATTAACAACAGTACAATATTTGTAAGTTCCCAAACCGTTTTTACAATCCTGTATATAAGTGCAAACTGTTTATCAAACCCTATGATTCAGAAAACTTGTGATTGTTACCTCCATTGTGACATCACAACACACATTAACAATAGAATTCTTTGCGCTTTGTTTTAAGTATTGTACACCAGAAAATATATCTCCTTTAGTGGATTGACTACTACAGTACAGAGCTTTATTGAGATTAAAGGATTGTGAAGGTTGATTAAAATTCTGACCCCACAAAAAAGTATAATAACGTATAATGCAGGAAACGAAAAAAGACTAAATTACGTTGGGGGTCCGCGGACCGATAAAATTTATAAAAGGGGTCCGTGACTACAAAAAGGTTGGGAACCACTGTCCTAGAGTAAAGAAAATATTGTTAAAATTGAATAGTTTGAGTGTAGTAGTTACTTGGAAAAATATGTTTGTAAGTCTCTTTGGATTTTTACATACTTTTATTGACAAAAAGCAGTATAAGTCCCTCATCTATTTTGTTAAATGTAAGTGACATTTTTCATTCTAAGCAAAAAGTGTTGTATTGTTGTTTGGTTTGGACATCAATGGCATACAAATACAAACTGATTGAGCACCGAGCATCAAAAGCAGCGTTGCTCGGTGCCGAGTACTTGGGTACTGACTCCGCTTAGCCCATCCCTACTGCACACTATAAGAAATTTAAAAATATTGATGTTATACTTCTGCATTCATAGACATGTGGCTGGTGAACTGCAACATGCGATCAACAAGCTTCTTGCCGTTCACGCTCGACAATCTTCTGACGATGAAAATCTGAAGCTCAACTTTATTCCTGACAATCCGTTTGAATCTGACTCACAATCTCCAGATGCTGACCAAGGTGAAGTTAGCAAACAACTTTTATTTCTGGGTGTTACCTGGTTGTTGTCTTCGCAAAAGCTTTAAGCATGCCTTATATGGACACAAAACAAGAAAACTACATTGTACAGTTTTAACTTCTACTATAATTGTTCTTGGTTAGTTGTAAC
The DNA here is from genome assembly GCF_965637545.1 of Phallusia mammillata. Taxonomy (NCBI): domain Eukaryota; kingdom Metazoa; phylum Chordata; class Ascidiacea; order Phlebobranchia; family Ascidiidae; genus Phallusia; species Phallusia mammillata. The sequence continues at coordinate 34,611,024 of NC_137252.1, read as the reverse complement.
TTCGCAAAAAGTTTAGCCTTTAGTGAAAAGTTCAGTGAAACTAGCAAACAAGTTTTATTTCATGTTATACCTATTGCTGTTCAGTGTTTGATTAAAACCAAAAACTAAACAAACTAAATTCTAAACAAACTAAATTCTAAACAAAACTAAACAAAATTCTTTACCTTACAGTTAAAATATTTCTGTTTAAAATCTGGATTTTTTAGGAAATATATTTTGGTCTATGTCCATCTTAGCACAGAATAAATATTGCAGTTAACTTCTATGATAACTTTACATTTAAAAAAACATTTTTTTTCAAGTGCTTTGTACATTTATTAAAAAAGATAAATTTATCATAAAAATATACAAAATTTTGTGGCATGGCAAACATGAGTGATATATTTTTCTAAAATTTAATTTGTGATTTTTCACCAATTTAGACAAACCTGCTGACAATCTGTTTGAAGTTGACCTCATCGGTGGATCGAATGATGAAAAACTTTTGAAAACAGCGATATTTGACGTCGTGGCTCTGCACGAAATAGCTGATGCGAAAAATTCTCTCATTGGGGTAAACCACATTTATTTAACATCAATTTATTACTTTGACTTAATAATAGAATTTGCTGTTTGCCAAACGAATGCTTGAATAAACCTTATGTTAATAACTTAAGTTTATGCAATGGTCATGTCATTTTTTAGTCATACATGTATATGTTTTTTTGCTTATCATACTGTGTTGATACCTTTATAATATATTTATATATCTTTCGGCTTGACAGTCACATTTGAAATGGAATGCTAAAACATCAATATTTTTTGTTTAAATTACATTTTTAAATAGAGTTCTGTTTGATTTAAACTTCGTTTCAGATGTAGCAAAATTCAATAAAATAATGATATTTCTTGTCAATTAAAGTTACAACAATTTTTTTTAAATCAATACTCTATTACACATTTGAAAAACTTTTTTTTGATTTTAGATGTACGCCCTTTCCCCAAGCATCTTCAATCTTCTGCACAGCGGACTACAAGCAGTTCACACCCATCTATCGGCTCTTTTCCCTGAACTTCAGTATTCTATTCTGCACACTCTGTATTCACATTGTCAAAGGTAAAGTGTGCGACATTTTAACAACCTTATTGCTTTGCTTTTAAAATATGAAGGTTATTATGTAGAGTTGATGAATTGCTTGTACCTTGTAATATAACTTGCATTGTAAATTCAACATAATTTTGAATGTATTAAAATCTGAATGTGAAATGTTTTGCAAACCACTAATGAAGTCCTTTCATTTTTGCACCACTTTTTTCCTATTTTTACTGCAACAAAATGTAATGTATTCATCTTGATATTTTGGTCATGAGTTATAAGTTAACATGGTAATAAACCCAAAAGTAAAAACTTGGGAGTTACTGCTTTAGGGCTTAATAATAACAAGGAAAAATTTGCTGGTTAAATTTAGGGGTGAAAAACTTAAAAAAACAAAAAAAAAAACGAGCAAATTTTCAGCATGCAAAAATTTCTGTTATCGTCAATATTTGCAGTGGGGTAAAATAAGAGAAAAAAATTTTGATAAAAAAGACTTTATTTCTAAAAGTTTTGTTCTTTTCAATTCTGTACAAGTCAAAGTAGTTAGCTATCGGATTTTCCAGCAATTGATATATGTCATACAATCTCTATAAAACACAAATAATTTTTACAGACACAAAAACTTTCTGAGCAGTTTCCTTGGTGGTCCCCCAGTGCCCCCCGTTGACCCCGGTGGGGGAGGGGGAGGGGGCTTCATGGACAATGTCACCACGGCAACACATCACCATTATCCGAGTATTCTAGAATTACTGAGTAAACTTCTTATTCAGAAAACGACTTCATCTGATGCAAGGTTTTAAAAAAATTGACTGCTTGTGTTTTTGCTTTTCGAGAGTCAGGCTCTGTCATAAAATATTTCAATTTATTATTGTTATAATTAAGAAAAATAGTTTAAAACTGAAGACACCAAGCAAAGGGAGAAATCATGTTTTCAGTGAAATATCTAAACAAAAGTTCTAGATGAGTAAACAATGAGATACTAATCAAGTACACTTTCTAACTTTTGTTGAAAATTTTTTTGTCACGTTAACAACTGTAAATACATTTGTATGAGCATTTTGTTACTGGAATAAGTCCCTAAAAGTAAAAAAAAACACTTGGGAGTCAAGCATTCATGACAATTAATTTCTGCACCCTTCAATGTAAAATACATTACACCTGCAAATGGCCAGGATGGTCTGTGAACCGTTTATGTGACAAGGCAATCCTACAAAATCACATAATATAGTGTTATCATGAATTTCTTTTTTTAACATTTAACAGAACTTTACTGATGCACTGGACCAAGGAAATAATGGAAAGATTGAAGACAAGTAAAGATGTATCTCTGCTCACTGTCCCTTCATTTGCTCCTCTCATGCATTCACTCGCAACAGTTGGTAGGTTGACATGATAAAATCTGTATTGCACTGCCTGTAATAAATTATGTAATATCCAACTCCTTATGTCCTTATGGGAAGGGTCACAGTAAATAGTTTACAATAGGCCTACTTGTGAAGAATGATAAATTGATATAATACTGTCACATAGAAACAATACAAAACAGTATGAAGTCACATGATGTGAGTACGCTACACTTTTTTCCTTGAGCCCATGTTACTTAGCACTCTAGTTCACAGGCTAATCCAGTGGTTCCCAACCAGGGAGGAATTTTAAAACTTGAGGGAAGAAATTTACTTTAATTTTTACATGTGGTTTGTAAATAGACACTTTTGCTCCCAAAATATAAAATGTGAAGTTGTTAAATGACCCAATTTTAAATGGTATTTTTATGGTTTAGCATCTACTATGTATTCTATCAGGGAGTAATGAAAATGTTTTAAATTGTTAAGGGAGGAATATTTCGATAATGGTTGTGAACCTCTGTCCACAATCTTGCTAAATTAAAAAAAATAACAAACATGCCCTTTTTTATTGTGGTGCATTTTTAGTGAATCTCAAAAGCTGAGCTGAAGCAAAAATAGTCTTAGTAAAAAAAACACAAACATAAACTTATGTGTTATTTGCTCAGGTGTGAACACCAACCCGAAGGATTGTATTCTGGCTGCAAGTTGCCTCCAGTTGGCGCTAACGGTCACTTCTACGCCGGCTGCATCTGTTCTTCCTGTCACCGCGACCTTGCACGACCTTGTCACACAAACATGTCTGGTGCAAGTTTGGAATATGGATTACAATGTGAGAAAGGCCTTCGCTGAATTGCTTTCATTCGTGCCTGTTGATAAAGTGCTGAGGTGAGCATATGTATGTTTATGGAAAAGTTGCCATTGACTAAGTTTAATTCTTGTTTTTAGTGGGAAGGTTTGGGAAACACAAATTTGGTTGTTAGAAGATTAAGTAATGTTACTGTTTCTGATCAAAATGCATTGCTAGCAAGCAGTGTTATTTGGCATAAATGCAAAATTCTACTAAATGCTGGGTGTTTAAATCGCCCTTTGAAACAACTTAAAACAAAGAAATAATCGGTTTGAAAGTTTATCAAATACCTATGTTTTTTATGCTTGGTAGAACTGCTGTGGTTATATGTATTTTGTTTTCCTAAATATTACTTAGGTTTTTCGACCCATCCTTAATTAAACTTTCTGAAAAATTCCACGAAACTTTATTTTTCAGTTATGGTGGCAACAAACACGACACAAACCGACTTTTCAAAACCACCAAGCCAAGTAAGCACATCATGCACAAAACTCTGTCTGTGTACGGCCACCGGGAGTGCTGGAGTGCCAAGCGTGTCGTGATGAGTAAACTGGGTGAAAGCAATTTTCATGCTCATCATTTCAAGGATCTCATGAGTCGGTTGCTTAAGATGACTTCTTTGGGGTGAGTTAAGTTTGAATGAAAAGGTAGTAACCAAAAATGTCTGTAATTTTACAAGGGTTTGTGGTTATTTTTGCATTTTGAGTCATATTTTTTAATTTTTTTGTTCTGGTGTCACATTCAGTTCTCATAGCTGCTGGTTTTTAAATCAAGCGTGTGAAATATGTTTCTTTTTTGTGTGGGAAGGGACCTTAAATAGTGTTATTTGGAAAATAAGCATGTAAGATAGTATTGTAGTTTATGTTTTAATTGCGCTGATAGTTAATGTTGGAAAATTTAATTTTTGCAAAAGACAAGAAGAGCTGAAATTCTGTTACATTTATTCTACCTTTTGAAACTGAGGACTTTTGAATCAATTTAGCTGAGTCAAAACCCAACCCATCTGAGAGCTTGCACTTAGCAATTTTTACAATCAAATGAATGTTTTTTCTACATATACACAAGTTCTCTGCCAGTTTTTGTTAAGTTTGTCCAGTGCTTCTAATCAAAGCTGGTTATTATAATACCTCTTATATTGATGAACAGAAATGTGCTGGATAGCAATCTGCTGGAAAAACTCTACTGGAGCTGCCAACGACAAGATTACAGACAAATCCTCGCTGCCAGTAAGCTCCCTGAGCCATTGCTCCCTCCGCTGGCTGTGCACGATCAATCATTTGTCCTCTGGTGGGCGCTATGGAGGTCGGCAGACTACACAGTGGCCAACAAACTGAGAACACCTCTGGGCAGACCTCAAGATACTTTCACGAAAATTGAAGGTAGTTTGCTTCTTTGTAATCTTTAAGCATAAATGTTCTCAAGACATGTTTTGTAATTATGTTTTGAAGTTAAAAAACATTCTTTATAAAAATTGGGCCAGCTCTGAAGCATTCATGCAGTCCAGTGATCACAGCTAGATTTCCAGCCATATGGTAAAGTTTGGTGACTGGCTGATTCCGTACAATGCCTTCAGTGGGCCTAACATGCTGTGATTTAACTTGATATTGTTGTCATTTTCAGGTTCTTTTTGCACTAATTTGTCTACTTACTTGTAAAAAATTAAACCATTGACACAATTTTTATGAGAATGTTCATCTCTTGTTGTTATTTGTCTTAAAACCCTTCTTTGATATTCTTAATTCATCTAAACTCTACAACTAAAAATTGTAAGAACACTAAACACGGCCTTGAAAAGTAATTTAATCATGAACATTACTGCCAAAGAACTGCATATAGAATACATCATGCAGACGTTTCAACAACCTGCACTGATGATGACAACAGGGATTGTTGAAACGTATGCATGATGTATTCTATGTAAACCAGTACCTTGGCAGTTGTGTTCATGATTAAAAAAATTAAATTAGATTAAAAATCTTGCTGTCTCAAAAATCTTAATAAAATCACAGTTTCAATACTAACCCAGTCCCTTTCTTGCTCTTTTTAGGAGCTGTGAGGGAATATGAACAGAAACTAGCATCTGGTTCCGTTCCAACTGTTCTCAGCAAATCAGGAAAAGGTAAAGAGTTGTCACCGCGATCGTCCAACCTCGAAGCGTCGTTTGCTTCGCTCCAGCGACCGCACCTCATCATGCAGTTTCTGGACAATTTAGGCAAAGTTCTTTACAACGCTTACGAAGGATGTGCAGTTGCGATTCCACCACCAAATAAGGTACAAAGGGTTGTAATATGTGTAAACTACTGGTGCCAGGCATAATATCAAGCTTATAGAACTCTTCTGGCAAGTATTTTCTAAGTGCATTCAGTGTTATTTACCCTGATGAAGACGACCTGTATGAGACATTAAAAAGTCGGAATAAAATTACATTTGCTAGTAAAGCTCTATAAACTTGAGCTGTAATATGTGTTTGGAAACTTTGTTTAAACTGTGAGTGTTAATGGTTGATGACAATTCTGTGGCAGTAAAATGTAGTGATCAACCAAAGTCAATCAACCATCATATTCTGCTAGATAATTGTTGTGTCTAGCCAAGGCAGGCCAAGTGGGCTTTAAGTGAATTTTAGCCAAAACATATAGTTTGATCCAAATCCTTTCTAAGTCTGATTTGATGCATTATTTACAAAAGCTATATGTGTGTGACCTTGTACACTCTGTACAATTATTTGTCAGTTAAAAACAGACCTAAAAATAACTCAATTTTATTTTTTTCATTAACATCAAAGGCCTACCTCAGAAAGAGACAATCCAGTATCGAAATACGCTTAAGACTAGAAACTATGTTTTCAGGCGGTTAGGACATTCTTTTCCACCAACCGACAAACATGTGAACAGTGGTTGAATCGATTGCATCTTGCTATTATGAAGATTTCCCTCACATGTAGACTTCCAACACTGACTGTTCACCACGGACAGACTGTACTACATGATATGAGGCAGAAGAAAAACACATCGGTAAATTTGAACCTTAAAACTTGTGTTGTTAACTTCTTATGAATTTTATTTGGCGACAAAAAGGCTTTGTGTATTGATGAAGCAAATATAAAATTAAAAATCATAAAAAAATATTTTATACTTGGTACAGTGATAAGTTTTTAATTTTATCACTGAAATAGTTTTAGAATCTGCGGACCTATAAGGTCTCATCAGTGCATCTGGTGACAAGACATTGCCCATAGTGGCTAGTGCAGCCATCCAACGGCACTCCAGTTTGTTGGGAGTAACAGGCTTAAAAACTATGCCTCACCTATTCTGTGCGATGCCACTGGGCATAAACCACTGAGTAAACTGCAGTTTTAGATTCTTTTTGAAACATTTGGTCTTCAAATCCACAACAATTGAATGTTGTTTCATTTGACTTTGTAAGATTGTGAAAATACTGTTTGTTGGTCTTATCTTGAAAAACTCAATGATGTATATACCTGATGTGTCAGTTATTCTGGTGATGTCACAATGCCTTTTGTGGCAAAAACAACATGAACTTTTTTGGTCCCAAGAATTGTTTTGGTAATATATCTGTTAATAGTTATGTTTTTGTAGTGATATAGGACTGCTATTCAGTTTTGGGTAAACAGGAAGTCAATTAAATCTTTTTCATTTTGTGTTTTGTAACATTTTCAGGGAATTGAGTTTGAATCAGCGATTGCGATGACGGTTGAAGCATTGATCGAGATCGGATCGGTCCACAGTATCGAGGGTTTGTATCGATGGTGTCGGGAAGTCGGAGGCACCAAGCAACAGTGGGCATGGATGAAAGCTGCAAAACTCAACGCAAGTCGAAAGTAAGTTGTTGCCATGGTTATTTGTGTTGTCATGACAAAGACCTCAGTGGTTTCCAAACAGTTTTACCTATTCTCTATCTATTTGCCTCTAAACCATGATAACTCAGTTGTAGTGGTGTGTATATATTTTACGTCGTAAAAAACTAGCTTTGTGTTAACTTAATACTTAAATAGATTAAACATATGTGAAAAGCCCATTAAAGAAAATAACAAATTACAACAAAATTTTGAAGCATGACTGTGGTCTACGATGGAATGTTTTGTCCAAACAATCTGTTTGTTTTTTACTCTAAACATTCTATTTAAAGTAACTTGCAATGATTTGTTTAGTTATGAAGATGCAGCGAAGGAATACAAACAAATTCTAACTTATAAGAAACCAGTGGATAATTCAAACGGAGACAATTCACAAACTGAAAATCCATCAAAGAAATCTTTCAACCCGGCAAAGACACTTATTTCAAAACAGGTAAAGAGAATAAGCTGTTGTGTTTTGTTACCACTTGGCAACACTTTTTAATGTTTTCAACACAAGTTCAAAAAGTGTTGAAACACAAACAAATTTTTTGTCTTCTTTCCGTAAATGCTTGATACAATCCAAGATTGCTATTGTTTTTTTTTTTTAAAAAGGTTCTGTAATTACCAATTTTAGATGCAGATAATTCTAGTTAGTTGCATATTCAATTTTATTGCATTGTAAATCAGAAACTGAAGCCTCAAAAGTCTCTTGCATAAAAACTTTTCCAAATAAAAATAACTTCAATAGTCCATGGTGAGTTGCAGTGGCTGCCTTGCAACTTAACAAGATTGTTTTTGTTCAGTTAATAAAATGTTACACTGAACTATCTGATGTTGATGAATTGGAGAAATGGCTGAAAAATTCCACATCGGATGACCCGTCTAACTCCTACGTTAACCTTGATTATGTTAAGTAAGTATTGTTGTAAATATTGTTTAACATCGTATTACAGTAAAAATGAATCTGTCCAAAATTAAAGAACATTTTCCAATTTGTTTGTTTGTGTGTTCTGGTGATTTTATATGCTTTCCTTTTTTGGGTGTCTGATGTAACAATGCAGGCCTTCTGGTATTTTACAAAATCGGGCCTCACATTAACTTAAATTAAATTCATTTATAAGCTGCTATATTTGAAAATGGTAGTAACCTTAAAATGACCTTCATGCTGTTAATATGCTGTTAAACTGCTTGATTTCTCAATTCAAACAAACTGTCAAAGTGCTTTTGTTTTTTAGTTTGATTTGAGTAATTTTTCTTCTACATTTAGAAACTCTTTTTTACTTCAGGGCTCTTGGCAAATTTGATGACCTTGATATTGACCCTGCAACCGAAAGTTGTCAGGCTTACCTGAGAACAGCAGGGAAATCCCCAGGGTCCCCTAGAAATGGGGTCGTGACAGCCCCCTTGTTCTGGGACTGGTCTGACCTCTACAGAGTTTATGAAATTCAGTCGATCAACGAGCGAAGAAATCTTGCCACATCTGAGAGGTTGGAATTTTTTTAATAACTGAACTAAATCAGTAGTTTGCTATATAATAGCTATAAAAAATAAAAATGAACGTTAACTTAGGTAATTTGAGCTTTTGCTTGACTGCCTACTTAACCATGAATATTAAACATGTTTTAAAATCATGTTTTTTTGTAGTCCTGTAAAAAGTTCACTTCAATCGATGAGCAAATCCTCATTGGATTGTGTCAAGCTCTCATCCTCTTATTGGCCACCTAAAGTGGATGAGCACTTCTTCTCCATGTATGCTGTCGGTTGTGCAATTAAGAAAGCTACAGACAAAAAACAGGTAGGAGGTTAAATCTATAAACAGATTTTTTTTTTGGCTAGTTACAATCTTTGTTGTAACAAACCACTTTTAGTTTCTAACTCATAGTATGCTAGACGCTTCAGGGCTGATCCCAGTATGAATGTATTTATCTTAGGTACATTAATTAAAAAATTGAAATGGATGTTACCTTGGTGGAAATTAAATTATTTACGCTGCTAGATGAAGGGTTTGTGTTTGACATGTCACCTCAGAATACTTAGTTTTTTTTAATTCATAGCATTTCCAGGCCCCCCTTTCCCATAAGATCCTTCAATAAACCCCCATCTTTCAAACCACTGGCCAAAAATGTTGTCGGTGTTTGTGTTGTTTGGTTCCCCAACAATTTAACAAAAAGTTCAGGGAAATGACCTCACAAAAACATTTTTAATGTTTCAGGATTTTTTGCAATTTCCTTTTTCTGGAAAGTTGCTGTGTTCTGATTGGATGGCTGGGTCATGTGGTTCAAGATTGCTGTCACACATGCAGTTGAACAGTGAACAAACTGACACCAAGGTAAACACTATTTTTCAGTTTCATTCAAGCTTTATTTTAAAGTGAAAGCTACACTAACATGGATCTGTTGATCAGAGGAAAAAATGAGGGAAACATATCCAAATACATGTAAAAATCGACATGCTTTATTGTCTAAACGTTTCGGCAAATGCTCATGTCAGCATCAGTGATACGAGGGGTCACATCAGTTACACATGTTTATAACCACAGTCACATAAAGGATTGATAAAATACTGATTTGATAAACAATATTTTTGACCGTTTCATTCACCACGGAAATTAACACCAAATTTTGGCTTGTAGCCTTATTACAGAGGTTTCAAGGTTTATTGTAAATATTTTACAGAGGTTGAAACTGGTGTCAGCTTTGAGAGTGAACATTGCAAAGAGTCATAGAAAACATAACAATGTAAAGGCTGCACAGAGACTACTGATGAAGGAAATCACAAGTCTTACTGTTCAAGAAGATACGAGGTAACAAATTAACATTTTTATGTTTTTTGACCTAAATTGTGTTACAAAGAAAAATATTGTCATCGTAAATATGTTTTCTTGGTAAAATGTCCTCAACTAATCTCGTTTTTTTTCTAAAACAGCTCAAAGGACATGAAGGACCTGCTGACGTGTTGTAGAAATCTACCAGAAAATGCTGAGTCACTGTCGAGTGTAATGAATGTCAAGTACGAGTCAGCAAAGTTGCTGCATTCGACCAATCGTGTCACGGATAGTATGACACTTCTCGCAGAAACAGCAAGCAACTATCTTGAAAGTGGTAAGTCCAAGAGTATATTACTTAATTTGCTAAAAGTCAGAATTTTGAATTCGATGCAATTACATAAAGGGATTGGTGTAACAATAAATAAAAAACATAAGATTTTTGAAAACTGATTTTAAACTACATGTTGTGTTTTTTGTGTAGAGATAGTTTGAAAAGTGATAGCATTTACTTCATTTAAAAACATTTTAAAGTAGAGACTCCCACAATTTTATCAACAGGGGCAAAAACATGTGGACTTCAATGTTCAAGAAGTCTTCTAACACTCACCAAATATCTGCAAGCTGATTGGAAAAACACTGGACCACTGCTTATGGAAATTACGAAGTAGGAACATTAAACAATTTTTAAAGAAGTTGGGCAGGGATTATTGTGGTCAAACAACTTGGGCAAATACTTTGTGAACTAAATTAGGATGTTATTAACATAAAAACACACCTACTAAAATTGATATATATAATATCCTGTATCCTAAATCTTTTAACAGAAATTAAATAGTGTTTTACATTTTTTTTAGTAAAACTAAAGTTTTTCAAAAACAAGCGAAACTTAAAAAACATTTTTTTTCTTCTAAATATAAGGAATGTTAAATTGAAATAAGTTTACAATAAATTAATCCCTACTGCTTGTTTAGCTTGAATGGGAGTTCTAGCTCACCTGAAGAAAAACTTGTGAAACAATTGAAGTTCCTCGTCAACTTGGAACGACACGGTTCGTTGTCATTTGCAGCAAATCCACAACTTGTTGCGCAAGGTAACAATGGTTTTTTAAAACAGACTCTCACACATTCTAACCTAATTAAGTGTGAAAACAAGGAAAGGCGATGTCAATATAGCCAGAAAATTGTTAAAAATGTTGTTAACAGCTAAAAGTAATTTTGTCCCTTGTTTCCAAGGAGAGCATTTATATTGATTCACATTTTGTTTTCCTATTCAACTTTTACTAATTTTCTTAGATTATGAAAAATTATTTGAACTGGTTTAAATCTACGCACATGATGGATATGTATCATACATTGTGTGCTGAAAAAAATACCCCGGGCTATTCATATATTTTACTCATAAAGGCCCAAAAAAGTTCAATATTTTTTCCTGGTTTAACTTTTTAGTGTTCTCAATTAAAAGACACCATGATGTTAAGAAATGATGAAATGGGGGCGTTGGTCTTGTTTTGTAAACCTTAGAATGATTGTATGTGTGTGTGTGTTTGATTATTATTATTAGGGATGTTAGGAGATGACCATCAATCAACAAGTACAAGAAGACATCGAAATACTTAGCATAAAACTTTAACTTAATTGTTGTTGTGCCTGTAAGTGTTGTTTGTCCGACCCACAGTCCACGGCCTGAAAGTCACATGACGAGCTCAAAGTGCATCTGAGGCTCTATGGTGGCCGATGATTATACCTGGCAGTCGTGAGCTGTGGGTTATATGTACATCAGGGTGAAAGGCCCTGGTAAGACCAACATATTCCCCACTGCCTGATATGTAAAGGCGGTTTCTGATCTGTATCATGGTGTTGTTATTCCAAAGTTTTACGAATGTGATTAATTGCATAATCCTTTTGATGGCAAAGGGATGGTAAAGCCGTTTACTATCACTTGTTGCCTCAGTCTTGGCAGCTACTGCCTTCTTTCTATATTGACCCACTTTTGACCCGAATTTGTAATGTTTTTACAATTTTTTTAGCTGATTTAAAATTTTTATGGGTATCTTCTCAGGTGACACCTGAGTAAATGAAATTATTTTTATTTTTTCCAGTCAACCAGGAAATCGTGCTTGGCAGTTTGTTGAATCTCTCCACACTCCAAGCACCAGATCTGGCAAAATCTTGGTTTGCTTTGGCAGGATGGTGTTATAAGTGGGGACGAAAAATCATCGATGGTGCAAGGTGAGGCTAGCACAAAAATCATTTAAATAACTTATTTGCAAATTTAATGCAATGGAGAGGCTGCTTTTGCTACAAACAAATAGGATTGCAACGAGGTTATAGCATTGTCATTCATGTAAACTTATATTATCACTCAAATAGAATCGAAAGTAGTTGCTTTACAAACTTACCTGTAGAACACACGTACAATGGTTGACATTCAACACATTCAGAGTGAACACCAACTCAACTATAACTGAACAGACTGAGTGCAAGGTCATGTAGTGCCACTTCATGCATCAAACTTAGTGAAACAACCACTATTTAAATTAGCTAGTGCAAATTTAAATTTGACAATGCCCATCCGCATTTTGTCATCAAACCCCAACAGAACGTGTCCAGAATAGCTTTAAGAGTAAACCCCGGTTTAACTGGATTCGGTTAATACGGAATTCGGATAAAACTCGAAGTGCAAATCATGGTAAGACTTCGACATCGGTTAATCCGGATCTTCGTCTACCCCAGACTTTTGTTTTTGGTCCAAACGGGTCTGGATTAACCGGGGTTTACTGTATTTCTATAATAAGTTTTTCCGGTACATTCGCTTGTAGTTTATGACACACAAGTGTACAGTGGTTTCAAAAGCCAAAATTTAAACCTTTAAATTTGTTTTTTTTAGCACGGCCGGTTCCGTGGAATTAACAGAGGACGAAAAGAATCAAGTGAAGTCGATACTCCTGCCACTCGGTGTCGGTGAGGAGCAACTGGAGGAAGTATATGGGGTGTTGAGAAAAGCACATTGTAGCACAGCATCCATGCAGGTGAAATTGTCGTATGTTGTTATGTTATAAAACAACATTGTGGCTTAACACATAAAGCTTAAACACATTAGTCATTCCACCAGCTATAGATGTAAAGCCGCTTTAAATTATATCAGACTTGTAAGGAGCCTTAAACCAAACCAGGTCGGTTTCCAAGCTCGTCTAAATAACACAGTTTATAACTGACCTGCAGTGGGATTCGAACCCACGAAAGAAACCCATCCCCACCACAAAAAAATCACTCACAAACAGTTTGTAGAACAGTGATTCTCAACCAGGGCCCATGGCCCCCCAGGGAGGTCACGAGCTGTGTTTCGGGCGGCCACGGGTGTAGATTCACCAGAAACACCCACTAAAAGCCGTTTTCTTTTTTTACTTTATTCCCTAATTTAATCGACTATGTCACATACTATTTGTCTATATTGAGGTTAATCACGATTACAGATTCTTGTTTACTCTATTTGACCTGTTTAAAGTCGAAATTAGTGCCGAATTCCAACACGAGATTATTATTTACAGTTTTTAAGGGGGGCACAGGTCCTACAAGGTTACTTGAAGGGGGGCACGGGGCCAAAAAGTTACTTTTAGGGGGCCACGGTCCACGAAAGGTTAAAAACCACTGTTGTAGAACATTTAAACTTATATTTCCCAATTATTTGTGTCTGTAGATCGAAGGTGACACGTTGGACGATATCTCGATGAACCAGAGCGATCAGCAAAATTATCTGGTTATAAGTGAAGCAGTTTTGGAACAACTGAACTCAAGATGTGGATCATGGCTGTCTTGTGCCCCGCCTCAAATCAGTCACAGTCTGTTAGCAGTCTGGCAACATGTCTGTATGCGACTCTTCGCTCAGTACAGACTGGCGGCTCATGCTTACTTCAAGTTTCTGAGTCTTAACTCCGGAGATCAGGTCAGTATGAGATCGGAGCTGTTGAAAATAAACTTAAGAAAAAACTTGACATGAACTTGCAGCATGTTATTGTCGACGTTTTAATTACCGCTATTGAAATCGTGGTTGCTTTGTAAACTGTTGATACATTTTGCTGCAGCTAATTGTCAAGTCATTTATTGCACGGAACATACTATCATGTGCGTTGTGATAAACCGGAATGATATGAATGAGGTTAGATCCTAATATTGTCATAACTACACGCGCATAACTTGCAGGTTCCCCAAGAAATGACCGTGTTTCGCGGCTCTTTCAGAATTGTTTCTCGTTGCAGCATTGAATTTGACAAGCATTGTTGTTAAATCGCTACCTGGGCTTTTATTCCCACAGAGTTTCGCATTTTTTGCCACGGTTTGCTGCACGAAGCTCGCATGTCATCACGCTCCAAATGCGACGAGACTAGAAATTTTAAAATGACCAGTTTTAGTGATACTTTGAACTAGTTTGTGCTTTCGTTTCAATTATTCCAAATCTTAGAATATAACTTATATAACTTAGGTACCTTGCCATTTTTAACTACTAACTCCTACATGTATTTTCGCCATAGTTGGCTACAAATAAAACGCAATTATTAACCCTCTTTAAATGCGACTCGATCAGACTTTTTACTTCAACTGTTAATATTGTTGCCAACTTTCCAGGCATCGCAGAAATACGACGATGGCAACGTAACAGCCACCCTCCGGCTTCTTCGTCTCTTGGTCAAACACGCATTGGAATTACAAAGCACATTAAAGAATGGAATCGCTACTGCACCTACGTCACCGTGGAGAGGTGAGGAAATCTAATCTCTTTTTAGTGTCAATAATAAAGCTGCGCGAAAGCTATGATTTTTTAGACTTAAGGGACTTAGGAGGTTAAGGTGAGGGTTTGTAATTAAAATATTCGTAGAATCTGATCTTAGATGCATATTTCGAGATAATTTCCTTACATGGGGTATCGTGCAGAATTAAGTACCAAGCAAGCTTTTACAAACTGGGAATTCTTGAAAAATCACAAACCCCACGTCAAACTCGTAATACTTCATTGCAAACTCCAGAGGCTCAACTGCTTTAAAAGAGTAAACCAAAATATCTACTCAAATAATTCAGCACTGTTAGACCGTAGCATTTCCCCCCACGTAACTTGGAATACATTTTTCACCACAGGAATAATCCCTCAACTTTTCTCACGTCTCAACCATCCCGAACCTTACGTACAATTAAGTATCGCCGAACTCCTGTGTCGAGTAGCGGTCCAATCCCCTCATCTCATCATCTACCCGGTTGTCGTGGCAACCACCAGATCCGATCCTCGCGCTCACAACATCCTCCGGACTGCGCTGGATGAGCAGGACACCGAGGAGGACGAAGATGGGAGCGCGGAGCTGGAGAAGATGAGAATTCAAGAAGAGGAGGCGGCTGGTGAAGGTGGACTTGTTATTCGAATTTAAATAATATATTGTTCCGTATTTGAAGAGGATTTTGAAAAATTAAATTCGAATTGAAAAATTATTGTGGTTTCCCTTTCCTGGAGGTTTTGTCCATTTTTTCTGTCTAACACTGGTTTGTTCCATGCGTTTTGTCAAGACAGGGTGCTTGAATAATTTTCAAATTTGCACACATATCAGTTGATTACCCAAAGTTGATCCTCCCAATGTAAGACCCCGAATGACCCAGCGATTCACCCGAAGTCCCCCAAACTTAAAAAATTGAAAATGGCTATGCTTTCATGATCCAAAAGTTTCATAGTTTGTTGGTCGTAGCAATGCAAAGTATTTTAAAGAATTTTGTAACTTTTAATTGGATACACCGATTTTCAACCCTTAAACATTCGTTTTTTGGCGTTTACCAGTCCTTAAGGTCAGAAGTACAAGCCGTAATGAAAGGACTCATGTAAATAAAATGTATTTTAGCTGGATAATGTTACTGATCTTGCTAACTTCTTTAAAAGATCTTAATATATCAATTCCCCACAGAAACTGGTATGAATTGTTGCTACAAACGAGTCCTACAAGCTCTCAGTCAACAGAACGAAGCTACAGTGCGTGATGTTCAACTTCTCGTTGTTGAATTGCGGAGAATCACTTTGTTGTGGGACGAATTGTGGTTGGGAACGTTGAACCAACACCAGCATGATATACTGAGGTATGGATCACTTAAACTGATCGTTACGAATTGGTTTACGACCATGAAGGGAGACGCCTATTGTTTTTACTTACTTTTTTATGTCAAAATGAAGTTTACCAAATTTTCTGGTTTGATGTTTTATTAAAAAACACAGATATAATGCATAAATAATTCCTATCACACGGAATAATATATTTAATCGTATGAAACAGTCACCATCAGTTTATGTAAATAATCCAAACATGTAGTAGAATGCCAAACTAATGTAGAGTTTTTCCAGCTGTGCCTTACCATATGTCAGAATGCTTGACCAACTGAACGTCTTCAATAGGCCTAGTTTATACATGAGTGTGCCATGATCGCTAGTCTGCATGGACGCTTCAAGGTTGATCCCAGTTAACAGATGAATTTTTGTTCATTTAAACAAACCAAGTATAACTGACCAATTATTTTTATCAGACGACTTCATCAACTACAGGACGAGGCAAAACGGGTGAATTCCAACACAACGTTGACCAAGTAAGTATTTGTGAAACACATAAATGGTTCAATGCACTAAAATGTACTTGTTTTGAGTGTTAGTTGTCACTGTCTAAAGTCGTTATCTAGGTGTTTAAACGTTTTAAAACCAAACGTGTTTTTTTTTTTTTAAATCTTTTATCCGTAGTTTTATCAGTAAAAACTTGATAATATTTTTTGAAACGCTGTTTTTGTAAACAGCGAATTTCACAAACTATGCGAAACACCAACCAACCGCTGTTTTTTCGTCAGATCGGAGAAACAGATGATCTTGCGTGAACAGCAACAAGCCATAATGCGTCCTGTGGTTTACGCAATGCGTCGTGTCCAGTGTATCACAAGTGCTAAACCTGAAACCGCCCATGAAAAGTGGTTTGCTGAGAATGTGCAACCGATGATCGAACAGTCGCTAGAGCGATTACAAAATCCCCCCAACCCACACAACCCCCAATCGTGCTGGGCTGGGTTTAAACAGGTGGGTACATGGATTAGCGGTCAACTAAACGTAGAGTTGATTAGGGACTACTAAGCGCATGGGGTTTATACGTGGGGTAAATTAAGTCCCTTTTGACGTGCGTTTCGGTACATTTTAGTGAGAATTTTTTTTATGCTTTTGTTGTGCATTGATTAGGGGTTCACTTTGCGCAGAGGATTATACTTGGGATAAATTAACGCCCAAATGGGTAAATTTAACATGCGTTTTGGGACATTTATTGAAAAAAAATGTATGCTTTTTTGAATGTAAAAAAGGTTGGTATATGAAACGTTTTAGGCAAATGTTATTCAAAATAAAAACGTGTCAAAATTTTTGTGTTCTATTTGAACGACAAGTGTTTGAATATTACTTTCAAAATAGATTGTAAGTGTTGTTTGATATATTCGTATTTTATTTTCACACAGGTTCACACGCTTCTTCAGAACCGCGCATCGAAACGTTCCTCACATATTCTCAATCTCGGTGAAATCAGTCCCAACCTTATGACACTTCGATCCACTTCAATGCCCATTCCTGGTGAGAAATTTTGAATTTTTATGTAGAAACAAATTATGCACGGGGACAGAATTAAAACTGGGTAACAACGACTTAGGGTTTCCTAGCCTTTGTAAAGGAGCGTTGGGTCAAAGAGGAATTCCCTACTTGGATTGTTTAAGTAGGCATGAAATTCCAAAACTAGTTCTGTGCCAACTTGGGTTATTTAAAGGAATACGTTGAGTCGAGGGAAATTCCCGATTTTGTCTGCAAGGAAAGGAAACAAAAGGATTATGATGCAGATTAAATTAGTGTAAAATTGCATTTCTGATATTTTGACTTTTTTGTAACCTTTACAGCCTACAACAACCA
Organism: Phallusia mammillata; assembly: GCF_965637545.1. Taxonomy (NCBI): domain Eukaryota; kingdom Metazoa; phylum Chordata; class Ascidiacea; order Phlebobranchia; family Ascidiidae; genus Phallusia; species Phallusia mammillata. Next base: position 34,593,183 of record NC_137252.1, on the reverse strand, counting down.
ACACATGTTTTGGGCTAAACAAAAAAGTAGTTTTTTTTTGAATAACAACGCAAAAATTTTTTGTTTCTAATTGATACTTATCTCTGATTGTTTCTCTTTTAAGGCGTGACCGACTCGTCTCATCCAATCACGATCGAGGGTTGCAGTAGCGCGGTGACGATTCTTCCGACCAAGACTAAACCGAAAAAGTTGCAGTTTATCGGATCAGACGGACGCAGATATACGTATTTGTTCAAGGTAAATAGAAAACATACTTGTAGGCGATGTTTATGTACAGCAATCTGGACTACATTAAAGTTCACCATCAAAAATTTTAGAATATTTTTTGGAATAAACTTCAAATTTAGGCAGTAAGCAGAAAAAAAGGTAACGATATAATGGACGTTGAAACAAACGATAATAATGGACTTTCGCGTGCAGTAAAAACTAACACCGAAAATGACTTTATTTGAGTATTTCTTTTTTTGCTTAGCAATCTTATAATACTTTTTGTGCAGTGGTTCATTTCGGTTTACCACTGGTTTATAATAAGTTACTTATTATTGCCATTATATTACTAATAGGCATTATACTTTCGTGTTTTTCCTTGCCATTATATCACTTGTAGGCATTATTAATTAAATAATTAGGGTTTAGGAAAATAAAATTCATACACACAAGGTTTATTATAATCTTCATCCACAAAGCAACGGCATGTAAAACTTGTCAACCACTCAGGGTTTGGAAGATCTCCACTTGGACGAGCGCATCATGCAGTTCCTCTCAATCGCAAACTGCCTGTTACGACGTCAGCACGAGCAACGTCACTATGTTGCACGTCACTACTCCGTCACACCACTGGGGGCGAGGTCGGGGCTTATCCAGTGGGTGAGTGGGGCAACACCCTTGTTCCTGCTCTACAAGAGATGGCAACAGAGACAAGCTGTGGCAGCTGCAAGCAAACAAGTAACTTGCACGTTTATTTGTTTTATGTGTTAACTGGAAAAAAATGTTTTATGTGTTAATGTGTTAACTGGAAAAATTGTTTTATGTGTTAACTGGAAAAAAGTTTTTGGAAAGTTTTTTTCGTACGCGGGGCTTTTGTTGTTCCGTTATAACGTACACGTTACATCCCTTTTGTCGTTTTTTTTACAACAACAATTTTCGAAACGTGCGGATACTTTACACACAATATTGGCTTGGATTTTCTTTCCGGAGCTGGTGTGTTTAGGGAACTTTTAAAAACTAATTCAAACTTCGAAAGGAAGAGTTTAATCAAGTTTATCTTTAGTTTACTCCACTAATTTTCAATAATAGTGGGAATTTTTCCCATAACATAAACAAGAACCGTTTAAAAAAGGGAGTGAGTTTAACATAAAAGAAGTAAAATTGAGATGATTTTATGTCAAGATTTTTTCTCGAATATACATTAGTAATTCATTCGAATATATTTTCCATTTATTATTTACTAACCCCGTTTCTTTCACAGACGAACACTTCAGTTCCACCAAACATTCAAATCATGCGACCCAGTGATCTTTACTACAGCAAACTAAACCCAGCTATGAAGAAGGCCGGAGTGGATATGGACAGGACAAGCAGAAAGGTGACTGCACTGGCCTTGTAATTTCTACAGTTCAATCCATAGAGTTTTCAGGGTTATTCGTTTTCGGGCATGTTAGTATGGTATCCAACATCGATCCTCCCAAGTACCCGGAGCGGGCCATACAGTTCTTAAAACATGAAATTTGAAAAAAAAACTGCTATACTTAATAAAGTGAAATGAATGAACCAGGAGTTTCATACTCTGTTGACTGATGTACTGTGAAGTATTTTAGAGCATTTTGTATCTTTGAATTGGATTCACCAATTTTCACACCTTAACCCCGAAATACTTCGTTTTGGTTAACCCATTTTGTACCGTTTGCTGTATGATTTCTATCCCATTTTACAGGACTGGCCGATCGACGTTCTTCGCTCTGTGCTGAACGAGCTTCTCACCGAAACACCGGACGACTTGTTGCAGAAGGAATTATGGTGTTCTGCTACTGGACCTGCCGAATACTGGGACATGCAACAGGTTTGTCAGTATTTTTTCAAATCGTTAACGTTAAGATTAAGATACCGTAATTGTTAGCTTCAATCTTCAAGTCAAATTATTATGTGGGCTGCTGTGGCCCTCCCCAGTGCTTCGGTGGTTCGTGATTATAAAATATTATGGTAACAAGTTATTGAAGAACAGTTATAAAGATGACAACATCGACATAAAACACTAGAGTGGTTAACCTGTATCAATTAGATCCAGAGGTTAAAAAATGCGATAAACAGTGTTCTCTATATTTTGTACAAAAAAAAGCAGTTAGAAATTGACCTAAACCGCAAAAATACCTAAATTATTGAGGTCTTCCTGGTATTAAAGCTTTTTTATGGCACACCAACGATTTACTAATTCATGTTCTCGGACTTTTTGATAGAATTTAAAGTAATACTTTGCTGGTTTTCAGTTTGTTATGCTGTAAATACTACGCTACACGCCTCATTATGTCCCCTCTTTTTTATTGATTTTAAATCAGCTGGCACAATTAGCTACAATTTCACATAAAAAATAATAATTTTGGCACGCCAAGTCATTATCATTTTGCAATAACAAGTTATTTAGCGCACAACATTCAAAAGGTTTTCAAACGTTCTTTTAGTTTAAAAAAATAGTTTTTCCCCGAACTTTGCTAACCATATGTTTCCCATTTTCAGAAATACACGCAATCCACCGCTGTGATGTCAATGATCGGTTACGTCATCGGTTTGGGTGATCGTCACCTTGACAACGTGCTGGTTGACCTTGAAACTGGGGAGGTCGTCCACATCGATTACAACGTTTGTTTCGAGAAGGGAATGCAACTTCGTGTACCTGAGCGGGTTCCGTTTCGTCTCACACAGAACTTGCTGAGAGCTCTCGGGCTCCCTGGTGTGGAGGGCGTGTTTAGGAATTCATGCGAACAGGTAAAGATAAAAAATGTGCAGAAAGTCAACAATTCATTGATGAAGCACATAAAAGTTTTCCAAACAGTTAGAAATGTAAGCACATACGTTTTTGTGACTGGACTTTTTAGGTGGCACGCTACAAAATTCGCTCTTTTGTATAAATTTATGAAAGGGAAATTGTAGGCAATACTTGTGTGAAACTTAAAAAAATGTAAAGAGTTTTGAAATTTCTATCACAAAATCTCCAGATTAAAAATATCCAAAAATATACCACACATATAAACTTTTGCTGCCAGACATAATGTATAAATTTAACAATTCTCTTCTGACAAATATATTGTTTAAACCGACGTTTCAACGCCCTATTCAGGTCGCCTTAATCTGGATTATAACACCCCAAAAGTGAAAACCAACAAAACAAAAACAATGACACGATAAGCGCAAAGTTAACCAATATGCCATACATTAAAACACGTAATGTTTGCGATAAAACATCTCTGGTGGATTGAAACAGCCAAGCACTGTGGGGTTAAACTCATATGTACTGTTTAAGCCACCCACATTTGCTTATACATACTTAACTTATATTACAGGTTTTGTCAACATTGCGTAAAGGCCGAGAGACTCTGCTGACTTTACTTGAAGCTTTCGTCTACGATCCACTTGTGGATTGGACAGGTTGGTGAACACGTGGTTATCCACAAACTGCAAGAGTTCTGTTTGGTCAAGTTTTTTTTTAATGTTAGTCGTCAAAAAAAATGTAAAAAGTGACATGCTTTATTATTCAAACGTTTCGGCAAATGGTCATGCCATCATCAGTGATATGAAGGTCACATCAGTTACACCCGTTAATCGCATAAAAGATTGATTAAAGAAGTTCAAAACAACCTTCGCGGATGTTCTTTAATCCAATATCACGATCTTTCACTTTTTTGACCCAATCTATTCTATTACTTTGGTCACATTTACACCAAATCAACAAAGCGCACGACTTAATTTAGTTTTTACAACCAATCTCACAAGTTAACTCATATAGTTCCTTGTTTAAATCGAGCATAACATTATCGAATGGAATAAGCCAAAAAAATTCATCAACAATCACCTTTAAAAGTTTTAAACAAATAAACTTTAGACAAACAAATTTACTTTTCTGCACATGAGAAATCAGATTTAATCAAGTATTTTACAATAAAAGTGTGACAAAAAATAAACATTACTATAAAATTACAATGTTCGAGTGCAGAGAATCTGGCTAGAACAAGTTTTATCGGCAAATTTTGTCTTGTTTAGGTGCAGTTGAGGGGGGTTATGCTGGGGCTGTTTACGGGGGCGGTGGTGGTCAACAATCGGCAGCCAGGATCGGTGATGAGGAGGAGAAGTTAAGCAAGAAGGACATGGAGAGAGAAATCACCAGGAGTTTGTTCTCATCAAGGATCGCGGAAATGAAACAAGTAAATTTGTTCTGTTGACAACCTGCACTGATAATAATAGTAGTGATTTTTGAAACGTCTGCATGATGCATACACAGGTACTTGGCAGTTATGTTTATGATTAGATTTGTTGTTTTCATCAACTATAGTTTTTGCATCATTGTAAAATGTATGAAATAATAATTAGAAATCCCAAAGGATGAAATATATTGGTTATAAGTTATCAAAAAGTAAGTTTGTCTCTTTTTGTTTTGGATAATAATGCTTGAACGACCAGCAAACAACCATGTGTTCTTCGTTCGTCGTTCGTTTTTGGTTCCTTGGACGTTAAAGTGGTTCGTTTCATGTTACTTGTAACATGCACCAGCGCATTAAAATTTACCAGCGTCCACACATTTGGAAAAAATTGAGTTTATTTGCTCGATTTTAAGAAAACTTAAGTAGCTTCGAATTTGAAAAATATTTAAAAAATAGTTTTAAAAACAACTTTGACAAAACCTGCGTCAGATGAAACGTTTGTATTTAAGGTTTTGTTTTTTTAGGGCTGGTTTAACAATCGAGATGAAATGTTGAAAGCACTTCCGATGCTGGTGGAAAAACTGAATGAATACAAAACTCACTTCAAGAATAACGTTGAGATGAACGAGAGTATTCAGGTTGGTTGGATCATTTTAATCTATGATGTCTAGGATATAGCGCCCTCTCCTGGATACTTTAGCTAGTTTGGTTGTGCAATACATGAGATTACGTTTGTGGGAACCCACAGTGATACTCAGGGAGCCTGTATGCTTGTCCAAAGGTAAAATCTATGCTGCAAAGAAAGTGATGTGTGGCCACAGCGTCTACATCTAATGTTGCTTACAATCCCCTTAGTTGTACTCAGGGGGCTTGTGTGTATTTGCCTAAACACAAAGACAATCCATGCTGCTCATCAAGTGAAATGAGAGAAAAGTTTTGATTTTTTTATGATTTTAATCTATATCTGCAGTTTAACAACATTTACTGATGAAAAACAACACTATCTAAGATCGGTTTTAATTTCCCAGAATCTGTTGGAAGTGAAATCCCAGGTGAAGACGGCATTGAACGATTCTCGTCATCCCTACAACAACCTGCCTTACAGATGGCAGCAACACAGACAACAACAGATGAAGAAGGAGACTACACTAAACCACGTTCAGGTAAATTAAACTATACAAATGTTAAGCAGTGTGGACGCAACAAGAAAACTCGAAGATTTATTGTGTATGAGCCATTCAGTAAAAAACTGAGACATATTTAAAGAATGTTTGATTAAAAACCATCATCATGCAAATATGAAGTTCGCTTAAGGTTTAAAAGTTTTTAAGATTTTCACTACTCGGCATTTAACCATGAAAGTGTAATATCCATTCATAAAAGATTAAAATAAACACTCTTGGGACGTTGTGTTCTCTTTAACAACACACAGATAAAAAAATTACTAAAGGCTTTCCACATTTAAACAAAAGCTAAAGTTTTTCAAATATGACTAACCACAGAACTAACCTTTCCACATATGACTAAAAACGGAACTAAAGCTTTTCACATCCGTCGGTGTTTGAACTCGCGACCTTTGGTCTTTCCAGGACAAGATTACGAGTTGTGAAGAAAACTTAAAGAGATGCGGATTGTTGCTGTCTGTTCTGCAAAGCCCAGAATTGGCCGCACTTCTGGCTGAGGCAACCACTGCACTTGATATCGGTCCGTGTGCGTTTGAACACGCATCAAAGTTTCTGCATTCAGCCGGACAAGCTAGTATGGTGTCACAAGCTCAAATGGTAAGGTTTAAATGATACGAATATGTGCTATTTAAGTTTAAAAAAATGGACTAAAACAGAGTTAAATTGCATTTGCACAAAGTAAAATGCATGTCAATAAGGTATCAACGCAGTTTGTTTCTTAATTTTTTATTATTCCATTTAAACATGTAATCAGATCGAAGCTCGCTATGTTTTTCCTGGCAATGAAGATAGTAAAAGAAAAAAAATCCTAAAATTCTAAATTTTTGGGAAATTACTGTTTGAAAAAACTTTTAATTACCTAAATATTATCAAGCGTTAAAATCGGATTTTTCGGTGCGGACAAAACGGTGTTTATTGTTTTCTGATATGTTTAAAAGTGAAAATCATTGATTAGAAGTCATAGATGAACTAAAAAATGAATAATTCCATTTCAGACAGAGAAGGAATTGATGACAATAAGCAACGAGCGTCGGCATGCAATGAGATCATGCCTCGACATTTTGAGTCAATATGCTGCGATCGCAGCACAATTCCCGCCACAAGGTGTCCTACGCAGCCACCGGGAGGCGATATGGAGTCGCAGATTGGAGAAGATGGTGGATGGATTGTTGAGGGTCGACTGTAGCACGGCGAGATCGGAGATTGAGAAAAGTAGATCGAAAGAGACTCTTCTGACCCAGGTTGGTTTTAGCACAAATAGCTTACCGGTAGTCACTTTGGTGATTGGAATTGGGTTTTTTAATGAACACTTTAATATAAAACATTGCGTGTAAAAAATTCTAAATTTCAACCAGACGCTTTTAACCGCAATGAAGTGTCGGTCTTAGAGTGTAACATGCACATTTCTAGAATTTTTATGCATTTTTTTGCTGGTTGGAGTTCAGCCTAGCTTTAAACAAAATGGTGTCCGGCTGATTCGGTATTCGGTATACGTTGTCCGACTGACCTATGTTACGCTATATGCAGAAGATTAATTGCGGATAAACACGTAACAACTAAATGAATGCGCACAAAATAACTTAGATGTGTTTCGGTAAACGCGCACGTTTATGGGACATTATAGCAGGTTCTGCACGAAAAAGACAAATTAACCGCAAAATTCTAAGACTTTTTTGCTTTTTTTAGTGTCGTTTGATCGGGCAAAGTTCAAATCGTTCTGTATCTGAAATACCTGTCTCGTTAAAAACATTTTTTTTTGTAAAATTGTCAAATGGTAACATAGCCACCTTGTGCTTACAACGTTGCAGGGTCTAATCCCGCACCGACATCTTGTGTATTTCCTCATTTTATTTGGTTGCACTACAATTTTTCATACTTTGGTTCAACTGGAAAAGTCTCCGATTGGCGCAATGCTGCACAAGTTTCTTGCTGAAAAAAAAAATTGAGTCGTAATAAAAAAATGTCGAAGAAAAATGAACATAAAATACTGTTTACACATAGAGTCGAGCTCGGATTTAAACCCGAAACCTTGCAACTTAAAGTTAGTTTTTAAAACTCCATTATTTCACACAGACTAGAGCGTCGAGTGCCAAGGATTCGACTTTACAACGAGAAGTGGCAACACTCAATACTGATTTGATGAAACTGATCGAACGAAGAAACCGGGAACCCGTAACAGCTGGAAAGATGGGCGAAGCTGAGCGCTTGGTCGCTAAGCAACAGGACATCATCATCAACTTTGTTAAGGTCGGTTTGGGTCGGGAACTCGTGTTTCTTACAATTTAAAAAATAAGAAATATTCAGCTTGCTGCCAACGGCATGTGAACTAATTGGAACTGCTTATGTGATATTCCTTTTTAGGCCCTGCCCCAATATAATATCAAAATTTTATTCAAAAAAACGTTGATTTTGGCGCAGAAGTCCGCGGGCGTTTTTGCACGGATTTCATTCTTTTTCGAGGTTCTGTTCAACCCAATACAACCCAATTTTTTACATCGAACTGCGGTTTTTTTTATGTACCTAACTCTACTTTGCTTCTGTACCTCATATTTTATGGTCAGCGGACGATAAAACAAACTTCGCATTTCGCAGGAAAGTGGCCGTGACGGCCTCGGACCTTCCACAGCTGTTCTTACGATCTTATTGTGCGCGTTGGACCAGGGAGCGGTTGCCATGGAGACAGCGGCTTCCGGCGCCGGCCATCGCTTGGTGGATATGACGTCACAAGAGGGAGATTGGTTCCTGGAAGAGTTGTGTGGATTGTTTGGTGAGATGCGGCAACGATCAATACAAGTCGGTGTCACACTTATAAATAAATAAATAAATAATAAAAAGATCGGGCAAGTTACAAAACAGAAACGATATTCTCGAGAAAGATGAGTAAAACCTAGCTTTAAGAGCATGCAAAATAAAAAACGACAATAACAAACTGCTTAAAGAAGGAAAACAAAATGACACAAACGATTTTAAACTTCGTAGAGACTCTAGTAACTATTGCGAGTTTCTTTTCTTCATCATATTTAGTTCACAATAGAACTACAAGGACAATGATCGTTTTACATTGCTCAAGGTGCAACATGTTATTGACCTTCTCTAGCGTGGCGCCGAAAACTTTAATTGTCACTGACCCCGACTGTTGTTTGAAACACTATACAGTATAAACGGGTCTGTTCAATGTTAATGAGGAGGAACATACCGGCACAAATAGACGTAAAAAGCGACATGTTTATTTTTCAAACGTTCCGTCAAACGCTCATGCCATCATTAGTGATATAAAGGGCCCCATCAGTTACACCTTGAGTCACGAGTTACATAAAAACCGACTGGTATTGCTTTCAAATCGTACTTTTTATTTCAGCTAACGTTGTTCAGCTGCTTCGTGTCGGTGATGTTCTGATGAACGGTCTTGTCCCAAACTCTGATGTCAAATCAAGTTCGATTGTGAAAGGATCCAGTCGATGTGTGATTTGCGCTGACAACGTGTTCCGCGCGCTTCTGGTAAGAATTCCTTCAATGAACGCAAATTACTTCTTTGTCTCATGTGTTGACCGGCCTTGTAAGAAGCACATGGTTACGCAAAAACTAGCAGAGCAAGAAAGTAAGGCAAATACTCCAGTTGATGATAGTGAGGTTGCTTTATCCGCTCTGTACACGCCAGTTTAAAAGGTTCATGGCGAAATGTTGATTGTTATAGTCACAGCTCATAAACCTCCTGAACTTGTTTAACAGGACAATGGCGGTTAAATGATAAACCCGAAATGATTTTCTTTTAAAGTGTCAACTTTAAACTCCGCTTTGATATACTTTGCCATATATGGGAACGGTTGGAAGGCCGATCTTATTCGGAAAACGCCTTGTTAGACCTAGTGTACTGTGATTGATATATGAGTGTTCTGTAATCTCTGATGTGCACGAACACTTCAGGACGGATCCCAGTTTTAAATTTGTCTTGATCTTAGCGGTTTTGACCAGAGTTGGAACTCGATTTAGGAATGGCCTTTTTATAACATTGCTTGTGTACTCAGGAATTGTTCAACAACTTCCGTAACATCATCGCGCCGGAAGCAGTGAAACATCTTCAGTGTGAAGAACCATCAGTGATCGAACTTGTGTCTGCAATCAGCACCATCGTGCAGGGAGTAAGACTCGATGACCTTACAAAACAGGTGAGAGTAAAAAAAACGAGAGTACCGATAAGAGTAGCAAGAGTTTTTGTCACTACCAGTATAAATTACTGTATTGCTAACATCGTTTTTTTGCCAATGAGTTTATGCTCTTTTGACACTCGAAAACTTAATTCCGATTAGTTTATTTGTGTCTTCTGCTTCTGTAGATGGCAATATTATTGATAGAAAATACTGAATAAATATTTTCGTTCAACTGGTGTAATTCTAAACAAAATATTAGCTGTTGTTTCAAGAACTTGTAAGTTGCTGTGAAGAAGCCCGAATATTCTGGTGGGCTAAACGTCAGCAAAAATACAAGTTCTTGAAAAACAACTAGTATTTCGTTTGAATGACAAATTTGTTGAATAGTTTTTTCCGTTAAAAATATCCCGAACAAGCTTGATGTTATAATACATTCGAACTATGCATCCCTTCGTTTTCTACTTGCTCAAAACTCACCAAACAACATTGCACTCTAACTCGTGTTAACTCTTTCAGCTGATGAGTTTTCTGCGCAACCAGGGAATGCAAAACGGCACAACATCATCTTATGAGGACGCGCTCAGTGAAGCGCAACGGTTGCAACGTCAGTACAATCAGCTGTTACAAGATTCCCGACAGGTGATTTCCCCTAATCATTAGCTTATTTTGGCCAACTTGGCAATTGCAGGTTGAGTCACTGGAACCTTGTACTGTTATCTTTGCTGATGTCGCGTTATTCATGAAACACTTTAGTGCCGGGTTTCTTAACCTTTTTTACTCCACCGCTGACACATTTCCGATAAAGCCATTTTTTCCACAAACGTAAAACCATGTACCGTCCACTTTTAATTGACTACATTTAGCACCTTAAATCAACTACGGACACCCAAAAAAAGCTCTACCAAGTATCGAAAACCCTCTTCTTGTAGAAATGCTTAAACGAGTAGTGGATTAAAATTTGCAACGCCCACTCTTTAAGTAACAGTATTTAATGCGGTAAAACTGAAATGACAGCATGAAAAGCTTCACCAAACATCAAAACCTCTTTCTTGATGTAGAAACGCTCAGACGAACAGAGGCTTACAGCGGGACAGATGTTGCTTCAGGCTTTCGACGGTTTATTCTGTTCAGTCCAGAAAGAATTTCTGTCACTTCTTTTCGAGCGGAGTCGTTTGCATGTTCCGCATGAGTGGAGCTTCGTGGACGTGCTCACTGAACCTTTACAACTACAGAAACTGAAAAATTTGCCCGGTAAGATGGATGTATTCATTCTGGGATCAGCCCTGAAGCGTCGATGCAAACAAGCGATCACGCCATACTCGTATATAAATCATGGTATGCCAGGCCTATTAAAGGCGTTTTGCCGCATCAGCCGGTCTTCCAATCACTCTCAAATGGCAAGGCACCAACTAGGAAAATCTAGCCTGCGGTGGGATTCGAACCTACGACAGAAGTCTTTCTGGGAACGGCTGATTCGGTATGACGCCTTTAATAGGCCTGGCGTACTATGCCGGGTATTTAGAGTTCGTTGGTTGAATAGATTAAATGGTTTTTGAGTTACTAAACAAATATAGCTTTGTTTTTCGTACAAGTTGCGATGTTCGAAAAACTCTTGAGAACTAGATTACATACTCGACTTTTTAAAGCAGAACTCTTTATTTTTTTCACACGAGTAAGATTTTTCTCGATACTCCAGTTACGTTTTCGAAAAGATTTCTACTCTATTTCAATACTGCACCCATTCTATCTGGTTTGGTCCCGTTCTGCAAATCATTTAATTAAAGCAATGCTTCCGGGGTGTTTGATTGTGCTAAATACATTTAAATGTAGACGTTCAAATACCTGTTATAGTTAAATTGAGTGCAAAAAACACTCCCAGTTATGTTAGTAAAAAAGTTTATGTTCAACACCATGATCATTGTTCCTAAAAAACAATTAATTCAACAAAGCAATTAGTTACCAGGTGAATTGATCCCAACCATCATATTTTCTCACAGGACCAGAGGACGCTCTTCAGGCGATAATGTTTATCAAGCAAATCCAATCCATGCACGATTTCTTTGTCCTCTGTCAATCCAACTGCAGAGCTTTCCTGGTCGATCGGATGCCATCTAGCGGCAAGAACACCATGACTGGTCAGAAAATTATGATTTCTATGCTACACACGTTTAAGTCAGTTTTATTTTTTCAAAGTTTCTAAAAAAATATTCTGACCTACTTTTTTACGCATTTAAGTTTATTTACAAAGTTTATTAACAAAATTTGTAGCACTGTAATTACATTCTGTAGATGCTGCTGTATTTTCGTCTTTATTTCCTGACTTATATGTGCTGCACATGTATCTCGCTTAACAGTTCACTAAAATTATATAAAATGTGTAGTTGGAAGAAACAAACAGGGTGTGACCAAATTTAAATGAGGTGTAATCATAAGTTTTGTATACACAGGTCACCACTACATGGGAAGCAAGTCTTTGTATTCAGAAGATCGACTCGCGAAACCCATTAAACACTTCATATCACATTTCGTTCAGGAATTGCTCATTGGAATCCCGTCCGAGGTATTCACCACTCTCTACTTAAAAAAAACTCAAAAATGGCCAAATCCTAAATCTTTAACCCTCGTTTTGCTGACAGTGTTTGAACGTTAAATCGTTTTATTTTGAGTATTATTGTTTGAGTCGAGGTTTAGACACCCTGCATTAAGTGAACGTCCTTTCAACAAACAAACACTTGTATCACACAGGTGCTTGGATACGCGACTTGTAGTTACATCGAACTGCACAACATTGAACTTGCCAGTTTCGTGCGACCAAACCAACCTCCTTTGATTGCTAAGACAATTTGTGATGCTGCTGTAGAAGCAAAATACACACAGGTATGTTTCTGACAAATTGGCCTCTTTTCATGCTGCCAAGGAGTTCTTTGCTTGCGGGTTCAAGTCCCGTATAGTTTTGTTCTTTATTTGCAGATGTGGTTTCCTAACATGTGCGCCTTATGGTAACCGAAAAAAACAGAACAAAAATAAGTTGTAGAGTAGTAAAAAAGAAAAACATTGCATGAACAGTGAAAAAAATATATTAAAATAAAAATCATTTTATAATTGGCTTTGTACCTTGGCATATCTGGTTTCCAGCGCTTTTAATATTTTGGACATTTCGCCAGAACTTCCTCGCCAAGCCGACAATGTTGATTTATCAATTCCACCGAGCATGGAAAGATTTCGACCGCGCTCAGAGGTTGGACGCAAATATCGCTGCTACGAGGTCGAGTTTGCAGAGAGCCCAACTACAGGTAAAAATGAAATGCCACAGTTACCTAATATGCTAATTACCTAAGCAGCAACATCACACTTCTTATATAAGCAACCATAGCCAGTTCATTGATTATGACACAAAGGCTGTTGGTTTGTGAAGTGTTACTTCCAAAGGTGTGGGTTTGTCCACTCGGCATTGATGTGTGTATTTACTTTGAAGAAAATTTTTATCCAAAAGCCAAAAAACTTGCACTATTTTCTGTTCTGAATTTTCACAATTGACATGGAATTTAACCGTAATTTTAGTTTTTTTTTATAACCACAATAATAAAAGAACACCGTAGACTGTATTTAACTACCACTGTAGGTGGGAAAATGGTTTATGGGAGTCGCTAGCCAGGTCCACTGGGCGTCTCCTTTACGCACGCCCTGTTGTTCACACTTACAAGCGTTTATAACCTGCGTTATGTTATAGTCCAAACCGCATAATTTTTTCATCTTTAAAATTCTTTTACTCCAGGTCACCCGCTTTCAGTGGCTGCACGAAGATTTACTCGAGGCCGGCGCAAACACTTCGTTTGTGTTGCCACGGCGACGTGACGTCATCAACGATCTGAACAAGCGCATGAGCACACTGCGCCATCTTGAGGCCATGTTCCAACAAGTCAAGGTGAGAAATTTCTGGGAGTTTCAACTGTTGAAAAATACAAAAATCGTTTCCAGGCGTTTAATGGCTCAGAATCACACTTACATTTCGTGTAGTTTTAGATACATAACCCCGGTCAAAATAAAGTGTTGTTTAAGTGTGTTTGCCGTCTTGCTCTATTCTATTTGTCACAACAAAGACCACTTAAAAACATGTGCAATTATATGTATTTACTGTACACCAGCTCTCTGGCAGTTCTGTGTTTTATTAATGTCTATAGTCAGTACAGTTAACTTTAATTTTTTTAAGTTTGTTTGATATCGGGAAATTCTACTAAGGTAAGAACTCACATCACACAAAGTTTGCTAAATACCGATATGTGGCGTAAAGAACATTTGCAAACATTTATTAGCAAGTTCTGTAAAAGATGCTGACAGTTAGGGCTATCAGGGTCGGGGTGCGGAATTTTTATAAAAAAGTCCAAATATTCGGGCCAAGTTTTTGACAAATGTTGTTTGGAATTCTTTGATATCGTACGTATAACACACAACGGATTTTTTTCAGGAGAAAGCGATGACGCAAAACACTTCGATCCAACAGCGCCTCAAGTGGGCGGCAGGGGCAAACCCGAGTTTACAAACTGTGCTGAGTTCGGTTGAAGCTGATGTGCAAACCAGGTCGAGGTTGCTCGACAAGGAAGCATCATTGAGGTGAGATGAATTTGTGATTAAGTGTTTGGCATGTTTCATGTTTACATTAAAACATGTTTTTTGATAGTAATTGCTTTAAACGCGGCTTTTGTGTTGTTTTCTAAAATACGTACAGAAAATTCCAGTGTGAAAAACACTGAATAAGACGCCGTATTTTATTGTTTCACAAAACAACTGCCTTTCTCTTTTATATTATAAGCATCGTCAATATCCGAAAAGCAAAAAAATCTAGTACAGTCAAGAAATAATGACCCTGAATCTTCGCAGTCCTTTTGCTTTGCTTGCAAAGAGATTTTATTATTCAGGAAACTTGCTTACTATGTAGAATGTGTGTTACAAACTTTCAATCAAAACATGGTTTGTTTATTTATTTATTTGTTCGTAAGTAGACAATAACATTGAAATTTAGGATTTGTGCCACAAACTGTGTCAGGTTATGTTTGTGAGGAAACCACATCAAAAAGTAATGATATTGTATTAGTTGGTGAAAGTGTGGTAAAAAAGTTTTAAGATATGGTCAAAAAAATGGTTAACAAGGTACTACTGCCAATCTTCCTTTCTAAATATGAAATCGTTGATGTTTGAGTTTTGTTGTTCGTTCGCATAGCCTGCTGTCGTGGGTTCGAATCCCACTGTTTGCAATTTAACATTCAAACAAGTCATTTGATTCAATATCAACCTCTTGTATATTTACAGTTACACCAAACCAGGCGAATATTCAAACCTGCAAAATTCACATTTTCGCCAAACTTTTTCATTCTAAAGCAAGTTTGTTTCACGTATTTGCATCCAAACTTCTTTTCCACAGTGAGAAGATCATGGATGTTTGCGAGAAGGCGATTTCTTTCGAGCAAAGTCGTCTCGCGATTGGAGGAAACACGTCAGAGGTTGATGGAGCGTTTGTGAGGTTGCTGGACTCGTGTGAATCGGTGTGTCGAGTCATATCAACAACTCCTATACAAATTGACCCACAGGAACAACTGGCTGTTGAAATATTGGTAAGACACCTTTCCTTTGCTTTTTATTTTGTCGCCGAAAGAGAGAATATAAATTGGCAGTTATTGTACAACGACGGATTTTGTAATTTTCACAAATTTTCTGATTTGATTTAATGACCCTGAATCGTTGCGGTCCAGCAGTCGGGATATTTGTAAGACAACTTTGCTGACATTTAAATTTGATTAAAGTGGCAGACCTTGATAAACATAACATTGCTGTACGAAAGCGGCACTGTCGTTGATTAGTTGCCATAAGACAGAATAAAAATTTTAATAAGTTACTGTGTTCAAACGTCAAACTTCGTAGTGTTCCCCGAAATATTTACCCATTTTGATAAACCAACTGGTTTACTTAATCGATCATAATTTCTACCAAACACAAACATATGAATTTTTTTCTTCAGCCTCCGAAACCGGGATTGAACACAGAAGAATGGCTGCAGAAAGTGTCGGAAAAACTCCATCAGAACGTGGCCATGAATCGTCAGCAGAGACAACAGGAGGAACAGAAGATGGGAATAGTGAAGTCGAAACTTCGTGACCTTGTGACGTCAGTAAAACAGCTTCTGTCCGGTCACAGTCGACTATTGTCTGACGTCAAGGCACTGCTAAAAACTATGGCAAAGGTAGGATATGTTCGACTGAGGATTTGTGTAAAACGTGCTATGTTTGCCAGGGAAAACAAATTTGGAAGGCTCGCGTTGTTAGAAGTGTTTGCAATTCTAGATAAGTGTTGTTGTTTATTGTTTAACCTGCTTAACCCTATAATTTCTTTAACATGTGTTTAATTATTATAGCTCCTATTTTCATAAACAGTTTTTTTGTGTAAAGTTTAACACATGTTTCTTTCTTTGTTGATCAAGAAAACATGTGTTTCACACTTTGCAGCTAGTTATGTAAAGTTGTTTTCAAAAACCTTTAGATCAGTGGTTCCCAACCTGGGGTTCGCGGACCCCCAAGGGGTCCGTGAGATGGTTTCAGGGGGTCCGTGTGGAGGCAAACATTTGTAGTAGCATTAACAACAGTACAATATTTTTAAGTTCCCAAACCGTTTTTACAATCCTGCATCTGAGTGCAAACTGTTTATCAAATCCTTGGATCAAGAAAAACTTGTGATTGTTCCTCCATTGTGACATCACAACATACATTAACAATAGAATTCTTTGTGCTTTCTTTTAAGTATTGTACACCAGAAAATTTATCTCTTTGTTGCATTGACTGCTACAGTACAGAACCTTATTAGGACTGTGAAGGTTGATTACAATTCTGCCCCCAGAAAAGTATAATAACGTATAGGTATAATGAATGAAGGAAACGAAAAAAGACTAAATTACGTTGGGGGTCCGCGGACCGATAAAATTTATAAAAGGGGTCCGTGACTACAAAAAGGTTGGGAACCACTGCTTTAGATCTTAGGTGGCCGGTTGGTTAATTAACGAGAATCAATTTACCCAATCAAATCTCTTCCCAGGAGGAGGACTCAGTAGATGAGGACGCAGACGCATCATCAGGAGTAGGGAGTGTCCGCAAATACATGGAGAGATACAAGGAATTGACATCAATGCTGAACGACACTCTGATGGATGTATTGCAGGGTTGTGAGGCTTCTACCATGCTTGATCCAGATCCGCTGATCGAAAGGCTCACTAACATTGCTGGAATGGTCGTCGGGTAAGATTGTGTGGTTTAAATCTTGTTCAACTTACGCACAAAATAGTTCTGATAATCAAAAAAGCGTGTGTTGTATCAAACTTAGAACTACATTAAATTGTTAAAATGTTGAAAAAATGATCAAACAAAACAATAAATGAGAATCGAGATAAATCTGCTGTTTTTACCTAATTTTTGTTACATCACTTCAGTGTTCGTTTGTGTTCTTTGATAATTTGGGTTATGTATTTCAGTTGGAAGCCGACATCATTGGCACCTGTTTCAAATCAGTACATCATACGCTTAGTCTTCTTTCAATGCGCGATCAAAATCGCCTGAATTACTGTCGTCTGGTCATTATAATGCCACGAGTCACTAAAACCACTAACAGTTGCACTTGACCTTCTTGAAAACAATTTTATTGCTCGATTTTATCCACTAAAACTGAGTAGTTACCCCCTCCTTACGTGAAAAAAATATTCATGGGGCTGGGAGCTAAAATTAACTGCAAATAATAGAAAAAAATACCCTCTTCACCATATTATTGGTTGCTTAAGTGTTAATGAGTTCTTACCAGGGATCTTTTTTACTAAATGTGATTTTTTTTGTCACTTTAGTGTTTACGAAGACTTGGTGGCTTTCGCGAACCCTTACTTGGAAAACTCATCAGAACGAAACCAACCCACTTTCGCCACCGCTCTGAGGGTGGGAACCGGGTTACCCAACCCCAGGGGAAGTCCCGGACCCCGTAAACCAACAGTGTTGACCCTTGGTGGGGTGAACGCGTCTCCGTCAGCAGGAACCCCTAATACACCACCCATGGGGCTCGAGGCTGGGGCCGGTTCGACGACAGTGGCCCCAGAAACTGGGGGTTCAGCCCCATCTAAGACTGGGACTGGCAGTGGGGTTGCGACGAGCCCCAAGAAGAAAGTTCGAGACCCCAAAACAGGAAAAGGTATTTCCTTCATAAGTTTGATGTAAAAACAAATGTTACAAAGTGTTTGTTTTAATAAACCAATTTAAATACTGTCGGGGGGCGGATAAAATGCCGTCGCAGGCCGTAGTGTTGAGACTACCTGTTCCTAAGTTATACAAAACCAATAAAAAAACGACTTGTTTAATGATTTATTCTCTTTTCCGCAGCTATCCAGGAACGCAACTACTTTGCTGTGAGTGTTTGGAGAAAAGTTAAGACCAAGTTGGATGGGCGAGACGCAGAAACCGGCAAAAGATTGCAGGCGGCCGAGCAGGTGAGATGTACCAGACACTACTGCGGTACCAAGTGTACCGAGCCTTGTTGGTGGAGGTACTAACACAGGAACTCACAGTGGAGAGGTTTTCTAAATACCGATAGATGGAACAAAGAGCATTCGCAAATATTTAAAACGCTGACGGTTAGGTTATTAGGGTTAGGCTGAGGTTTCATAATAAAAACAATAAAAATCTTTATGTTGAATTCGGTCGTATCACAGTTTCGCTGTTAGCTTAAACAACTGCGCTCGTTACGCCATCTATGGGTATTTGGCAAACTTTTTCACTGTGAGTTTACATGTTAGTAGTTGTACCTTCCTTATTGAACAAAACAGACCAGGCATTATGAAACAAAGTCACACTAACACCACCAGGGCACAAAATAAATTAAACCATTTTATCAGTTGAATTTGCGACGCTAATATATTTCAAGTTGTACTCGGAAATGTCAAAGCGAACTTCATATTCTTTGTCCTCATTATTACGTCACAAGTGCACCGTGACAACGCTTCGAGTTTTTGAGTATCATCACGAGATAGATAATGTTTTTCAGACTGATTTTGCCAACGCTTTTATTTCTACTCAGTTGCAAACAACTAGAAATTGTAGTTTAGTTCAATTGGTAAAGCGCCTGTCTTAAGTCATGGGGTCGAATTCCAACACAGGATTGTTTAACATGAAATTCATATAGCTCATTGCCCGCGTGGTATGCAAAGATACAAAATGTAATTAGGCCGCCAAGCAACCATTTTTTACATATTAGTGACATTACATTGGCCAGGACGGGAACCAATTGTTAATTTTTTTGGTTTTGTTAATTGTTGCAATTTGATTTTTTTCCCAAATCGTTCAGCTGGTGACATGACATTGGTCGTATATAAACCGATTGTTCCTTTTTTTTCAAAGTTAGAAATGTAATTAAATCGCCAAGCAACCTTTTTTTTTTCAATATTAGCTAGTGACAACAGATTGGCTGAACATGAACCAATGACATCGGCCCCATTTAACCAATTGTTGATTTTTTGCTATTTTCACAGGTTGATCACGTGATCTCAGAAGCGACGTCACTGGACAACCTGTCAATGTTGTACGAGGGTTGGACGGCCTGGGTGTGATCTCCCTGTTGTTTTGCGACACCTGGTGGTGTATGTTTATCCCCTCTATCCTATCTCTCTCTCACTATGTCAGTTTGTCTGCGACCCCCCGACTGTGCCCCCCAACTCCCAATTTGGTCGAAAAGCGGTTTCTAAACTTGTTCTCTGGAGTGGTAGTGGATGAGCGCAGCGGAGTTGGGAGGGCGTGAGAGAGTGAGAGCGCCCCCTAGTGTATCCATCACTAAGTAGCTCATTTTGCGATGATAACACACGCATTGATACAGAAATAAAGTCCGCAGAATTTTTCACACCTACTCGTGATGCCGCGCCAGATGTGAAGAGCTTTTTTTCTGAAAAAAACGGTAAATTAAAATCCCATTTTATTGGATTGCTTCAAGTTTGTCTTTTTGTCCGATATTCTAAAGTTAAACAGTAGAGTCGTAACTTTTGGTTTTTCTGCTGATTTTTTGGTAATTTCTGCAACTGGAGGTTAAGGTGGTAAAGACTGTATATAGGTGTGTGGAGTTGGAGTTGGCATTATTTTGTGTTGTTGTTATTTTGCTTTAAGTCGTCAATGTGTTAAGCTGAAAAATTGGATTGCCAAGGATAATTGATAACTTTACAACTACATATTTAATTTGATTAAAAACTGCTTTCGTTAACAACAAATTTAAATTTTTGCTATGTTATGTCCCTGATATGTTAAAATCAATTGTGTTGAAGAAAAACTGAACTTGACACTTTCGTAATAGCTTTGTCCTGACTTAATCTTTGTCCCATTTAACTCTGTTCTTTGTCTCTAAAGATTATAGGAAGTGCTTTCAAAATTTGGGACATATAGTTAGCATCGTTAGTTTGTAAATAAAGGATGATTTAGTGATAAAAACAAAAAAATGTTTGGCCATTTGTGTTTCTATTGTAGACAAGAAATTTGTAACTGGGAACATGTTTTTATGTGTTCGTTAACACCCAAATCAAACTTGTTAAAATATAGAATATTAGAACAGACAAACTTTCTGTTTTTAAGTGTAAAAGGTTTTCCAATGCTTCATTTGCTTCAGAACATTCTGTTTAAATTTGTGTAGTTTTAACAATATTGTTTCGAATGTATGTAAATTTAGAAGTTTGACTTTCCGGCGAAAAAAAATCCTTTTTTAACAACTTCAAAACATACATGTGATTAGCTTTTGTGTGCGTTGAATAATTCTGTCTTGTCATTTGGTGAAATAAAATCCTGTACAGAACAATCTGGTGTGCGTATGTACGAGGTTTAAACCGACACAAACAAAGGTTTAAACCCATTAAATGTCCTTCCATGTAACTTGAGAAGCAATGAATGGCGATTAGCTAAACGCTGATAGTGTTCAATTACTTTGACCCCTAACTGTGTAAAAGTCTCTTAGCTATCATTTGAGTTATGCTTAAAATTAGGGTTGGCCTGATACCCAGTTTTCTATGCAATACCAGTACCTGAGCACAAAAAATACTGTGATCAGATACTTAGTGTTAACATGTAAAATGCATTATTCACTTTAAATATCTCCTTCATTTTCTGGTTTGTACGCATTGTATCAGCTTAACAAAACAAAATTGTAATGATTATTACTCTGTTTCTGTTAATGACTTTCCTTGGCCAACATTAAAGAATCTAAGATTATCTATCATTAGAATTGTGCTCATAATATTTGTTTCATGAAAAGGTTCATGTTGTTTTAGAAATTGTTGTGCTACATGTAATCAAGACTTGATATAAGATAGTTTATTTACTAAAATAGCACAAACATGATTGGCACAATCAAACAAACACAAAGCACTGATGGATCTAATAATGAGATGCAAAAAATAAACATATTGAACCAGGCAAATTGTTTGTTCAAATACAAAATAAAGTAGGTAATTAAAGTTAGGTAGGATGTAAAGGGTTGCAATAAAAGTTAGACTATCTTTAAAATACAACTTTCAGTAACACTTGGAACTAACAAAATAAAACTTTGGTGAAAATTAGGAGCTAATTGTGCAAAGCAATAACATAGACAGCATGCCTAAATTATAGGTAAGCAATTACTAAAATAGGTACATAACGATCAGCTGAATTTCAGCCACATACTACAATTAGTAGTCTATTGGAATTAAGAACAAAATCCTTTTGTGAAATAAAAATGAAAGTATATGTCAGCCAGCAGCTTTATCTCATTAAAACAATTTTTGTGGTGAACCCTAAACAGAGGATTAAACCTTTAATTATTTGTTGAACCCACGGCTTTCAAGCAAAATCCACTATTTTTGATGCAAGTATTACATAACCTTAGCATGTCATGACTACGCGGGGCCAGTTTCGAATAAAACTTTAGTACAACTGGAAAGTTTGGTAAATATTTGCTCTTCTTCTCTGTTCGCTTAAAACTCTGTTTCCAGAATTTCGTCTGTGATTTTCAGTTTCACTTCTGGCTGTGTTCAAAGTTTCACCTAAACAAGGTTTACAATGAGGTGAGGGTTGTTTCATTTGGTTAAAAAAAATGCCACATAATCTCAACTAAACAGTATTAAAGCTTGACATTGAAAATATACAGTACTGTATTAAAATAAAATGGAGTACAGAAATAGTGAAGGTCACAATTGGTATCTCAAGGTTGAATGTTTGCAGTCACTAAATATGCATCTGATATGGCATGCATTTCTGAGACATTTGGGCCCAAAGTCATAGCCTAAATAATCTAAACCTAATGAATGACAAACACTGTGTGTTTGTCCTTTCACAATCAAGTAAAATGACATGCTAGTCCCTTTATCATGGCATGATGTTTTTCAGTTTCATATCGATACTTGCAGGTTGAGTAAGCACAAACTAAACCAACAGTTTTCAAACTTTCCCACCTGAAATTATGTTAAATCTTGGTGGCTTCTTTCTAACATGAGAAGAACCATTTCCTCTTGACTTCCCTAAAGCATCATGCACAGTCCGATACGAGGTCACATACGATGGCCCGGTGTCCATGTCTGTTACGTCCATCATCTTTCTTCCATGCGTATTGTTGAATCTGTTCTCCACCTGGACTGACCTCATGCTTTTCAGCTAAATTTTGTGTTTAGTTGTTATTGCAAAGTAATCAGTATTAAAATGGATCAGTTTCACTTTAATGAGGTCACTACTGTAACTAGCTGGAAAGATTCTCCTTAAAAATTCCTCACCACTGTAAACTTCAGGTTTGTTTGCTTTTGAATCACTACACTACAGTTTGTACATAGTTCTCCCCAAAGTGGTGACTTGCCTATTTTTTAAAAATCTTGAATTGATTTGCTAAAAATTAAGAACCAATTTTTTTAGAAAAATATAAAAAGAATCAATAATTTGTTTATTACCGATTCTCCAGTTTTTGGAGGAAACATGTCAGCAGTAACAGTTGTGAAACACCGAGACCGATTCTCCCCAATATCCCATTGTGATGTAAACATAGAGGGACATGTAGGGGGGCGCCGCACCCCCTGTAAGTGTGGGTCACCTTGGTAATACTGCGAATAAGGTGTAGACTGGTATATTAAAAATATAATAAACATTCTATACAATTAGATACCATTATTCATCAAAATTGACCTAGATTTGTTAAAATATCTTAAATAAAAAAGCTAAATGACCTTTGTTTTTTCTGTGTTTAAGAAATGTTTAAAAAAATCTAAAAAGCAATTTAAGCAAGTAAATATAAAGTAATAACCCCTACATGTTTGTAAAGAGTTAAATAGTCCAACTTAGGTTTGCTTCTGTCCAAGGTTAAAGTTGTGCGATGCAGAGGCCTTGCTCCTTTGTATGTCACCCACGGTCGTTTAAACATTCTTTCCTTGTACGTTCGGTCACTTATAACCGGAATATAACCGTCGGCTTGGGTTCGTAAAGTCGTGGCAGTTTCGCCAAGACGTAAAGGCTTCGGCATTGTCTGACCCTGAATCATTTTTACTCTGCTTCCTAGTACTTCATAATGAATAAAACTGATAAAACAACGTTATAGTGTTGTTAAGTAAACTTAAATTAAACAAACAAAGCTAAAAAATGTAAATAGAATATGTCGATGTCGTTTCGTAAATTTCTCAAGATCTGTCGAAACGTTATGTACTACTCAATTATAAAGGCTTGTCTTTTTCTTGTCACGATTTTCAAAAACAAAACTTGTGTATCGAGGTAATCTCGTCTTGTCAGCCCTTTTAACATAAACATTACAGTCTCTATTTACAAGCCTTTCTTCATGTAACAAGATTCTTTACAACACGGCTTGGCGCTCAAGTAGGGGATTCCCCGTGCGTCTGTGGCAACTGTTACGCTCGAGTGAGTCGACACGGTTGAAAGAGCACATACTTGTTTGCGGAAAAAATTAATTGTTCAGCGCAGGACAATTTTCAAGCAAGAACTACATGGAACTTTTACAAATTTTGCGTAAGTCTGTATTTGGGTTACTGGAATGCGGATATTTTCTACAATAATCCCGGATGGACAAACAAAAAAGATAAGTACCATATCGCCATGCTGTTTAAAGAAGGAACCGCAGCGCTCTATTCGACCTATACCTTGTTTAGTTGTAATTCCTCTATTGTTAATACAACATCAGTGGTTAAGTGGAGCTGTGTGAGACCGTTTGTCCAGCAGATTTACTTTGGACGAGTTGCTAATAATGCAAGATAGAATCGCAGCATGCACGCTTTGTGCCTGGGGAATTAAGTCGTTTTTTTGATTACTGATTACCTTGCGCCAGTCTTGAACAAAAGAAGGTGATTTAAAATGACTGGCTTGGTGTAGTAGGTCTTTGCTGGAGTTTCGTTGTAGTAGAAGTCGGTAGATGATTTGATTTTAAGGTTTCTAGTGGAAGTACAGCAAGAGAAAAAGGTTTGAGGTGTAAATCAGTCGCACAGCTTGTTGACTTTATTATCGAGTTTCAAAGATTAACTAGCAAGGTGTTAGCATGTCAGGGACGGCATATTACAGAAATCAGCAGTTGGTTTAAAGCCAAAATCAAATGGGTAATAGTTGTTGTAAGGATTTCAAAATTTGGCGTTGTTATCATTAGAAGTTACACTTAAAATTCTTGAAAACAGAATTTGAAAATACGAAACAGACAATGTTAATATATTGGTGCAAAACATTACATTTCGACAACTGTTTCGTCTTTTTTGAATGATAAGTTACAAAAGCTTATGAGCTAAATTCAAAGCAGTTAGACCTGTGAGTGTTTTTAACCGAGCTCATCTCCAGTATCTGTTCAAAGCTTTTTGTTTCCAAAGCATATTTGTTTGTTGTTTCAGATACAGTAGTTTTAACTTGCTGCCAGTGTTGTTGAGTTAATAAAAAAATATTTGGGCGGTTGAGAGTAGAAAATGTTGGGTGCCTTCAAGTTTTGGGGCACGAAGCAAAACTCGCCGAAATGTTCCCCGCGAAGACTCAAGCGTACTACGTCACTCGTCAGTATGACGTCATCGGTTGATGACGTAGACAAAAGTGAGGTAAGCAGTTTGTCAAAAACAATTAACGATAGATTGTAGGCAGGGAGTCGAACCGGAACTGAACCCGAACCCGCGAACCCGTTTGAGCGGTTAATTTCTTTAAACCCGAACCGAACCCGAACCGCTATTTACGATTTTCTAAAAACCCGAAACGGAGTTGAACCCTATATTTTGTTTGGCGTTGGACCCGAACCGGAACCGAACCAGTAAAAAAATGCAGTCTGTTTTATATTTTATGATTTTTTGTTCAAAACAGCGCACTGAAGAATATAGGGCGAATATAGGGCCGAACCGAACCTGAACCCATATGACAAGCGGTTCGACTCCCTGATTGTAGGTGCCCAAGACCGAATATCACATGAAAAGTTCCTCTTAAGATTGAAAAAATGTTAAAAATGTATTGTTAAAAAAAAACTTAAACCTAATTAAATTACATTCTCTGAAACACAGCTCGTGGTTGCAACAAAAATTTTAAATTTTAATTTAGTACAAACAAAAAATTAGCTTTCAAATGTTGTATTTGGCATAAATGCGCAAAACCACTTACGCGAAATGTTTTATTTGAAAATTTAAGTCAGTCACGTACTCATTGAGGCTTCTATGACGTAACAAACTTGTCTGTGAGCCAGCATTATTGATCAAGAGTTCGAAAGTGGCCGAGAGTGAATAATTAATTTCTGCCACAAACTTGGGATCGCCTTTGGAAAGACTTACTTAGCCTGAGTATTCTTTTCTGACTTGATCGGAAATTTAAACTGGACTCGGTTTTATAATGGGCGTCGTTACGGAAAGCCTGCAATCAGATTTGGAAATGCTTGACTCTCGTTTTGTGAGTTTTTGTGCTAGTTACAGTCGGTTTGGTAAATTCTTGTGTTAAAATAACTTTCGTGTAAGGTTGGACTTATAAAGGTGAAAAATATGTTTTATTTTGTAATAATATTATATGTTGTACAATTATGTGGCAAAATTTTGTTAAGTCAAATTCTATGCGCCATAACTAATGTTTTTTGCCTTCTTCTCTGATTTGTATCATTCACGTGTTAAAACGAATGATAGTTGTATATTTGTTACGTTTAGGTCAATAATTTCTAATCCGATTCGTAAATGTAGTTCATGTTGGAGAAATCAACTGTACAATGCTAAAAGCGATTATTTTGTAATTATTTGATGACCTCGACAGAAGGAAAAGCACGTGAATGCTTTTATTAGTGGTTTGTCGGTTAAGTAACCTTGGTTTTTGCACTTACATTGCAAAATATATTTGTACGATTGTTTCAAGAGCAGTCTACTTTTTATTTGTTTAACATACGAGATACTTTTTTCTGCACAAAGACGTACATATCATTACTCATCAAGCTTATCAATGGAATTTAATGGTTTTGATAATTTATTCATGTAAAACAGTGTTTCTTAACCTTTTTAGCGCTCGTACCCTTTGAGCTTTCGTGAAATTTTCTCGTACCCCCTGTCTACAATGGCCGAGGGAAGTAAATAAAATTGTAATAATAGAATTTAAACTCAGTGTATTTATAGCTTACGTGTTGAATGCATGCATTGAAACCTAAGTTCAAATTTACAGCACACCAACAATCAGTCAGTTCCAATCAGTCAAAGACACATAACAAAGTAACTTGTTACGCCTTCTTCAGAAATATGCCTAAATAGCGTATAATTTCACACTGCATGTCGTACCCCCTGCTTTGGTGCTTCGTACCCCCAAGGGGTACATGTACCCCTGGTTAAGAACCCCTGATGTAAAACCTTGCTCGACATAGAAATCATATTCCGTCGAGACATTGTTATGACGTTGCTTTCCTATTGGACCCTAATAAGCGTATTGTATTGATCGATTGTGTATTTCAAGTGCGCGACAATATCGTTTGTTATGTCACAAACGAGCAATGTCGTTGAAAGGCGTGTTTCGAATGCGATGTATTGTCAATTTCAGCTCGACCTTTGTTGCAATGAATTTCAGAATAAGGTGATTGTTTTTGTTTGTTTATTGGTTTGTTTAATTGTTAGTGTTAGTGTTTAACGTTGTTGGTTTTCTTATCACCGGTTTGTCACCTAGACTTAGCTTAAAATGCTTCAACTTAAAAGCAGAAATATGACTAATTTACTAGAAATTTGACGTACTTGCCAAACTGCAATACAAACAGCTATTAACAAAACAGAATTCATTTAAAGAAACCTTTTTGTTCACCCGAAATCCAATCGTTTTAGTCTGCGCAGCAATTAGTATGGTATTAGTCGCATTTTACATACACACTGATTTCGTTCATTGATCGATAAAATGCAGCCTGGCGTTTAGCGTGGGAGCACAAGCAGGCTTTCAACGCTCTCCTGCAGAGCATACGAGTACAGTGTGTTTGTTTAAGTGAAGGAGCATGTTGTTACGGAAGCCCGGCTGTTGTAAGCTTAAACATGCCAAGATTGGCAAGGTTGGGTTTTTGTTAAATTATGTTGTTGTAGTTTTGTTTGTGTATTTTGTTGTAGTTTTGAATGTGTGTGTTTTGCTACCCTTTAGCGCGAAGTAGTAACAAAAGCTAGCAACTTTAATTCTGCAAAAGGCGATTGCTGCTAACATAAAAATCGTGGATGTGTTTTAAAATGCTGTTTAGATTCATCAAAGATTAAGACTGACAAAAAAAGTTGACCGAGTTTAGTTTGTCCTTCACAATGTTGACACATAAACGTATGACGCGAAACAATCCACTTCTGATCTGGTGCTGAGATAGCCAATTCCTTAGTTACTTTTTTTCCGTTGTGATGCTTCTCTTGATATAAGCATAGACATCACATTCCGGGTAGCACCCTTCTATTGCTTTGATGTAAAGTTTTTGGATACTACCGGTAACAATCATTCGTCAGGGCCATTTGTCTCTAAAATAAATAATCATTTGACACCAGCAATGAAAGTGGAATGATTTTTTACCGATTCAATCCCATATTTGTTAATACTGTATCGAAGTTAAAACTTTAAAAGAAAAAACATGACCGAGGCATAAATATTGTAGAGAAAATACGAAGATTGTTCGTTGCTTTCATTTTGATAAATTTATGATATTAGCCAATACGTTCCAATTATTCGAAACGTTCCAGTTTACGTTCACCCCATTTCACACCGGAATATCAATACGTTCGCCTGTTGGGCTTGTAGCAGAATAAGTCAACTTTATCGCTATACGCTACAACGGCATTGAGAGTCAAAAGCGCGTTAAATTGCCTTAGAGGCAGTTGATCAAAACAGCCGGATAGCTGGGTAGGATTACATGCAAAGGGGGCTTCCTTTGTCTTAAACTATAAACTTCAATACACGTGCAAGAATGTAGAAGATTTCAGGTGTGGAAGAAATGTTTGCGGCACGAATGGTGGAATGTGGAGTTTATGGATTTTTAAACCATCTTGTATTTTTCGAGAAAACATTATGTCACACTTGCCAAAACCATTTTTTGTGACACGCAATGGAATCTACCAGGTTGGGAATGGTATCAAACTTTGTGTTTCACTCTTTCAAAGGCCCTTCTTCAAAGCCCAATAGTTTCAGGGGTCAGTGAATGCTCAGAAAGCAAAATTTAAAACGCGGATACATGTGAGGTGCATTGATTAGATCAGTGGTTCCCAACCGGGGTTCCGCGGAACCCTAGGGTTCCGTACAACCCTTTCAGGGGTTCCGTGAACTTTAAGGTTTGCACGGGGGTTCGCACCGATTTGGTGTAGCAATTCAAACACTTTATAATATTATTGTTTCGAACAGCAATGATTCATAATATGCTCGCCTATACCTTACAGCAGTAGTTCTCAAACTGTGCGTCGCGATGCCCTGGTGCGTCGTTTCAATTTTCCAGAGGCGTCGCAGAATAGTTCCGTTTCATGACTTTTTGTTGATGTATTAATAAACACAACTTTATTAATAAGTTTCCTCATTAACTTTTATTTCCTGGTGCGTCGCAAGTCCAGAAAACTTTTCCAGTGGCGTCACAACAAAAAAAGTTTGAGAACCACTGCCTTATAGTTAAGCTTTGTTACACCATTGATCAATTGTGACGTAATAAAAACAACCTTGTTACACTCTAGCTAAATTGCTAGATAAATGTAGAAACGACCGATCCAAATAACATGGCAATGCGTTTCAGTGAATCGTTTAATTGAAGTCAACCTTTATGATGTACTTGGGATGTGTTAAGCAAAAATGCATCTTTTTCTTTGATGTAGCCTTCTTGTATTACATTCATTACAATTATTTCATGGGGGGAAAGTTTGACAAAATACCTTAAGGGTTCCGTGCTACTAAAAAGGTTGAAGAGCACTGGATTAGATGAACTAAATAGATTAAATATAGACATAGATTTGTAACAATGTTAAAAAATGCGGCTGTGAAGTCTATGACCTTCTCTTATCGATCAACTGGCGTAACTACAGCAGGGTTTAAATATGTAAATAAAGTGCTTTGTTTATGGTCGCAGTGCAATTTCAAGATGAGTTACTTATGACGTGAAACATAAGGGTGAAAATGAACCACTGATCAACAGAAATACATTAAATGACGATTGTTGATCAAAATTTTATCATCTATTCTTAACCATCTGCAATATGGTCAAAGTGTCAGCAAGAGGCCGCATGGGATTTGAACCACCGACCTAACCATTCCAGCTTGCATCATGTTCGAACAATTCAAATCAGTGCAATGCGATGTCAAAAGCAATTTAGCTGATGAAAAACGAAGACGTTGTGTTGGGGGCGTTTTGTGGGCGTGACCTTAACCTGTAGTCATTTGTTATTGCAATCAAATTTCGGACATAGCTTTTATATACGGGATTGATTTTTCGGCCTCAGCCTAAGCCTTATATTCCTGGTTTAGAGTAGCATTGCAGAGATTTAGCCGAAATTAAAGTTTACAATATGTAAACAGAATCGATGGATGGCATTTTACAGCATTTTTTGCCATGCAATATTTGGTACGTAGAGATTGGTTCATTCGTACGTACTTGTTCACTTAAGTACAATTAAAAACAGTATATCTCAGTTTTGTTAAATACTGTAGCCGACTGCACAAGCTCCACCAACAGAAACTGATTGAATTAAATAAGTACCTGCTTGGATCAAACTAGTTTCTTTTTTTGCATCTCGTATAGAAAGCAACACGCTATGTTGTCGTTAACCCTGATGAAGGCGACCTGAACAGGCCCACGAAATGCAGCTCAGTTGGTAGAGCGCGAGTCCCGGAAAAGACTCCTGTCGTGAGTTCAAATCCCACCGCAGGCTAGATTTTTCTGGTTTGTGACTTGCCATATAGAAATGCTTGGGAGTTCAGTTGATTCGGTATCACGCCTTTAATAGGCCTGACGTACTATGATTTATCGATATGTATGCCGTGATCGCTGGTCTGCGTCGGTGCTTCAGGGCTGATCCCTGTATTAATATGTTCATCTTAAGAAATTAAGCCTTGTTATTATTTTCAGATGTCCAACTACGGCCACCTACTCACGTGCGCCCTCTGTCGGGAGCTTTTCACCCACCCCGTACTGTTGCCATGCCAACACAGCATGTGCTACGGTTGCGCGCGAGCTCAGATAATGGACCCCGTTATGACGTCACTGGCGGAGGAAAATCAATCGTCGGCGGTGGACGATGACGTAATATCAGTGACGTCACTGCTTGATGTGACGTCACGGCAAAACTCCTTTTCAGAATGTAAGTTTTGTGAAAAAAATGTTCAGACATTTTGAGTTCTTCGTTTCTTTCTGTTCAGCTCTTGATATGCCTCATGATCGGTCACAAGGTGGCGCCTCGCCAAAATTTCGAAGCTCAACACGAGTTACGTCACCGGTCGATCGCAGTCATGGCAACGATTCGTTTGATGACGCGCAAAGCCCCAACGCCTCGATTGTTCTGTCGACAAAGGACTTTCTGCATTTCAAGGTGAATAATATATTTGATTGTGATGCCACTTTGAATCCTGTTGTCAAAAAAAATATCTTGCATGCTTTAAGAAGAAACTTTATTGCCGTTGGTTGGTCACAGTTAATTGGTTTTTGATGCAGAATTTGATCAATACTTGTGAAATACTTTTTTATTTGTCATTTTGCTTACATGTGTTTATTTTTCTGTCAGCAAGTTACACCGCAACCCAAAGCATCAAAAAATAGTCCCGACGCAGCCGGTGCGTCACCACTCAACAAGTCGTGCTGCGTTGAGACTAAAACTCCACAAGGAAGAAATACAAAGCGACCCAGCAGCGCCTCGTGCGGACGAAAAAGCTTCTCTAAATTCTCCAAAAATATGACGTCATCATCCAATTTGTTGCGAAGTTCGACGGGAAAAGCAAATTCGAACTTACGAAGAAGCAGCTCTACGTCATCACTCGTGCGTGCATCCTTACGTCATCAACAGGTGACGTAGTTCAAAATTTGTTTGCAAAAAGTTTATTCCTTTTTTTAAAAGGGAGAAGAAATGCATTTGTCTGAATTCTGTGCAAAATAGTTTCCAAAAGAAAAAACACGTTTAACAAAAATTTGGGGTTAATCGTTTTCTTTTTTTATTTGTTTACGAAAAAATAACAACAATATGATAAACGCTGAGACAATTTAAAACCCTTGTCTGCGATTCAATTGTTTTGTTTTTTGTCACAAATAAGTTTACATCCAAATGCGTTTATATCGGCCAATACGCTTTATATTTACATTTTACAGTCGTACGAGAGTTTAAAAAGAAGCAAAGTGAAAAACTTGTTTTGTCCAAGTTGTGATCGGAACGTAGAGTTGGGAAGTCTCGGAATATCAGGATTATTCAGGTAAAAAGTTTCGATATTTCTCTATACTTGTGCGGGGTAAAACATTAGACACCGACGACTGATAAAAAACAAACCTGCCAGACAACTGTTTATGTAGTGAAAATATTTCTGTTTGGAAAGTTTTAACAATCGCTATTATTATCATCATCAATGCAAAATGACGATTGTTAAAAAAATAATATCGTTTGTTAAAACATTTGCAATAGAATGCATTTACTATTAGCCCGTTCTGGTACCAATGTTGTTTGGATATTGTTTATAATTAGTATTTCCAAATAGAAATATTTCTCCTACTGATCAACAGTGTGTTTAAGCCTTCTATTTCAATGATCTGGTTGCATTACATTGTCAAATGTTTGGCGCTAAACTTATAAAACATGTAATTTTAATTATTTGTAAATATCAAAGATAAAAACCCATTATCAAAAACGAACTGATTATTGTTGCTTTTACAGAAACTTTGCACTGGAGTCAATTGTAGAAAGATTTCGTTCAAAAGCAAAAGCTGCTGTTGCAATCCGATGTGGTTACTGCAAACCTCCTGCTGCTGATGCGACGAAATCCTGCCTAGACTGCAAGGTACCATACCAAAAAAATCACTAGTACTGTCGCTTATCAGGGTGTCGTTCCATCTGAATCCCATCCTCTTCAGTTCACACATACGATGCGTTGCAGAACGAACCGTTCTTAAAGTGATGAAGTGTAATTAGAACCCGAGAGCCGGTTTAACGTAAAGACCACATAATTTTAATTTATATTCACAAAAGTTTCTGCAATGATTGTAGCATCAGTTTTGTTGTACTATGTAAAAAATCATGTGTATAAAAATACCTTTAATGCTTTTTCATTTTGTTAACTTAAGTTATTCTTCATTCTATCTTGTCCACCCACATAATGTCGTTGTCATATACGAGCAATCACATGTATAATAATGCACCTTAAATGCGTTTTCCAATCGTATTGTTGCCGCTTATGTTGAAAATCTTCGTTTTTTTTTTCAGTTAAGTTACTGCAACGAATGCTTCAAAGCCGTCCACGTGTGGGGAACAAAGAAAGCCCAACATGATTATGTTGGTCCAACTAACAACTTCTCAAGACCTAAGGTAACTTTGGTCATTTTGTTTTATGAGGCGAATCACTGGCATTTAAATTTGCGTGAGAAAACAACCCTTATAGTCAGTCTTAGTTCCTCCTCTGATGCTGTTTTTTCGCTTTCGGCAGCAATCAAAAATGCATTTTAAAAACTGTTTGTCAGGAACAACGCAAATTGGCACATTTTATTTTCATTTTAAACCGGAAAAGAAAAACTTTTATTTTTCGTTGTTGCCCACACTGATAATAATGTTTCACGCGAGTATGGATGAAATTCGAAGTAGGCTACACATGATCTAATACGGTCTCCTGAACATGTCCATATATGACATTCAAGGCATACGTTAAAAAAATCTAGCCTGCAGTGGCATTCAAACCCACCACAGGAGTCATTCCTGGACTCGCGCTCAACCAACTCAGCTACGTAGGCTCAGCGGTGAACCCGCAGAGTGTCAAGTTTGTATTAAAACTGCTGAAAAAGCAATACTCATTTATAAACATCCCTGTCACAAACGTTTCGCACCATAATAGGGTGATCTGAAACACAAAAGTGCGAAAACGCCCTAAAACTTCTTCAAAAATACCTCGCTATTCTAACGCCAACTTCGCAGCTACTGTGTTGATCAGTTTTTCATGTTACAGGTTTTACTTTGCCCCGAACACAGCCAGGAGGCGGTGACAATGTACTGCAACAAATGTAAACGGTCGGTTTGCCGGATGTGCAAAGTTAGTGGTGGAAATCACGTCAACCATCCAGTGTCGTCGGCAAAGACAGCGTTTAGGTATTCAACTAATCCTGCTTTGCAACAAGATGCGTTACCAGTTAGATCTTACCACATGTTTAACCAAAAAATATTGTATATTTATTTTATATTGTCTTAAACTCAAAAGAACCAGAAAACCACATTAAATAGGTTTTGCCGCTAACAGCTATATTTGCCAAGTTACGAACTCCTGTACCTTTATACTGCAAAATAATTTGATTTCAGCCTTTGTTTTTAGAGCAAAGGTTTTGTTGTCAACTTTTAAGGAAATACTCTTTCGTAAACCGAATTATGCCAACTAAATGAGCGTTTTGTCCACTAGGGAGGGTAGAGAGCGTCTGTGTGCTGATCTTCAAATTCTGAAACAGAAGAAAGAAAAAGTGAACGCAAAAATTGAATCGCTCGGCGAAGCTTTCAAAGAACTCGAGGTTTGTTGCGTCATATCAATGTCCGAAGTACATCTGATGACGTCACTTGCTTATGACATCACAAAATATTATGACGTTACATAAATTTTCCAACTTTTTTACAAAAGTTTAAAAACTTTAATGATTAAAAATCTTCCATATTTGAACCTGATGACGTCATATACATGGTTGTGACGTAATTGTTTATGACGTAGCGAAAAGAATCGGTGGCGCGCGAGGAGATCCACACTTCGATCGATGAGATGCATCGACTGTTGGAAGTGAAGCGGAACGATTTGCTCGGGAAGGCAGAATGTAGGATGAGAGAAGAGGAAAAGAGAATGAGAGCAGGTGCGACAGGGCGATTGTGATGTCATAGTTGTCGATAATTAAAAGTCGAATTATCTTTGATTGTTTTGATCACCCAATCCTTATCGCCAGTATTTAAATGTTAAAAATGTTTATTATCTGGCCAGTTTTATTCAATTGCATGGGCTTTTGTCAAACTTTTTCGTGCATCAGAGACACACTCTCCTTCCACTAAGACATATCTTAAAACACTATGCTATATTTATTTTTGAGGAGCTAAATATGCTGTAATAAGAAAAGGTTGGAGATTTTTATGTCAAAAAATGTAAGATCAATAAAAAAAAACAAGCGAAAATTCATCATATTTAAACAAAATTTGTGCAAATCGAAAAATGCTGCAGTTATTAGCAGTTTTTTTACTGTATGCTTAATTCTTTGCAATGATTAAAAAAATACACCCTATTTGTCAACTTTAGGGATAGTATTTTCCCATGTTAAAGCTACTAAATTCAGCTTGCAATCATTGTACAAGCATGTGTTGTGGGTGTGGGTGGAACCCCTGCAGTGATCCCAGGGGTTCAAGGGTGTTTTTTTAACAACCCCTAGAGTTGCAGAAGCTTTACACACGACAGATGCACACCGGGGTTGCCTCATTCGCCGAGGAAATACTCAAGGAAACTGATCCCAACTATTTCTTACAAAACATAAGGATGGTCGAATTCAGGTAAAACCTATGCTTATCTACTTGGTTATGGTTTAGTATTATTTGTTGCAACGTTCTTTTATGCTCTGCAAAACACATATTTTTTTTCAAAATAGCTTCTTTTCTGTCACCATGCTAAAAATCTTAATTTTTATCCCAAAAAATTGTCGTATTTTTTAACCAAAATATAAAACTATAAACTCTACAACTATTACGATACAGTTTTTATTTTATATATTCACCAACTTATTTTATTTAATTGTAGTAGCCTTTTTAGTTTTCTTTGTTTGCTCATGAATTCCGTTTGCAGCGCTATTAAGCTTTGAATTCGAAGCGGGATGTT
This sequence comes from Phallusia mammillata, assembly GCF_965637545.1. Lineage (NCBI taxonomy): Eukaryota > Metazoa > Chordata > Ascidiacea > Phlebobranchia > Ascidiidae > Phallusia > Phallusia mammillata. Next base: position 34,557,943 of record NC_137252.1, on the reverse strand, counting down.
ATGAACTTGGCCGAATGGTCCGGCGCGCCTGACCCATACACAGACACAAAAAACCCTGATCGGGATTCATCCCCGGGAGAGTCCTGGGTTTTTTATTGTAAAACATTTATTGTAAAAAAGTAATAATTTGAAACAAGCGTACACATTATAAAAATCACATCTACGCTTCAGGCAGAAATAACTGGTGCATCTTCTTTTGTTCAGAGTTCGGGAGGCGATTGATCTGATCCCTGACAGTGAAGAAGAAGAGGAGAATCTGCCTGGAGGATCCCTGGATCTTCATCTCAACATCACTAAAGTCAAGGAACAGCTGGAAGAGATGCACTTCATTGATGGTTAGGATTGACAAACTTATAGAGGTCTTCTGGCAAATGTATTTTTATTCCGACGTTTCGATGTCCTATACAGGTCGCCTTTATCAGGGTAAATAACACTGAATGCCCGTATAGTATAGTGCAAGGTAAGCAAAGGATTTTGCCATTTCAAGTTTGTAGAGCTCTTCTGGCAATTCTATTTTTACTCTGACGTTTCGACGTCCTATACAGGTCGCCTTTATCAGGGTAAATAACACTGAATGCCCGTAGTATAGTGCACGATACACAAAGGAAAATGTGCACATTACTACGCGCATTCAGTGTTAAGAGCTCTGTAAACTTGTTAGGTTATAGGATTTACATAATTTTAACAAAGCATAAACTAATCAATGTAACTTGTAACGAATTGCTAGGAACAGAATAATATTAGAAGTGAAAGACACAGATGTGACCCAAACGTTCAGCTTAAAGTACCCATATATTCAGCGAAATTGCGTCGCTTCATTTTTTTTAACCTAAAATGTCACAAAGACATGAGTCAAGTAGCAAATTCTTGCTGCAAAAAAAAATACGCGCAGTAAAGCGATGTAATCAAAAGGCTTTGGTGTAATTGATGACCCAGCCAAATCTAATGGCGACCAACTTTTGAGGAGCACTGCTTGTGCAAGTTAATCGAACTTCTGGCACAAGTCATAACATTTCTTGTTTCACAAATACTAGATCTATTTCATTTTATTTCCTGTCATTCAAGCTCCCGGAACTCCGATCCTTTTACGCGATTGCATCACATCTACGTCACCAACCATCCGATGGGACGCGTCTTCAACTAGTGACGTCATCGAATATTACGAGGCAAAATTTTCGGCGCACGGAGTTGAGACGAAGATAGAAAAATGCACAGAATCGAGCGTTTGTGTTCCGGACGAGTTTCGCGCCACTGATTGTGACGTAACAGTGAGGGGCGTGAACAGGGCGGGGCAGGGCGAGTGGTCGTCTGTGTTTAAGTGGAGAGGAAAAAGAGGTGAGTTGGAAAGTTTGTGTAAGACGATTTTTTTGCGTGATGCTTTGCAGTAGAATATTAAAAATGAGCACATAATATTTAAACTCAGATTAACAAAATGCGTATAAACTGGCCAAAGCCCTAAATATAAACCTTTCTGACAAACTGGTTTTTAAGCAAAACTTAGATTAATAAATAATCTTTTTCTATTGTCGTTAATATTATCTACAAGCCAAGGCTTGTGTTAATCTTTTTTCGCAGGTTTTGAACGCTTTTCTAAGATATTTTTCATGACAATAACTGCACATTACAAATTTGAAAGCTTTATGAAACAAATTTGATTATGTCTTGTCGACGGATTCGGTTGTTCTATTGTTTTGAAGGTCGTCACTTCAAACTGGTGAGCGAATCAGACGAGTGTGACGTCACAATCGAATCGTCTGGGCTTGCCGCCAAATTTCGTTCCGATAACTTTTCCGTTCTGAAAGGTAAAAAAATTCTGGCCCTAAAAATTAGAAGTTTCCAAACTTAAATTTCTCGTGACTTGGTTGCTAGGCGACGTCGGACTCTGGAACGGCGACCACGAATGGCAAGTGTCTGTTACGTCACACGGCCCTAATCACGTCATAGTGGGTGTGAGCGCGGCCTCCCCGCGGGACAAGAATGTGCTCCACGGAAGCGAGTCGCCAGTTGCCAAGACGAAAGCCGTTGCCAGGTAACATACTATAACCGCCTTGTTGCTATGGGAACTCTTGCTCGAAATTGAGTCACTTTTATGCTTGGTGGAAATCCACGGATTAAACGCTTGCATTTTTACGGGATAACAAACATCGCTTTGATTGTCTGCAAAGATATGTTGACCACAAGCAAATGTTGGGCCAGGAAGTTTTTCTGTACTAAATATTTTTGTTAATGTTGCTAACATTTTTTTAGTGAAGGAGCGTACCTTCATATCACGCCAGACCGGGCTCGCTATATTTCCTCACTGCCCCAAAACTACGATTCTGCGGGACTTCGAGGTTCAAAACCGGGCAGAAATATCGAAGAAGGTTCAGTGGTTATTTCGCGGCACTTCAAAGTCACCATGACGCTACACATTCGAAGCGGAAATGAAGCAACAGTAGTGTTCTATGACGTCATAAGTGAAAGTGGCGAAAAGAAAGCTGTTCTCGAGAAATCTTTTGGTTGTTCACTTCCGGTCTGGCCCATTGTCCTAGCCAAAGGTGACGTCAAGGTCACCATTGATTAGATCAAACTGTGACGTCACAATTAGATAGATGTTGTATTTCAGACTATCCACTGTTTTCACTTGTAGCATATTTATAGAACTGACACAATAGGTGTGTGTTATCTTCCAATCATTGTGAACTTCTGTTTTGCACCAAATACACATTTATTGTTACCCACTGCATCATTACAATCGTCATCACAATACTTTGTTTGTGTCTAGTTGTCGGCCAAATGTAATATGGATTGCAAAAATTCTTTTCAACAAATCGACAATCGTTTAAAAATCATAGCTGTGCAATATTATGTGTTAAAATTTAAATTGCCGAAACGTTTGAAAAATAAAGCATGTCGCTTTTTACGTCTATTTGGGCCGTTATTTTCACCGTTGAACTGTAAATATTTATGTAAACTTATTATCCGTTCATTTTGATGTTATGTAGGCAATCTATTGCAAACCTAAACCATAATCCAAGTTCAATACACCGATGTTGATTAAAATGTTGACATTTACGTGCTTGTCGTTTTCTGCATAGTTTGCGTTCCACGCTTTATCGCATTTTGATCGATGTTGTGTAGCTGCTTCGTGATTTAATGTCGTTTTTTGTTGCTGCTTTTTCGCCTGGTGTCTGGACAAATATTAAAAACTGCAGAACTTAATTGGTACATTGGTTATAAGTTGAGACTTTGTTTGCACTAACAAGATTTCAAATTTAGGGAACAATAGTCTTTGAAACAATAGAACCCTATCGAAAATAGATAAAATAATTACCGAGACCAGTAGTTCTCAAACTGTGCGTCGTTTCAATTTTCCTAGGGCATCGCAGAATATTTCCGTTTCGTAACGTTTTGTTGTTGTATTAATAAACACAACTTTAATAAGAAGTTTCTTAATTAACTTTTTTTTGCTGGTGCGCCGCAAGTCCAGAAAACGTTTCCAGGGGCGTCGCAACAAAAAAAGTTTGAGAACCACTGACCTAGACATATCGTTTGGTGACTAAGCAGGTATTGACCATGACTCAGCAGTTTTCAGACTAGTTGAGTTTGCTTTTTACAACTTAAAAACTAACAAATAAACTAAACGCACGTGCATAAATTTGTTGGTTTTAAAACCTGCATTTGAAAATAGGCGAAGCTTTGAACAATTGGTAGATTTTCAGCGTTCAGTCTTTGTACATTCTGTGTTTACTGTGGTTAGTGTGCTGTATTCTTAAAACAGATATTTGGAATACACTAGCCAAGTAAAATTTCCTAAATATGGTTGATGTTGTTAGTGAAAAGTTTCAGTTTGCTATTGATAGAGGTGGCACCTTCACTGACATCTACGCGAAATGTCCAGGTAGGTCTGCAACAGTGTCATTGTTGCATTAAGACAATCTTTGTAGGACAACCTTTCATGCTTTTTTATGCAACAGATGCCACAGTAAGTGAAATGTAGTGAGATAATAATGGTTGCGTTCACCAGTTATTGATTGTTAACTTTGTAATTAGATTTTGTTTTATTGCTATGTAGCCAGTCCTTTACTGCAACGCATTATGTGACTGTCACTCACTGTCAAGAGTTAGATTCTTTTATGTGCTAATAAATCTATGAACATGAGCATTGAAAATACTAAACACAAGATACGGTCTAAAACAAGTAATAATGCTATTCTGTCATTCAGTAATTTGATTAAAAGTCTTTTACTTTTTGAAAAAAAATCTGTTCTATCCGTACAATTCATAAAATATCTTAAAGCTATTGTCAACTTTAAAAGCCGACCAAACATCCTTAAAACAATGACTCTGTGTTTGTTTACATGATGAAGGTGGAAAGACCCGAGTCATGAAGTTGCTGTCAGTCGATCCTCAAAATTACCCAGATGCTCCAAGGGAAGGAATAAGAAGAATACTGGAACAGGTTGTTTTAAACTTCTACTTCAGTTTTACATAGATAATGTTTAATTCTAAAAGTAATAAATGCAAAATTACCCATAAACCACTGTCATTGAAAGTTAGGCTACTGTATTTGCTCATTTATAAGCCGCCCTCGATTGGGATCTTAGATACCATTGTTTCATAATACATCTTTCTGTTGTTACATTGCATAATTATTTGCCCATATTTGTTAGTTATGTTGATAGCTGTACCTAACAGAACTTATATTTGCCACACAAACAGCAGATAAAAAAAATAAAGCTGGAATCATCCAGTTCATTGCTTGGTGGATGAAGCCTAATGAGCCTTATAACATTGGATTTAAGTTTAGAAAAAAACATTTATTTGTTCATCCTTTAGTTTTAAAGATACATATATTTCGCTTTTACAGCATTGTCAGTATCTTATTTGATTTTTTTCTGAGCTTACATTTAATAGTTTCTGTTGATAATAACACAACACAACCCTAAAACGTTTACACTTTAAGGAACTTGGTATCTCGATGCCAGCTTCAAAACCAGTTGATACTTCAAGAATCGAATACATCAGAATGGGAACAACAGTTGCTACGAATGCATTGTTAGAGAGACAAGGGGAAAGAATGGCTCTTTGTATTACTCAGGGTTTCAGAGATCTTCTGCATATCGGAAATCAACAAAGACCAAAGATTTTTGATCTAGTACTGCCGAGTTTGTATAATTTTAAAAGTAACCGAAGAATGACAATTTATTGACACTGAATTGGTCTGCTACACTTATATAGAATCATTTTTTTTTCAAATTTAGTAATTAATCTTTATTAAGGAATAAACTTTTGCTGTACAGACAAATTTGGTTAGTTGATCATTCGTTTAATTGTATTTTAACCATATCATACATTCTGTTAAGATATTTGTCTGGTTAATTGCATAATGCTCAACCAAAGAAAACCTGTTTAGCAAATTTGTAATGTTAACAACAGTTTCTTCTGTAACATTATTTTGTAATTTAAAATCTATTTTTTGTCACAACAGTTAAAAAAAATTAAGTTTTGTTTTCAACTTTTTTTGGTAGAAAATAGAAATCCCAGATGTTTTGTACGAGGAAGTAGTGGAGGTAAAGGAAAGAGTTGTTCTGCATCAAGATAAATGCAAACTTGGACTTGGTGAACCAAATATAAAGGGAAGCACTAATGAAAAGGTTGGTCTTATTTTTTGGCACATTTCATATTTTACTAGTTTATCACCAAACATTATTTGTGTAATATGTTAAAGAAAAATGGTTGTTTAGTTAGAATTCAAGTCAACTTGGACTTGGTGAAGCTAAAATTGTTACAAGCATGAAAAAAGATTACTTTGAATAAGTTGGATGTTTTAATAAATTTCTAACCAAATATCATTTCATTATTAACCACATTAGTTGGAATTTAGTGTCATAATTTTGTTTTTCAGCTGCACATTCTGGAAAAACTGGATGAAACTAAACTAAGGGAAGATTTACAAAGAGTTTTATCTAAAGGAATTAAAAGCTTGGCAGTGGCACTGATGCATTCATACACGTAAGTGGGCTAAACTATTAATTTTCAAAGGAATCTTTTGCAAATATTTTTTTTGTATTGTGGTAACACATGCATGATTGGCCAGATCTAAATTGTTTTTAACTGGCTGCCTCAGCTTCAGTAATATGATTTACAAAATCATCTCACTTTGTGATCATAAAATTTTGCTCAGGTATTCAGATCATGAAGTTCGTGTTGGGGAAATTGCTAAGAGTATGGGACTCACACATGTCTCATTGTCATCAGAAGTTATGCCGATGGTGAAAATTGTACCCAGAGGATTCACAGGTTTGTCGTTCAGTGCAGTAGTTATAAGAACATGTTACATTTTAGACTACTACTTTTTAGCTGCAGACAATTCACACTGTTTTTGACCTATTAAGTCAGTGGTTCTTAACTGGTGGTCCACAGGACATCCACTAAACTTTGTGATAAACTAGAGCTGATTGCATATTACATGTTGAAAGAGTATCAAAATGTTAGCTGTTAATAATTGTATCTCACTTCTTAAAAAACGGTTTTAAACAATTATGTTTCAAGCCCAAATGTTTGTTTTGTATGCATACTTTAATTTTGCTAAAAAATGAAATGGTCCATGATATTATTTTTACTGGGCCGGTGGTCCATGGCCCAAAACGAGTTGAAAACCACTGTATTAAGTATTATAAGTGCAGCTGGTGACAAGACGTTCGTGCATTGCAGCACTGTAAAAATATTAATTTTAAACTTTCTCATTTTCCAGCTTGTGTTGATGCTTACCTCACTCCTTGCATCAAACAATATCTGACAACATTCCAATCTGGATTTGACAAAGGTTTTAAAAAAGTAAATGTGCTTTTCATGCAATCAGACGGAGGTCTTACTTCATTGCATAGGTTTGTAGTGTTGTCACATCTCTGTAAATTTGAGATTTTTTTCAGTTTACACCAGAAAATTTATTCTTTTTTAACACAAAACAGTGGTTGCCAATACATGCATCAAAGTTTAAAAAGATTAAACAGCATTTATTTTAACAAAAGCTTTTTTTGATCTTTTGAAAAATACACAAAAAAAGAAATAATTCAACTTATTTTTTACATCAGTTTCAACGGTAGTCGAGCAATCTTATCAGGTCCAGCAGGTGGCGTTGTTGGGTATGCGATGACATCATATGAGGACAAACAACCAGTTATTGGTTTTGATATGGGGGGTAAATTGTGCTTCATTGCAAAGATATGTAGATATTACAATTTAAGGATGATTAAAATTGTAGCACAAGATATGCTGTTAGATGCTCTCTTTTAAAATTTTTCCTTTCTTTGTTTTGAAAATCTTCATAAACCGACTTTTTTATATATTTTCGGAAAGTAAAGAAATTAATATCAATTTCTGCAGAATTTGCTTTTACATTCCTATACACATAGCTTTGAATTTTTGTTGTTAATTGTTTTCGCATGCTCCTATCAGTGGATTTAAAACAAATAAAATCGACCGGTTTTTACCATGAGCTGCCAGCGCAAATCAATTCAATTTTTTTTATGTAAGCAACCATAAATTGGTTAATAAAAATATAAAAATCTTGTCGTATAGGAACTTCCACGGATGTAAGCAGATACGCCGGTGAATATGAACATGTGTTTGAAACCACTACAGCAGGAGTTACTATACAAGCTCCACAGGTGATTGCGTGTTATTAGTTTAGAGAATTATCTGTTGTTAAATGTCAATTGTTCTGCAAACATAACAGCGTAACAAGCCTTTTTTGCTTGTTTCCATAACTTTATTTTGTCGAATATTAGGGTTTTGGAAAAAAATGATTTTTGAACACTTTTTACATTCAGAACACAACTTAAAAAAAGGATATTGTGCAGCAAATGCCAAATGTTACAGCAAAATAAATTTGCCTTTTTTGCTTGTTTTCCAATTTATATTGTATGAAATGTCAGTGTTTTTCAAAAGGTTTGCAGTGTCCGCACTATTTATCTTTAGAAAACAATTTAGTAACAAAAAACATTTGATAAAATATGGTTTAGCATAAGTCAGAAGTCACAACAAAAGAAAATGCCTGCTATAAAAATTTAGCATTTGTGGACTAATTGGATATTGGATTAAAAAATGTTGATTAAAACTTTTCACTGAACTATTTTGAATGGAAAAACTGAGCACCACTGTTACTATGGGTAGAATACGACATAAGTGGACATGTTTTTTCAGCTTGACATCAACACAGTTGCAGCAGGAGGAGGTTCAAGGTTGTTCTTTAGATCTGGGATGTTCTCTGTTGGTCCACAATCAGCTGGGGCGCATCCTGGACCTGCATGCTACAGAAAAGGTTGAAAACAATTGTAACTCATATATTTCATCAATTGCTGATGTCTTTTTGTGTAAACAGTAGCGAAATGATGATTTTAGTCATTGACATTGACCTTGCTGTTTATGATTACATAATAAACAGTTTATTTCCTGTTTTTCACGGAGTTGTTTTCACCCATGAGTTTTGAACACAAAACACGAATGTGTTTAAGTGCCCCCTTATATCACTGATGATGACATTTGCCGAAATGTTTGATTAGTAAAGCATGTCACATGATGTATCTCATCGAAAACAGTTGATTTGTATCAAGCTTTTAAAATTACCTTTACTTTTTTGAAATCATTAAACTGCTAGAGACCTGGCATAACTTACCTTTTCACATGGATAGCAAACTAAGAAAAAGTTCTGCATCGCCAATAATTTACATTTTATGTTTTTACAGGTGGTCCTCTAACAGTCACTGATGCAAACCTGTGTCTTGGCAGACTCTTACCAGAGTGAGTTAAATAATTTTATTGAGATGTAACAACTACAATAGTTTCTAAACAATAACATGTGATTTCTATTTACAGATATTTTCCCAAAATTTTTGGCCCTGATGAAAATCTTCCACTAGATGGCAGTGTTACCAAAGAAGCATTCAAAACTTTAACAGGTTTGTGAAGTTAATATGCTCCCTTAAATGTAATTTATTTTACGGTTTTCAGAAAAAAATTTTGTAATAGAAAATAAACTTAACCAAGCTTTAAAAAACCTTCTTGGTAATAGAATCTGTGGCTTTGTAATGTAATATGTCGACAAAACACAAAGTGTAAATACTTTTGATTTTTCAGAGCGAGTTATAGAAATATGTGGAAAAATTTCAGTCAATTTTACACTGAACATGCATTGCTTTTTAAACACGAATTGCGTAATTACGATTTTTTTACAATTTTACCAAAGAATTTTTTTGTTTTTAGATGAATAAGTTTTGAGCAAAGCATGTCATAACTTAGCTCATTATAAATTAAAGCAATTTTCTTCTGTCACCAGACGAAATCAACAGTTTCATGAAAGGGGAAAACCCATCTCACGAAGTTCTTTCTGTGGAGGAGGTTGCTATGGGATTTATATCGGTTGCTAACGAGTCTATGTGTCGACCAATCAGAGCGCTGACACAGGCCAAAGGTCACGACACATCTCGTCACGTGCTGTCATGCTTCGGTGGCGCCGGAGGTCAACACGCATGCGCAATAGCAAGGTCACTCGGAATGACGAAAGTCTACATTCACAAGTATGTTATGTTACATGTTGATTTTTTTGTTTTTGTAATCAACTATTTTCGTCCAAAATTGCCGTTATAAGCAACATATTAATTTTTAAACTTGCGGTTCTTGCGACAAAAAGCCAGATTGTTTTCGCTTTGCAAAAAGGAGCCAAGGTATCAAAAAAGTGGTGCAATGCAAAATACGAAAAATGTTTACGTTAAAGTTGGTTGATTGTTTTTGCTTGCCAATTTACAAATAAAAGTATTCTGTATAATGTATATGCCTAAATATTTTTACATCTACCAAAAACAGTTTTACACATTTTTTCAAAACAGTGCCGATTTGAGGTTATCTAATGATTTTCACCTTTTCTGTTCCATCTTATAATCAAAAGCATTCTGCAGAATTTGGAAAAAATAACAAAATTCACATTGTTTTGAACCTCAGTTTTACTCGATTAAAATGCCCATATAAGGTCATGTAATGTTTAACGTCCGTGTTTTTTTCGGCTTCCTAGATACTCAGGTATACTGTCAGCTTATGGAATGGCTCTTGCTGATGTGGTTGAAGATTTGCAAGAAGCTTGCGCTTGTTCCTATGCTGAAGGTGAAAATACTGTCTTCATAAATATACGGAGATTTTAGTTTTAATTTCATTTTATTTCGAGTCCAGTAACTTTGTGTAAATACCAAAATTTCGACGTCAACAATCAACGTTATTCTTCACTGATACTTTTACATTAATTTAGTCAAACTTCTCTTTTACTTCTATTTTTACTGCAAGTGCGGGTTCAGTAATTTTATACCACATAAAAAACTTAATGGAATAATGTTTATAAATAAGATGGAGTAAAATTGCATTTTTTCCCGAATTCGATGAAAATGTTTTCGTCAGTTTACGTTTTCAACCGAACCTATTTTTCCAAAGTGAAAATACAAACTTGCATAGAAATTTTACGGTTTTAAATTAAGAAAGTACAAGCCAACATATAAGAATTTTACATTACAACGACAACATTATTATTTGTTGCTCTACGTTGTAAGCAGTGTTGCCAGGTCAAATTGCGGAAAAGCGCAACTTTACCCGTCAATAGTAGCCCAAAACGAGCCCAATTTTGCAAAGACCTGAAATACAATTGATTTTCACTGCTTTCACCTGTGTGTGTGACAATTATTCAGGTTTCGCCGTTTCAGATTTAATTTTTGTGCATTTTAAAATTAATTTTGGGCTGTTCAGAAACACTGTATTGAACACACTCTGTTTTCCCACTTTCCATGCTGTTTTTTTAACTTCGTAATCTCCACTTTAAAACAAACATGTTTCGCATTAATAACAAAGTAAGGTGACTTTGAAACAATGATTTTCGCCAAGAGGCAATTCTTATTACGTGGTAACAAAGGCGTTTATTAAGTTTCTTTGTTTAAAAAATGAACGTTACATTGCGTGGACTGAAAGCATTTTTACCCAGCTGGATGTAAAATCTCCGACGCTCTGGCCAGTTTTATTAGTTCTTTTGTCAAAATTAAACTCACAATGTTTTTGATGTCACAATAATAATGCAATCATCACTCGCCATACTGTAGAAAATGTCATTTACAAACCCGCCCAAAAAGGCGCAACCCGCAACTCGATGTCAAAAGTAGCCCAATTCGGCGACAAAAGCGCAACCTGGCAACACTGGTTGTAAGAGTTTCTGTTTTTCAACTTAACTTACTTTTCGTAGAAAATTTCACACTGATCGACGCGCATATCGAGTCACTCATGAAGCGATGTGAAGATAAGCTACTAAGTCAAGGTTTCACCCAGAAACAAATTTACCTCGAACCTTACCTCAACCTGAGATACGACCGCACCGATTGCGCCCTCATGTGTTCACCCTCGGGTCAGGGGTCACGCATGGGGTCAAAGTTCGGCGATTTTCTCGCTTCGTTTGACAACAGGTAACATACAACAGACGAAAATGAAATTCATCTAGACCAGGGGTCCGCAACCTTTTTAGCGACGCGTGCCAATTTACTTGTTATTCCATGTGGAAATGACTTTGTGTGCCAACATTTTTGTTGCGTAATAGTGGTTTGTGCCGGCTTATGTCAATTTTAAGGAGAAAGCAGAGCGTTTAGTGCATGTACAATGGAATTTAATAGAATGGCATGATAAAAAACTATAAACAAGCAGTGTAACATGTTAAATTAGTACTTCACTAAAAACACGCAAATCGTTTGGCGTGCCACAAAATCACTTCGCGTGCCAGGGGTTGCCGACCCCTGACTTAGACTTTAGTTTTATTTTTACGATGTTTTTTTGTTTTAGATACAAAACTGAGTTTGGCTTCACGATTCCCAACCGGAAAATTATGGTCGATGACGTCAGAGTGAGGGGGGTGGGCCGCTCCCACATGATCGGTAATGTTTCCGGTTCCAGGAGTGGGAAACCACCAAGAGTTGAAAGCGTAAGTTAACTAAAACATCAGTGATTAATATAAATGCTTACAGGCAGCGGTTCCCAAACCTGCGGGTCGCGACCCCAACTTAGGTCGCCTGCCCTATGGCATAATTCCAAACTCGTTTTTGGCCTTTAACCACTAGCTCCAAGAAAATAAACTCATGGACAACTTTATTGTTAAGAAAAGTTACAGTCAATTTTAATTTAGGGCCTACTAGTTGGGGTCACCGCAACTTGGCAAGTGTTATCAAGGGGGTCACCGCACCACATAGGTTGGAAACATCTGCATTAAGATAATAAATAATAAGTAAGCTGCAGACAGTTTAAATCTGCAAGGTTTCGTCAATGTAGGACTGTAGTTTAACTCGCATTGTCTAGATTAGCTGGAGTGCCGTTAGTGTACGACCTATGTCTTGTCACCAGCAAGACATTATAGGTTAAAACAATGTACATTGTCTGTATCTTACTTATATGTTATTCTTTACAACTTTATGAAAGGATTTTTTAACATGGCAATGTCGAGCCTTATGATTCTGGCAACTATTTTAAAACTCATGCTTACTTATGTTTAGCTGCAAGCAACTCAAATGTATATTATAGCGATAAATTGGGCTGTAGTTGAGAATCCGTGTTGTGTAAAGCGCCACCTGGTGATAACGCAACCTAGTCGTTTGTCAGATGAGGTTTTAAGAGGAAATTTTCAAATACTACAGGTTATCGGTTAACATGGCAAAACTCAATACATAATATCTGCTTTGTTTAAACCTTTAAGTGGCAGGCCACTAAAGCAATAGCTTCGCAACGTTAAAAAAGTCGTTTGCAAACAGGTGGTTGATTGTTATTTCGACGGCGGATTCAAAAAGACGAACGTTTATCTGCTGAGCGAACTGTCACGTGACCACGAACTTCACGGTCCAGCGATCATCATCGACCAGAACGGCACCGTATTGGTGGAACCTAACTGTATGGCACGCATCACTGATAAAGGTGGGATCAAATTATTGTGAGAAAATATAAGTGTGACGTCACAAAATGTGTGTGACGTCACAAAATGTGAATTATTAATAGAACAGTGCATTGTTATTATTGTTTGAAAACAAATAAAAATCACGTTCATTTTTAAGGCTATTAAACCAAAATTATTGAAGAAAATTCAGCGTGAAATCCACTAAATTGGTCGCTGTGTTTTCGTTGCAGTTGCGTTACTTGAAAGGAAATTTTATTAATAAGAAAAGGTTTATAAAATAATTGAAGTAATTTCCACTATTTTATCACAAAATTTACATACAACTCAATGGTTTACTTATTTACTTCGAAAATTAAATGTATGTGACGTCATTTGTAGGTGACGTAATAATTACAATCGGCAGCGGACAAGTTCGAAAAGTGGGGGTGGAATTGGATTCGATCCAACTTTCCATATTTTCACACAGGTTCGTGGATAATTACGTCATTTTTAATTATCAATAGAAATCGTATCCTTCATATGTTTTCTATAGATTCATGAGCATCGCTGAGCAGATGGGCAGAATGCTGCAGAGATCGTCAATTTCAACCAATATCAAGGTAAATTCACTGTTTGCTTACAAATGCCATCATTCCCGAAAAAAACAAAAACAAAGCAGACAAACAAGGGTTTCAAAAACTCATGTGGTTTGTTATAGGCAACTTTTTCGAAATATGTTTTTGTGAAAATTTTGGGTGCAAAACTTGTAAATAGGGTTTAAAGAACTAATGGTCCGTTGGATTTTATTGAAATAAAAGTCCATCACCCAAAACATAATTAGATTAGAATATTTTGTTTTGATTTTTACAAACTGTGGTGTATTGAAACCGAATCCTTTATTTGTTTAATTTCTATCTAAAATAGACGTATTTTTTAATTGTAATATGCCCCCCTTATTTTTGTAGGAGCGTTTAGATTTTTCATGTGCCCTTTTCGGCCCAGACGGCGGTCTCGTCTCCAACGCACCACATATTCCTGTACATCTAGGAGCCATGCAAGAAGCGGTGCAGTACCAGGTGATTTCCCTACTGATAATATTGTTTCTATGATTAAGCTGTATAAACGCGGATGTAGCCTATTAAAAAATGTGGCCGAGTGTGAAGTTAACATCCAGAGCAAGCCCATTATATTCAAGATTGTTTACAACTTAATTGCGCTGGACCGAGTTAATACGCTGATATAGACCAACTAAAATGTCTCACTTTTTAGATTGCAGACCTTGCGTACTGTAATTGACGTCTTAACATACCTTTTATACGTCACCTTTACCCTTAACATAGGACGCAAATGGTTTACACTAAAAATACAACTTACTTACAATGCAACAAGTTGACGGCATACTTATATACAGAACGATTTTGGTAGTCCTTGTGCACTGTTATTTACATTTAGATAACTTTTGTAATGTGTTAAGACTTTGTTTTATTAAATTTAAAGTTTTTTTTTCTGAAAATACATTTAACCTTATCACAGATGAAGCAGCTTCGTGGAAATATCAAGGAAGGAGATTGTATTCTCTCAAACCATCCCGTCGCTGGAGGGAGCCATTTACCAGATCTCACTGTTATAACTCCGGTGCGAAATCATTTGCTGCTGTTTAAAATGAGCATCTTTTTTCGCCTAAAGTTTAAAACTTTTGAAACAATATCGAATAACTAAAACTGTCAGTTTGCTCCGGTGCTCATTTTTAACTAATCATAAATGTACTGTTAGAAAATGGGCCTCTCTTTTCGCCTAAAGTTGTTTTTTTAAACATTGACAAGAAACAAAAGGCCAATGAACTTTCATGACCTTGCATAGTCATCAGTGAAAATGGCGATAGATGATGTCGCCTAACATTTTTAACACGTTTGTAGCAAAATATTTGTATGTATGTGTGTTTAAGTTTGTCAGTCTCAAATAACATTTTCTACCAAACTCATCGGACAAAATTTATTACAAAAGATTTTAATTATCTGGCATTTAATTTGCCTTGTGCTTTTACGTCTTTTTGAAATGTTGCAATTTTACGTTAAATATAAATGAACATACCCTACAAATTTCCCCTACAGGTGTTTTCTCCTGGCGACCCCAACCCCATCTTCTTCCTGGCGAACCGGGGTCACCACGCTGACATCGGGGGAACCACCCCTGGGTCGATGCCGCCCCACTCCACATCAATACAGGAGGAGGGGGCTGTGTTCAAATCGTTCAAACTCGTTAAAGGCGGAATTCTACAGGAGGAAGGTAGGAAGTAAATTGAGCACTTTCGGCCATTTTGGCTACAAACGTTTATCTGATGCTAGCAGCAGTTTTTACAGAAGAAAATTCGTTAAATAGAATGGCAAAAGTTTTGACTGTTCACAAAAAAAGACCAGTAAAGTAATCACATCTTATAACTTGTGCAACATAGTTTTTCAGTTGAGATATGCGCAAATGAATAAAACAAAATACTTAAAATTATTAGCTTATCGCCATGCAACCAATTACACATCACATTGTACGCTTGCAATTGGTTGCGTAAATCTAAAAATAGCTTTTTATCAACAATTTTTGCCTTTTTAGCACGCGTGTGTAATTGTACATTAACAGCTTAATTAAACGCCAACCATAACAAGTTTTGTCCCATTTTTTGATGTATTTTCTGTATAATTTGCCGTTAATATACTTGAGAAAATTAAAGAATAATTTGTATCATTTTCACAGCTCTCATAGAAGCTTTGAACGCACCAGGGAAAATACCCGGTTCATCCGGGACTCGAAATCTCCATGACAACTTGGCAGATCTTCGCGCGCAAGTTGCAGCCAATCAAAAGGTATCAGCTGATATTTTGGACCAATCAGAACCCAGAAGAGTTCTTGCGAAATTTTCAGAACTGAACTTTTCATTTACTATCTGGTGGTGGTTTTAGATTTAATTAAAATAGTTTTGTGAGTTCCAACGCATGGCAAACGAAAATATGATTATACTTGGTAATGTCAGCATCATTTCACCTTTTTATCAAGTCTATGCTAGGTAAAGATTTGTCCGAAACATAAAAAAATAAGGAGCACTTTTCCGTTGCTTATTACTTGTCATTGAATTGGAAACAAATAAGAAATTTACCGTTTGTCTTCTCACTGTAGGGAATCCACCTGGTAAACGAGCTGATTTCAAGTTACAGTCTGGAAGTTGTGCAAGCTTATATGGCCCACATCCAACATAACGCCGAAGTGGCCGTACGTGACCTCTTGCGTGACGTGGCGAGGTCATCTGGGGTCACTGACCAGGGGTTAGTGAGTTTGCGTGGCGAGGGCAAGATGGACGAAGGATCGGTGATCAAATTGAAAGTCGACATTAATGCCAAAGAGGTGAGAAAAAAAGGAGTGACTTTATTCTGGTCAAATTTCTTTGGGCTATTGTCTCGATTTTGTTTATCATATATAAGCTATTGCTGCCAGGCATAATATCAAGTTTATAGAGCTCTTCTGGCAATTGTATTTTTATTAGGAAGTTTCGACGTCGTACAGGTCGCTTCATTAGGGTAAATAACACTAAATGCGACTAGTACAGTGCACGATCAATTCTGTTTATTAATTTGATCTCCTTATTCTTGTTGCGCGTGTTTCAGTTTTAACTCTTGTGCTCTGATTTAAACACGTTATGCAAGAAAATACAACATCGATGCTTTTTACTGCTCGACAAAATGATTTGCAAGTGTTTAAAACGCCAGAGTTGCGGAGCAAAAATTGCTATTCTTTTAAAGTGTTTCTTCACACAGAAATGTAGTTTCAAAGATTTTCCATTATACCAACTGATTCTTTGTTACGTCATACTACCACTTGATCAAGTGGAACACTTTCATTGTTGGTATGAATTTTTCTCACCGCAGGGTTCTGCCGTGTTCGATTTTTCCGGTACTTCCCCTATGGTGTTCAACAATCTAAACGCTCCCCGAGCTATTACACTCTCTGCTGCCATCTACTGTCTGCGTTGTATGGTCGGTTATGACGTGCCACTCAACCAGGTGAGTGCAACTGTGGGTAATAAGACGACAATGCGGTGTTTCACAATTAATCTGCAAATTTCACAGTCAAAGTATTGTTCTTTTGCAAATTTTAGGGATCATTGTGACACAAGATGAAATGAAGTTTATAATAGTTTATTATAGTGATTTACTCCCCCCCCCCCCAAAAAAAACGACAACAACAACAACAACAAAAAACAAACAAACAATTTCCTTCGAAAAATGTATGCACCTATTTTGCTGCCTGTTGGATAAAGCGTTATTATTCCCTAAAATTTACTTTAGATATAAAAGTTTTTAATATAGCGTTTTTAATATTTGCATGATATATATGATATTTGGAACACTATATACGGACCTGTACATAAGTTTAATGATGAAAATAACTGCATAAATAGACGTAAAAAGCGACATGCTTTATTGTTCAAACGCTTTTCGGCAAATGCTCATGCCATCATCAGTAATATTGAAATCAACTTATGCTTGTGATTTTTTTGTTCTTCACAACACAATATCATTTCCACCAGGGTTGCTTAAATCCTGTGAAGATCCTCATCCCGAAATGGTCGCTTCTCGACCCAGAAGAAAACGCCGCGGTGGTTGGTGGCAACGTTTTGACGTCACAGAGGGTCGTTGACGTCATAATGAAAGCGTTCGGCACGTGTGCCGCGTCACAGGTTAAAAAAAATTCGTATTTTTTTATTTTTTACAATTTTTAAAATAATTGTGACGTCACATAGGGTTGTATGAACAACGTCACATTCGGTGATGATGACGTCGGTTATTACGAAACAGTCGCTGGGGGCGCTGGAGCGGTAAGTTGAATTAATATCAATTTTTTTTGTTTCTTTTGAAAATGTTGGTTGTAATGCTTTTCCAAGGCCGATTCATTGTTACAACACTTTCACTAACAAACAACGTTTTAGAACTTAAAGATAAACGTTACAATGATTAAGTTGTTTTGTTTTAAATATAGTATTTTTGTGTGATGTGCCAAGCAAGCTATTGTATTGTTTTGCATTGATAAAAAACCCAGCCTCACACTGTACGTATTTGTAGAGCAGTGCATGCTTTTGTGTTTTGCGTGGGTTTAGTGCGCTGGTCGGTTGTGCCCTACTTGGCAACTAGTGATTAAAATGTTAACACAATAAATCATATTACCGAATCAGCCGGTCACCGAGCATTTCCACACAAAGCATAGTTTTGAAAGTCTAACCTAGGGTTTGTTTCGTTTCACAACACAAAAATATCTTTCCTTTGTAAAACATGATGTGCTAATTCTCAACAAGCGAGCTAATGTAAACTATCAACATTCTGTAACTACAACTTGTGAATATTATTATGCAGTGGGTCGTTCCATTTTATGCATATGTGTTGGTGGTTTAGGTTTACACAGATCAGAAGCACTGGATTTAGGGTTGATGAATATTAATGAGTGTAATATTTTGTCACAGGGACCAACCTGGCACGGTAGAAGCGGAGTGCACAGTCACATGACCAACACCAGAATCACTGACCCGGAAATTCTCGAACGAAGGTTACCATGGTTACGCAAAAGCGCCCCAAAATCTTAACTAGAAACAAAGTCCCGATTTAACTGTCTTGAAACTTAGCCTTCTTGCTATACATACGCGCCGAGTTTTACAAAAATGCAAGGTGACGAAAGTAAAATTAAACTGAACTTGTAGTGATGTCACTAAAGCGAGGGACGACAAGAATCTTCATCACTGAGATAACCATTTATTACAACACATTAGCATTGTTTGCAATAATGGTCGTTTAATGGCAAACAATTGTATGTTTGGCGTTTTAAACAACTCACTGGTCAAAGCAAGTTGCAATTTTAAGCTACGTGTTGTTGCTATATGGCCAGTAAGTTGGTTCAAAAGAAAAATCTTTTCTTGGTATTCTCAAGATTTTTTAACTGCTGCTAAAAAACCCACATTTTCCGAGTGAATAGTTGCATAAAACCCGGGAAATACAATTTAAAAACCTACCCGAAACCGATAAAAAATTAAAACTTGAAAAACGGAAGAACTCACAGTAGCCATGCAGGTCATCGTAAGCGCCTATGCTGCGTTGCGTCACCTATCGGAATTTCTCAAACCTGGCTGCTGTGAGTTCTTACGTAAGTAGTTCTACCGACCGAAAAGGCAGGTTTGAAGTCACATAATATAATATCTTTCCACAATATTTACGTTTCAACAAGTTTGTATTCGTGCATTTCAGGTATCCGGTTGTGTTGAAAAGATTTGAGCTGAATCCCGGCACTGGGGGCAGGGGGAAGTACCGCGGGGGAGACGGGGTTATCAGGGAAATTCTATTCCGTAAAGATTTGCTTCTTTCTGTGCTATGCGAACGACGGGTATTCCCCCCGTACGGGATGAACGGTCGGTTGGACGCTGGATGTCGTTATGACGTCACTGGGACGTAATATTATGACGTCACGTGTCTTGTTTTGCAGGAGGGGAACCTGGGGCGCTGGGGTCCAACCTTCTATTACGCCAAAAAGGACCAATTGTTAACATGGGAGGGAAGAATTCGGTCGCGGTTCGAGCGAATGTGAGAATTTTTTTAAGTGATTTATTTTCTGTAACATTTATTGAGCATTCTTATTAGGGGTTGAAATGTTACCTCATAGTAAAGCAAATTCAATGAAACTCGTATATCAGCAGCTGCATAGACCTTAGCGGCCGACCAGTGTGCACTGTCTGCAGATTACTTATTTTTTTTCTATTGATTTTTTTACTGAACATGTTTGGGCAAATTGCTTTTGTCATCCGTACAAACTGAAAACGTTATCAAATACCTCGTTTTCCCTTTTTGGCATTTTTGTCTTCGATTTTTAATGATAATGAGATAAATTTGGTAGCAACGGTTATTCCATTGTTTTTATCCTTGGCCCAGTCAAACTGGGATGTAACAAAAACCACTTGCTTGTTTAATAAAATAAAAGTATTTTCTATGGTATTAGTCCCACGGATTGAGTTTAATTTGGTATTTCCTATTTTTATTTTAGGACGTTTTTAGGTTGCAAACTCCTGGTGGTGGCGGTTTTGGCTCAGTGGCGACCCTTAGTGATCGAACTAGTCCGGAACCTAAGCGTCGCAAGGTGGCGCAAGACGAATTCGTTCCCAGGGGCAGCGTGTTTGAATATTCGCAACAACAAGAAGCTCACTGAAAAATTTGAGAGAACTCGGAAGTCGAAGTTCAATTTTTTCTTACCAGTATTTGGAATTATATGTAGTGTGGTTCGATATGCAGAAGAAAAAAACGCGATTATTGAAACAAGATATAAACGTCACAATTACAAATTAAATATGAAAATGGGCACCTGGTTTTGAAAATATTTTTTGATTTGGGCATGTATTTTGCCACAGATTGCAAACGTTTTAATGTGGGAGTTATTTACACTGGCTGCAACCACCCAATTCACTTAATTAATTTGAGTTTGTAGTAAAAATCAGGACCGAAAAGTGTTTTCAATTCGTGCACTTAGTGAGAAATTCAGGTTACTGTTTTCGTATTACGCAATGTGAAGTTATAAGCGCTTATGTTTAAAGAAAGATTACAGAATATGACATACAGTTGTTATTTCGTAGAGTGTTTTATGCCACCTTCTGCTTCTTAACATCACATAGGAAACATTTTCTGCAACTTAAAGGAACAAAAAAATATTTAGTTTTTCGTCAAGTGCACGTATTTGCTCAGGTATATGTAATTTACGTTCTCGATATGTAATCATGATATGTAATCTACCTTACGTCATCGTTTCGGAAGACCTGTTCTCTTCAATAAAATGCCAAAGACATTAAAATAAGCTTGAATTTCAAACACATTTTCAGTGGGTTAAGACCATTTTGTTTGAATGGATTTGAATAAGTTTACTAAAACTGTTTTAACTTGATTACTAGTGAAAAAAAAAAATGATACAAAATAACTGTTAATAATCGTTGGCAATGTTGATTACATTTTTAGTGGTGTTTGTGATATGATAGGCCCACTGCCCACTGTAAGATGGCCAATAAAATGCTCAAGAAAAACTGTAAAAGGTGGATTTAGGTCTAGTAAAAACGTACGTTTTTAAGGTATATTTGATAAACAACAATAAAATTAAAAGCTCGTTGAAGTTTCGCAACGTTTTACGTTGTTTATTGAAATTACTCAACCATGACGCAAACATGATTTTTTAAAATACTAACATTTTACATAAAATAAAGTAATTAAAATTAAAAATATTAATGATGCTGATTATTTTCGAAAGAAGGTTTCGATTTATTCTTAAAAATACATCTAAAAAAACGTGTTTTAACTTAAGCACATGGAATCATCGATTGTAGATTCATCGATTATATTGTCTTTCATGCGTGAAGTTTTCAATGAATTTGCGAAATTGGGATTTCCGAATTTCTGGTTTGCTGTGGTGGTAGACTTGCTCGTTTTGAAAGCTTTTGTTCTGTTTGGAACCGATTTTGTTTTATTTTATATTCCACAGGAATCAACAAGACTTTATTTTATCGTACAACACGTTTTGTCATGAAATAAAATGGCAGCAGCTATGGAGTTTGACAGAGCACAGTCTTTAAGTTTAAGTGATCAAGCCTCGGCGATTAACGCTTACAAGGACATCCGTAAGTTTGCCCTTGGTGGTTACATTAATATTTTTAAACTTTTCCCAGTTTTGCCTTTAAATGTTTCTTAACAGGTTTTTGTTTAAACATTTTTCTGTAATGAAAGACAAAATGTCAAAATAGTAGGCTTAAACTTTTTGGTTTAGGTGTAACAAAGTCATAAACTTTTGATTTATTCTGATTAATTTTTTATTACCTGACAATTAAATGCCTAGATTACATTACAAACCATATATATATTATGTTTTGGCAGTTATTTTTTAAAAGATTTTTATGTGTTCCTCTCTGGCTTTTTTATTGTCCAATTTGGATTATTTCCATGTTATGTTTAATAATCAGTAATTTAAAAGTATTTAAAATTTTCACACATGTTGGTAGTATCTGAAGTTGCGCTATGTAATTTAACCCAGCGTTTTTTAGAACCCCTAAATGTGCAAAAGGATTTTTCCGGTCATTTTATCACTTTTCTGTTTCATAAAACTATTGTTCATAAATTGAAAATACGCACTTAAAAAAACTTTTCAAGAAATAATAATTCCCATAGGTTTCTTTTGCCATTTTTACCAGAATTTCATTACACAATGTTCAATCTTCAATCACCATTTTTGTACTGTATCGGAGCACTTTATTATTTATCTGTACACTTTACCGAATTTTTTTTAGTGAGGCGCGATGTGAAGAGCACAGATGAAGAAGGCCTTAAACTGAAGGAACAGAGTATTTTGGAACTTGGAACGTTACTCCAGCAAAAGGTGATTTTATTAACTACGTTGTGCAAAATGCTTTTGTGTAAGGCCTCCGAAATAATTGAAGCACATTGTAAGGCAGTGGTTCCATGCTGTCCTCCTCAATTGCAAAAGATTCTTGAAACAGTTTTGCTGGGCTTCTTGTACAAATGTTACATATACATGATGAAATATTAAACAGAAACAGTGCTGACACAGTAATATATTTACAAATGTCCTTGTCATTGTACATAAGTAACAAAACTGTATTTCTTTGGACACAATGAAATCATACACAATTTCGGTAAATTTGTATTTAAAAAAATACAGACAAAGTTAAATGTTTGTTGTGCATTTTGCTCCAGGGTGATGCAGTGGAACTTAGCAGTCTGGTCACACGGGTTCGTCCATTTCTCAAATCTATCAGCAAAGCAAAAGCTGCTAAACTCATTCGAACTCTCGTTGACCTTTTTCTTGACATGGAAATCAGTTCTGGATTAGAGGTTCAGTGATTTGGTTAACTTTTAATCCTTTTGTATGAGAAGATATATAAGTGAATTAAAACGCATAACAGAAAAATCCAACCAAGATTTATAATATATATGTTTTTTGCTTAATTAACAGTTTTTAAATATTTGTATTTAAAGCTTTAGTTTTGCCACAATCTTGTTTTTTAAGCTCTGCAAATATCCTCAGCCTTAATATCATTTAAAACTATATGTACATAGAAATTTTAAAAAAGCATAGAAATTATAAAAGATTATAATCTTAAATTTATAATCATAAAACATGACACAAAAGGGTGGAAGTGTGTCTCAAACGAAACATTAGGGCAATTTCTTTACTTTTATTAGACAACTAAGTTTAGCTTGACCTTTGTTAATTGAAAATTCTTTAAAACTTTTCATTTTTAATGGTTGTGTTATTTGTATGCAACAGGTGCAACTATGTCTTGAATGCATCGAGTGGGCAAAAGAAGAAAAACGAACATTTTTACGACAAGCTTTGGAAGCAAGATTAGTTGCTCTTTACTACGACACAGGAAGATTTCAGGATGCACTAAAATTAGGCAAGTAGAACTTAGAAAAAAGCAGTGGTTCCCCCCCCCCCAAAAAAAATCTGTACACTAATTTCTGAAGCTATAGTCAAAACTTTGCATAAGCTTTGTTAGAACATGAGATAAAAAGACACAATATACAGTAAAAATATGAGCCAAACTTTGTCTGCCACACCTTATACTTCAAATGACTCTCAGTTTGGTTAGTACAACTGCCCGAAAGTCTATGCATTTTCAACGACATATTTTGTATTGTCTTAGGTTCAGCTTTGTTGAGGGAATTAAAAAAGCTTGATGACAAACAATTACTTGTGGAAGTTCAACTGACAGGTAAGAAAACTCAAACTTGGGTTCGTTTATATTTTGTAGCTTAAAGTGTTTTAATTTGGTTCTTATCTATACTTTTTCCATTTGTTTAGTAAAATTAAAAAAACAACCAACAGTTCCATTATTCTATAGGCTTAAACAGTTTATTCAATTTATTCTAAGTATATTTTACTGGCAATATTCCAGTTCATAAACTTTGCATCATTTTTTTCTTCTTAACCAAAAAGTTTTTTATTCTCAAACAGAATCACAAACCTATCACGCACTTGGAAACTTGCAAAAAGCAAAAGCAGCATTGACTTCAGCTCGTACCACGGCAAACTCGATGTACTGTCCTCCGAAGATGCAAGCTTCTCTCGATCGACAGTCAGGAATCTTAAATGCAGCAGAGGAAAAAGACTGGAAAACAGCCTACTCCTATTTCTATGAAGCATTTGAGGGTTATGACTCGATTGAAAGCAAAAAGGCAGTTACTTCGTTGAAATACATGCTCTTGTGTAAGGTTATGCTTGGAACACCTGACGACGTTCAATCTCTCCTCAGTGGCAAATTGGCTTTGAAATATGCTGGAAGAGATGTAAGTTTTACCTAATTGGGAACTTTAAGTGGAAAGTAGGCGATGACTGTCCCCCAAAGCACTATATTATTAATAATTATACCTTTTTTGTCATAAAATTAATGAATAAATAAACAGTACTACATATATTTAAATGTATACATATGAATTTTTGCTTTTATATCTGGGTTTCATATTGTTGGTTTAATTAAACAATACCCTCAAAAACGTACAATTTTTGAAGTACTGCAAAACGAATTAATCTTTTTTAAAGCTGTAACAATAGATAAAACATATGTTCCACAATTGTAATTTTTCGAAAAGTGCCTTCAAAGTTTACTTTTAACTAAATCATGCAAACTTTACAAACTGACACCATTAGACCTTGCTTTTTACCAAGCTCTGTTGGACACATATGTAATAATCTGTTTTGCAACAGATCGAGGCAATGAAGAGTGTTGCCAAGGCCAGTCACAATCGGTCGATCTCAGAGTTGAAGGAAATCCTTGTGCAGTTTGAGGGTGAACTAAAAGCCGATCTGATCATCGCTGCACATCTCGACAAACTCTACGATAATCTTCTCGAACAAAACCTGCTGAGGGTGATTGAACCTTTCTCCAAAGTTCAGGTGGGAACTGACTCCAATATAAATATGTGATGAGATTTAGTAAGGCATGCTTTTTTTTCATCATTAAAGAAAATAATAATATAAACAGCAATAAAATGACTTTTGAAGTCATTCAGAGCTAAATTGTAGATTGTGTTGACTTCAGTTTAATTAGTTTTAGATGCATGTTATAGTTTTACCTTGGTATAACTTTCAAGCCAATTTCAGGTTTTAGTGGGGTTTTGTGCTTGTCATTTTTGTTTTCACCTCTTTTACGAACCTGATTTGTAAAATAAATTAACAGACCTAAATATTTATACACTGAAGTAAAATATGGTGTATTATTACCTGTTATTATTGCCATTTGCCTGTCTTTTTCCTTTTTTTCTAAAAAGTTTCTTTTTGATTTTTAGGTCCAACACATAGCCCAGTTGATAAGTTTGCCGCTGGTAAGTTTCCAAACTAGTTGTGTTTTACTAGCGGAGATTTTATGTATTAAACCATGACTTTGTTTTGCAGGAAACTGTTGAGAAAAAATTGTCACAAATGATTCTGGACAAAAAATTTCATGGTTGGTCCAAACAATTTTTGTTCCTTTATATCAGTGTTTCCCAAACTTTTTTTTTCTTTCATGTCAATGTTTCCCGAATTTTTTCTGGTCACATATTTATTAAAGATTGCCTAACACTGTATTTATTATACACAAAAGTTCAAAAAAGGAAGTAGTATTGCAAAATATCTCAAAAAGCGATCTAATTAAAATGCACCAACAGAAACACAAAGAAAGATTGAAATGAAATATTTTTTTTCGAAACTAATAATTATTTGAAATAATTGAAATAATTAAACAAACACTGTGTAAATTTAGTTTAGTTGGTAATCATTAATCTGAAAAAGTGCAAATCCATGTACAATCTGAAAAAGTTTGTAGTAATACTGCAAATCCTATGATGCGAGCAATACAAATAATATCACTCAGTTAGGATTCTAAATCTTAAAAGTTTACCTGACTGAGTCAATAACACTCCCTTTAAACTTGGTTAAATCCATTGGCTTTAATTTGTCGAAAATAAATTGACATTTAGTGGTTTATCCAAAATCGAAGATTTGGTTTCAATGGGAATGAAATGCCCAAGGCTAAATCTGTTTGTCAAAACATTGAGTTTATTTTTGGCATAGTAGTTGGAAATTTAATTCAAAATGCTGAGCTATTTGCAATAGGAGAGTCATATACATCATATGTTATCTTGCTTGTGAAGTTTTTTTTGACAAAACTATTTTTTCTGATTTAAACCAAACACTCGCCATCACATTGCTTTAATCTTCCTGTCCATTTCCTAGACTTTAATGTCAAAACTATATGCATAAATTTTTAGCTGATAAGGGTAGCCAGTGCGATTTTAGTTTACATAACAATTTAATTTTCCTGAGTTGGCACTTTAGGATGCCATGATTAAATTGTAAAAAATATGTCCCAAGTATTTGCTATCTGGTGCAGTTTGTTTACTCCCATTTGGGCACAGTAAAGAGTGAACAGATAGATGTCGAAAGTTGATCAATTTGATAACTGAATTGGCCCAATCCCTTACCAAAATGTCACCAGTATAACAAAATGCCATATTATGGGGTTATTTTCTGGGTTGCTGCATTGCTAGTTATTTGAAGGAAATCTGTAACATTACATTTTTCAATATTCGTTACTTTTTTCTGTTAATTTTAGGAATTCTCTCACAAGGGGAAGGTGTGTTGATTCTGTTTGACGAGCCAGCCGTGGATAAAACCTATGAAACGGCCTTAGATGTGATCTCCAGTATTTCTCTGGTGGTCGACAGCCTTTATCAAAAAGCAAAACAGCTCACATAATTACAACTCTGCTATTTTCCATCGTTATATGTGTTTGTGATACAAAATGCTGCAAATAGCCTGTACGTTACTTTGTGTATGTTGCTTATGGGGGGAACTTTTTTGTTTTCTGCTTTTCTGTTTTACCGGATTCGGTCGGGCTTTTGCTGTTGTACTCTTTTCACACTACTTGGATATTTTCTCTGTTACAAAAGTGTCGAACCGGGGTGAAAATAGACACCATACCTCTTGTACATTTTCTCGCCCCACCAGGATTTCATATTTTCCAATTTTCTCAGAATTGCATGAATTTTATTTATTTCCAATTCGAGCACGGGGCAAAAACGCTATGACGTAACGTTGATGACGTCGATTGCACTGTTTGTGACGTCACTGGACTTGAAAAGTTGTACATTGCACAATAGCGTCTTGTTTCCGTCCCACTTTGTGAGGTCAGGGGCGCAGGATTGTTACGTCACAATAAACTTCCGGTTTGCATAGTTCAACTTTTTCGTCATCAACAAAAATTTGAGATTTCAATGTTTTTTGTTTTGTGAGTTCAGGTGGTTTTTATCAAGCAGCACAATGTTGATTAGTTTACTTATTTACACAGACAAAGGTTATTAGGCTTTTGTATTTGTTTTAATGTAGCCTGAAAGATGATGAACAGAGTCGTCCAATGAAATCTGCGTTTATTGCTGCACGTTAAGTTGTGGATTTCAATTTAATGCCCAAGTAAAGTAATGGAACAAATAGAACTTTTGCTTCTTAATTTGCATCGGCATAAATTTTGCTTGTGTGATAATTAATCGAAATCACTAGCGTTGATTTATGGACAGGTTGATTGATTGAAAAATTATAAGATTCCAAAAAGTTCAAGATCAGACACAAAAGCAGTGGTGGGATTCAAATTTTTGTAAACCAGTTCTTTTCAGCCGGTTCTGTTACAAAAAGTCCATTGACAGTAACCAGTAATGCTAACCGGTTCATTAATCTCATAAAATTTAGTGAGGTTTTATAGAACCTGTGCGAATCGGCTAAATCCCACCACTGCATGAAAGGTTGGGTTAAACGTGCAGCAGATTAAAAATAAAGAACACATCACTAATATACATTTCACTAAACCCACAAAATAAACATTTTAGAATCATGTTTTAATGTACTAAATAACAAGTTTTAAACCATTTACTAAAAAGTGTTTGTGACGTTTTTGTGACACTAATTATGTTAAAAATATCCTGAAACTACCGATTTTCTTAAACATTTCAAATAAATATTTTACGAATGCTAATTTTCGAACTCAGCAATTCCAACCGCATGCATTGTTACGTTTGATTAAGTTCTATTAACGTTTCGACCAATCAGCGTTCGAGAAACTCGCGGCACGAATTCGTTTCTTTCCTTGGAAGTCATTTTGTTTGTGAAGCTGAGGTGGAAGGCTGCAAAGTTACAAGGTAAAATGTGTGCTGTTAATCATGTTGTGTGGACTTGTGTTGTTAACTGTGTGTAATTATTTGCCTAAACCTAAGTTGCTTTTAGTAATATGCAAATTATATGTAAAACAATTGTAAAGATTTGGTAATATTTGAATTTGTTAACTTGATAATTATTGGAGAACTGAAATGGTTATTATTTTTGTTGATATCAATAGTTTTCGAAGTTTCAAATAACTAAACTATTGTTTTATTTACAGATTATGCATGCATGTAACTGCCAGTCGAACACCTGGGAATTTGCTGTGCCGTCTGATCAAGGTAAGATTTAATCTGATAATAGGCGCATTTATTTTTTACATTTTAACAATTCAACTAAACGCAAGGTATTAACTTTACTGAACAGTATTAAATTAATGTTTGAATATTAAAAAGCAACTAAATATCCCAACTTTATGTAGTGTCTGCTGAGAACAACACGTGTTTGTGACGTAACAAGTGGCGCTTTTTTAATCGGCGTTGATTGTGGAACTCTTGCCCCGAGTTGACGCGTCTGCGTTTCTGCCTGTAAATAATGCAACTGAATGTAGAGAATGATTAGTGCTGGTGTGTTTTTGTAGGTGTTTTAAAACATGTGTTTAAAGTTTATTATTTTAATTACAGATTGACCAGCCTGCATCAACACTTCATCAACCTTCGTCTGTCCTTCAACCAACATTTATCAACTTCTGATATTTATTTGTATGTAAACATAGGATGCTGTCGTGCGTCAACCGGGATGGCGGAATCGTTTAGGCTTTTAACTTAGGTTAACTGGCGCTAGGGTGAGTGACCTAATCTTTGCCGAGGTTGACTCGTGAAGGAAGTCCTCCTCGGTGGTCAAAGAAACGCCCAAGTCTGTAGGAGTGCTACTATGTCAGCAAGTTGGCGCTAGGGCTAGAACTTAGAGTAGCACTCGGTAACTAAGGTTAGGTTATAGGTAATATAGGTGGGGTACGTTTGGGATTCGCGCGCCACGTAGGGACTTAGCTTAGATCGATTTCTAGCTAGGTGTGGCGCGTTGCTAAATGGCTTTAGCTGAAATAAGGTGCGTATAGAAACACTGCCTTGGCATGGCCTCCACCGCATGCGCTGGCCGCGGTGTAGACGGGACCGAGTACCGGACACCGCTATTTCCAATGAACGCCCAGGCTCGTGGGCATGAGGAGAACGGCTTTGCATTTTGCCAGAAAAGTCTCGTGATCCACCCTGGTAGGGCTCAAACTGTTGTTAATCTTTTTTCCCCAGCCCAGCGGTTGCGTAAAACAATTGGGTCCTTGTGGGGGGACTCTGAGGGCAGGGACAGTGACACGATGTTGTTAAATTATACGCTTTTAACGTCACTGTTCCTTTTAAACAAATTTTTGCGCCTGTCCTAACTGTAGAGTAAGGGTTTTTGTGGATTTCGGGTATTGACCAGCTTTTCATATCCATTGCTTGTACATCCGGGTCTCTTTCTACTTCCATATGAAGAGGCTGAGACTTGGGTGTCAAGTTTTGAGATGTTAAACCTTATGATAATTTGAATTACAAACATTCTAATAATTAAAACGGGCAAAATTGACCTCTTTTGATCGTTTTTTGAAGCAACTTTGGAAATTTCAAAGAACTTTGGTAAAAGTTAAACTCAAAAACTGAACACGTCCCTTTGCTGGTCATGCCCTTTTTATATTTCCGTGGATTTAGAATAACTTACTTATTTCGCTTCCGCGATCCTGGTTGACTCGACTTCCATTCATTACCTGGCGTTTGTTCCGTAGCGAACTTGGTCGGTGTAAGTTTGGGTTGTTGAAAAACACGGCAGACTCACTTTCTACTTTTCCTAGGCTAACTTGCGACGGTTGACAGTGGAGACAGTTAGTTGAGCAAAGTTATGTTATTTTATTAATGTGTACTTTTACGTCGCACGCGCAGGGACGTTCGCACGCGCAGGGACGTTCCGCTTCGCTGCGTTTGTTGTTTATATTTTTGTGATAATTATCGAAGCAGACGAACAACCAATCAGCGATCGACTCGTGTACCAGATGAGCGAAGCTTGCACGATTGAACAACAATAAATTAAGTCATAAATAACCAAAATAATTTTAACAAGTTTAAAAAAATGAACTCCGCGTTTAAAATTGTTCATCACATTTAAACTGAAAAGAATGAAAAATTTAAACAGTAAATAGACTCAGATAAAATCGGAATTGGAATGTAACGTACATTGTACCAGTACCTGTATCGGTTGCGTTATGTGCTGTCTTGTCGTTTTCCCTCTTTCAAAACAAAACAAATTCTTTTGTAACTTTTCTATCCTTTTGTTTCTATGTGTTAGACCAGTTCTTAGGGGGTGTTGTGCCTTTTACATCAGCCGGTCAGGGTGTTGGTTTACTTTTTATTGTTGACTCGCTCGTTTCTGTTGCGGATCGCCAACGTCAGTTTTGCAGTAAATATTAGTTTGAGGTTTAGAATTTGAAATATTCTGCACCTGGACGAAAACAAGAAATCTGCACAAAGTCTTGTTTCAAAAGTACGTATTCTTGTTGCGAAGTGTTTAAATATGACTTCACTAACTTTGATATTTTTTGCAGATTCAATTGTTTTGAAATCAATCTATTGTTTTGGAATCAATCCATTGTTTTGGAATCAATTCATTGTTTGTTTTGGAATCAATCCATTTTAACCCCACTTTTACAGGTATTAACCCCACTTTTTCAGGTTTTAACCCCGCTTTTTCAGGTCTTTACCCCGTTTTTTTTTTAGATATTAACCCCGCTTTTTCAGGTCTTTACCCCGTTTTTTCAGGTTTTAACCCCGCTTTTTCAGGTCTTTACCCCGTTTTTTCAGGTTTTAACCCCGTTTTTTTTAGGTCTTTACCCCGTTTTTTCAGGTTTTAACCTCGCTTTTTCAGGTCTTCACCCCGTTTTTTCAGGTTTTAACCCCGCCTTTTCAGGTCTTTACCCCGTTTTTTCAGGTTTTAACCCCACTTTTTCAGGTTTTAACCCCGCTTTTTTAGGTTTTAACCCATTTTTTTCAGGTCTTAACCTATTTAGTTTAAACCTGTTTTAAATCTTGTTTTTGTTTTTCAGATCAGTCTCTTTACCTCGTTTCGGTTGTGGTTTTGCGCCAAACGAGGGTTTCTCTACTGTCTTAGAGAAAACCATTGCGTTGGTTGGTACCTTGACGTGGTGCAATGGCTTTCAAACGAAACCCAACCTGCAGAACCATTGAAAAATAAATAAAATGCAAGGCAATGAAACGAAATGGTGTGTGAAACGTTTTGTCAGAGTTTGCTGTAGAAGTCTGATACATGGGTTCTTCTATTGTTAAAGCGATGTTTTAAAGCGAGGAGGTATAACTGTTATGTTGTGTTTTTGTCCGAATTATGATAGAAACTGTAGCAATGAATTATTAAAACGAAAGGGGCAATATCTTACAGCAAATCGGAAACACCACACTTGTATTGCCAGTTAGCGCGTTGAAAAGAGTTTTCGATATTCAGTTGAAAGTTAATTTGCCGGTTCAGTACTGGACAAGATGTCTGTGAGTTGCCTGGTTAAGTTTCAATATGTTCTCAAAACTCCAAACTTTAAAATCTGCCCTTCTTGCTAGTATAAAAATCATAATTTGACGCAAATAGTACTTTTAAATGTTTTGAAAGCCTCCGCTGCAAACGGTATAGCCTTGCGTCTTAACTAGGTTTTATGTTAGCAATGCCAGGTAGCAATGAGTTAGAAAGTCCCCTGTAATATATTTGGTCGTTTGATTTCCACGTCTAAAAACTTAGATGTGCTCGGGTATTATTTCGAACCAGTCACTGAATGCGGTACTGCATTTATGCACAGACAGATCTCCACCTTGTAATTTGGACGGGGGCATTTTCGGACAAGCTTATCTGTATATTGCTTATGTGCTCCGCAATGTTGGCATTACGATATAGTTCTTTGGCCCGAATGTTGAAGCATGTGGGCAGTGCGAATATGTTTTGACCGCAGTCGGTTAGCTGCTACCCAGTGACGTCTATGTGCATCTATGTGTCGAAACCTCTAGAACAGGTGGCCAGACCTGCTTCACGCTCGAGCCGCATATCACAAAACGCAATTTCAAAAGAGCCGCAACACAAAAAATCAAAAACGAATTTATTCACTCACAATGAAGAGTACGCTATCAAATAATGATTATTTTTGTGGGATATTTTGAGTCTCCATGAAATTAGTCTGATATGATGGGAAAGTTTTTGTACTTGTAATGATTAAGCGAAGCTTGAAAAATAGGACACACAGGGGTATCTCTATTATCAATGTATGCAAACTCATCCTCCAATTCTGTTTTAAAAGTTATATTTTTTTGTTTTTTTTTGCAATTACTTCTGAACTACATTTTTTGGTAAACTTTACATTTATTGCTGGTATAAGCCGCAATACAAATGTAAAATGCTTTTAATGTCGGCCCTGCAAGATAAACACCTCGGCAAGATGGGAAAATGTAGGGCAACATTTAAGAGCCGCAATCATACAGGCTCAAAGAGCCGCATGCGGCTCCGGAGCCACAGTTTGGCCGCCCCTGCTCTAGAATTAACCAGATGGTTGCCTGTGAGTTCTGTTTATTGTATTCCTAAGTTGATTTATTTACAAAACGTAACGCCGCTGACAAGCAACACACTGTTTCGACGATTATTCGACGGTAATATTTGTTAAACGTCATTGGTTTTATACGTAACAAAACCTTATTTGAGCCTAATTAGGATTATAATTTGAAGAAGTTGGTTACAAATTGTGCTGACAGTTAAAGACTTGGAAAAACACTGAACTTTGTTTTAAATAACTTGAAAAAAAATGTGGAAACTTATGCGAAGTACGTCATCGATAATTTGTCACGAGCAACCGCTAGATAGCACTAGAACCAACCAACATGACTTAACTCTGAAAACTCAATGTTTGTTCAAGCAGCAATTAATAACTGTTTCATATTTATATTATTATAACGACTTGTGCACATTACCAAAATAAACCATGTTTTTTTGCAAAAAAACTTTATAAAACCAATATATCTTGAAAATTTGGGGGTCAAAAAATCGATGAAAAATCCGGTTTTGGGTGGGTTTTCGACGAATTATTCCAGTTTCAAACTGGTTCTAGCCGGTTTTAGCCTCCTACCGAACCTCCAAACCGGTTTAAATCGGAATCGAAAACCCGACATTTTCACCCGATTTTCCAAAAAAAAAAACGCAAGGCTATAACCTTTCCGTTTTTTTCGATTTTTGGGGTTCAAAAAATCAAAGAAAAATCCGGTTTTGGGTGGGATTTCGCCGGAATATTCCAGTTTCAAACTGGTTCCAGCCAGTTTTAGCCTCCAACCGAACCTCCAAACCGGTTTAAACCGAAATCGAAAACCCGAAATTGTGACCCGATTTTCGAAAAAACCCTAAGGCTATAGCCTTTCCGTTTTTTCGATTTTGGGGGTGGGGAAATCGAAGAAAAATCCGGTTTGGGGTGGGTTTTCGCCGGAATATTCCAGTTTCAAACTGGTTCTAGCCGGTTTTAGCCTCCTACCGAACCTCCAAACCGGTTTAAACCGGAATCGAAAACCCGAAATTTTGACCCGATTTTCGAAAAAAAACCTAAGGCTATAGCCTTTCCGTTTTTTCGATGTTTGGGGGTCAAAAAATCAAAGAGAAATCCGGTTTCGGGTGGGTTTTCGACGGAATATTCCAGTTTCAAACTGGTTCTAGCCGGTTCTAACCTCCTACCGAACCTCCAAACCGGTTTAAACCGAAATCGAAAACCCGAAATTATGACCCGATTTTCGAAAAAACCCTAAGGCTATAGCCTTTCCGTTTTTTCGATTTTGGGGGGGGGGAAATCGAAGAAAAATCCGGTTTTGGGTGGATTTTTGCCGAAATATTCCAGTTTCAAACTGGTTCTAGCCGGTTCTAACCTCCTACCGAACCTCCAAACCGGTTTAAACCGAAATCGAAAACCCGAAATTATGACCCGATGTTCGAAGAAACCCTGAGGCTATAGCCTGTCCGTTTTTTCGATTGTTGGGGGTCAAAAAATCGAAGAAAAATCCGGTTTTGGGTGGGTTTTCGACGGAATATTCCAGTTTCAAACTGGTTTCAGCCGGTTTTAGCCTCCTACCGAACCTCCAAACCGGTTTAAACCGAAATCGAAAACCCGAAATTTTGACCCGAGTTTCGAAAAAACCCCTAAGGCTATAGCCTTTCCGTTTTTTCGATGTTTGGGGGGGGGGGGGAAATCGAAGAAAAATCCGGTTTTGGGTGGGTTTTCGCCGGAATATTCCAGTTTCAAACTGGTTCTAGCCGGTTTTAGCCTCCTACCGAAACTCCAAACCGGTTTAAACCGAAATCGATAACCCGAAATTTTGACCCGATTTTCGAAAAACCCTAAGGCTATAGCCTTTCCGTTTTTTCGATTTTGGGGGGTCAAAAAATCGAAGAAAAATCCGGTTTCGGGTGGGTTTTCGACGGAATATTCCAGTTTCAAACTGGTTCTAGCCGGTTTTAACCTCCTACCGAACCTCCAAACCGGTTTAAACCGGAATCGAAAACCCGAAATTTTGACCCGATTTTCGAAAAAAACCCAAGGCTATAGCCTTTCCGTTTTTTCGATTTTTTTTGGGGGGGGGAAATCGAAGAGAAATCCGGTTTTGGGTGGGTTTTCGCCGGAATATTCCAGTTTCAAACTGGTTCTAGCCGGTTCTAACCTCCTACCGAACCTCCAAACCGGTTTAAACCGAAATCGAAAACCCGAAATTATGACGCGATGTTCGAAGAAACCCTGAGGCTATAGCCTGTCCGTTTTTTCGATTTTCGGGGTGGGGAAATCGAAGAAAAATCCGGTTTTGGGTGGATTTTTGCCGAAATATTCCAGTTTCAAACTGGTTCTATCCGGTTCTAACCTCCTACCGAACCTCCAAACCGGTTTAAACCGAAATCGAAAACCCGAAATTATGACCCGATGTTCGAAGAAACCCTGAGGCCATAGCCTGTCCGTTTTTTCGATTGTTGGGGGTCAAAAAATCGAAGAAAAATCCGGTTTTGGGTGGGTTTTCGACGGAATATTCCAGTTTCAAACTGGTTTCAGCCGGTTTTAGCCTCCTACCGAACCTCCAAACCGGTTTAAACCGAAATCGAAAACCCGAAATTTTGACCCGATTTTCGAAAAAAACCCTAAGGCTATAGCCTTTCCGTTTTTTCGATTTTGGGGGTCAAAAAATCGAAGAAAAATCCGGTTTTGGGTGGGTTTTCGACGGAATATTCCAGTTTCAAACTGGTTCTAGCCGGTTCTAACCTCCTACCGAACCTCCAAACCGGTTTAAACCGAAATCGAAAACCCGAAATTATGACCCGATGTTCGAAGAAACCCTGAGGCTATAGCCTGTCCGTTTTTTCGATTGTTGGGGGTCAAAAAATCGAAGAAAAATCCGGTTTTGGGTGGGTTTTCGACGGAATATTCCAGTTTCAAACTGGTTTCAGCCGGTTTTAGCCTCCTACCGAACCTCCAAACCGGTTTAAACCGAAATCGAAAACCCGAAATTTTGACCCGAGTTTCGAAAAAACCCCTAAGGCTATAGCCTTTCCGTTTTTTCGATGTTTGGGGGGGGGGGGGGGGGGGGGAAATCGAAGAAAAATCCGGTTTTGGGTGGGTTTTCGCCGGAATATTCCAGTTTCAAACTGGTTCTATCCGGTTCTAACCTCCTACCGAACCTCCAAACCGGTTTAAACCGAAATCGAAAACCCGAAATTATGACCCGATGTTCGAAGAAACCCTGAGGCTCTAGCCTGTCCGTTTTTTCGATTTTGGGGGTCAAAAAATCGAAGAAAAATCCGGTTTTGGGTGGGTTTTCGACGGAATATTCCAGTTTCAAACTGGTTCCAGCCGGTTTTAGCCTCCTACCGAACCTCCAAACCGGTTTAAACCGGAATCGAAAACCCGAAATTTTGACCCGATTTTCGAAAAAACCCCAAGGCTATAGCCTTTTCGTTTTATCGATTTTTGGGGGTCAAAAAATCGAAGAGAAATCCGGTTTCGGGTGGGTTTTCGACGGAATATTCCAGTTTCAAACTGGTTCTAGCCGGTTCTAACCTCCTACCGAACCTCCAAACCGGTTTAAACCGAAATCGAAAACCCGAAATTATGACCCGATTTTCGAAAAAACCCTAAGGCTATAGCCTTTCCGTTTTTTCGATTTTGGGGGGGGGGGGGGAAATCGAAGAGAAATCCGGTTTTGGGTGGATTTTTGCCGAAATATTCCAGTTTCAAACTGGTTCTAGCCGGTTCTAACCTCCTACCGAACCTCCAAACCGGTTTAAACCGAAATCGAAAACCCGAAATTATGACCCGATGTTCGAAGAAACCCTGAGGCTATAGCCTGTCCGTTTTTTCGATTGTTGGGGGTCAAAAAATCGAAGAAAAATCCGGTTTTGGGTGGGTTTTCGACGGAATATTCCAGTTTCAAACTGGTTTCAGCCGGTTTTAGCCTCCTACCGAACCTCCAAACCGGTTTAAACCGAAATCGAAAACCCGAAATTTTGACCCGAGTTTCGAAAAAAACCCTAAGGCTATAGCCTTTCCGTTTTTTCGATTTTGGGGGGGGGGAAATCGAAGAAAAATCCGGTTTTGGGTGGGTTTTCGCCGGAATATTCCAGTTTCAAACTGGTTCTAGCCGGTTTTAGCCTCCTACCGAAACTCCAAACCGGTTTAAACCGAAATCGATAACCCGAAATTTTGACCCGATTTTCGAAAAAAACCCTAAGGCTATAGCCTTTCCGTTTTTTCGATTTTGGGGGGTCAAAAAATCGAAGAAAAATCCGGTTTCGGGTGGGTTTTCGACGGAATATTCCAGTTTCAAACTGGTTCTAGCCGGTTTTAACCTCCTACCGAACCTCCAAACCGGTTTAAACCGGAATCGAAAACCCGAAATTTTGACCCGATTTTCGAAAAAAAACCAAGGCTATAGCCTTTCCGTTTTTTCGATTTTGGGGGGGGGGGGGGGGGGGAATCGAAGAGAAATCCGGTTTTGGGTGGGTTTTCGCCGGAATATTCCAGTTTCAAACTGGTTCTAGCCGGTTCTAACCTCCTACCGAACCTCCAAACCGGTTTAAACCGAAATCGAAAACCCGAAATTATGACGCGATGTTCGAAGAAACCCTGAGGCTATAGCCTGTCCGTTTTTTCGATTTTCGGGGTGGGGAAATCGAAGAAAAATCCGGTTTTGGGTGGATTTTTGCCGAAATATTCCAGTTTCAAACTGGTTCTATCCGGTTCTAACCTCCTACCGAACCTCCAAACCGGTTTAAACCGAAATCGAAAACCCGAAATTATGACCCGATGTTCGAAGAAACCCTGAGGCCATAGCCTGTCCGTTTTTTCGATTGTTGGGGGTCAAAAAATCGAAGAAAAATCCGGTTTTGGGTGGGTTTTCGACGGAATATTCCAGTTTCAAACTGGTTTCAGCCGGTTTTAGCCTCCTACCGAACCTCCAAACCGGTTTAAACCGAAATCGAAAACCCGAAATTTTGACCCGATTTTCGAAAAAAACCCTAAGGCTATAGCCTTTCCGTTTTTTCGATTTTTGGGGGTCAAAAAATCGAAGAAAAATCCGGTTTTGGGTGGGTTTTCGACGGAATATTCCAGTTTCAAACTGGTTCTAGCCGGTTCTAACCTCCTACCGAACCTCCAAACCGGTTTAAACCGAAATCGAAAACCCGAAATTATGACCCGATGTTCGAAGAAACCCTGAGGCTATAGCCTGTCCGTTTTTTCGATTGTTGGGGGTCAAAAAATCGAAGAAAAATCCGGTTTTGGGTGGGTTTTCGACGGAATATTCCAGTTTCAAACTGGTTCCAGCCGGTTTTAGCCTCCTACCGAACCTCCAAACCGGTTTAAACCGATATCGAAAACCCGAAATTTTGACCCGAGTTTCGAAAAAACCCCTAAGGCTATAGCCTTTCCGTTTTTTCGATGTTTGGGGGGGGGGGGGGGGGGGAAATCGAAGAAAAATCCGGTTTTGGGTGGGTTTACGCCGGAATATTCCAGTTTCAAACTGGTTCTAGCCGGTTCTAACCTCCTACCGAAACTCCAAACCGGTTTAAACCGAAATCGAAAACCCGAAATTATGACGCGATGTTCGAAGAAACCCTGAGGCTATAGCCTGTCCGTTTTTTCGATTTTCGGGGTGGGGAAATCGAAGAAAAATCCGGTTTTGGGTGGATTTTTGCCGAAATATTCCAGTTTCAAACTGGTTCTATCCGGTTCTAACCTCCTACCGAACCTCCGAAATTATGACCCGATGTTCGAAGAAACCCTGAGGCTATAGCCTGTCCGTTTTTTCGATTGTTGGGGGTCAAAAAATCGAAGAAAAATCCGGTTTTGGGTGGGTTTTCGACGGAATATTCCAGTTTCAAACTGGTTTCAGCCGGTTTTAGCCTCCTACCGAACCTCCAAACCGGTTTAAACCGAAATCGAAAACCCGAAATTTTGACCCGATTTTCGAAAAAAACCCTAAGGCTATAGCCTTTCCGTTTTTTCGATTTTTGGGGGGGGGGGGAAATCGAAGAAAAATCCGGTTTTGGGTGGGTTTTCGACGGAATATTCCAGTTTCAAACTGGTTCTAGCCGGTTTTAGCCTCCTACCGAAACTCCAAACCGGTTTAAACCGAAATCGATAACCCGAAATTTTGACCCGATTTTCGAAAAACCCTAAGGCTATAGCCTTTCCGTTTTTTCGATTTTTGGGGGTCAAAAAATCGAAGAGAAATCCGGTTTCGGGTGGGTTTTCGACGGAATATTCCAGTTTCAAACTGGTTCTAGCCGGTTCTAACCTCCTACCGAACCTCCAAACCGGTTTAAACCGAAATCGAAAACCCGAAATTATGACCCGATTTTCGAAAAAACCCTAAGGCTATAGCCTTTCCGTTTTTTCGATTTTGGGGGGGGGGGAAATCGAAGAAAAATCCGGTTTTGGGTGGATTTTTGCCGAAATATTCCAGTTTCAAACTGGTTCTAGCCGGTTCTAACCTCCTACCGAACCTCCAAACCGGTTTAAACCGAAATCGAAAACCCGAAATTATGACGCGATGTTCGAAGAAACCCTGAGGCTATGGCCTGTCCGTTTTTTCGATTTTCGGGGTGGGGAAATCGAAGAAAAATCCGGTTTTGGGTGGATTTTTGCCGAAATATTCCAGTTTCAAACTGGTTCTATCCGGTTCTAACCTCCTACCGAACCTCCAAACCGGTTTAAACCGAAATCGAAAACCCTAAATTATGACCCGATGTTCGAAGAAACCCTGAGGCCATAGCCTGTCCGTTTTTTCGATTGTTGGGGGTCAAAAAATCGAAGAAAAATCCGGTTTTGGGTGGGTTTTCGACGGAATATTCCAGTTTCAAACTGGTTTCAGCCGGTTTTAGCCTCCTACCGAACCTCCAAACCGGTTTAAACCGAAATCGAAAACCCGAAATTTTGACCCGATTTTCGAAAAACCCTAAGGCTATAGCCTTTCCGTTTTATCGATTTTTGGGGGGGGGGAAATCGAAGAAAAATCCGGTTTTGGGTGGGTTTTCGACGGAATATTCCAGTTTCAAACTGGTTCTAGCCGGTTTTAGCCTCCTACCGAAACTCCAAACCGGTTTAAACCGAAATTGATAACCCGAAATTTTGACCCGATTTTCGAAAAACCCTAAGGCCTTTCCGTTTTTTCGATTTTTGGGGGTCAAAAAATCGAAGAAAAATCCGGTTTCGGGTGGGTTTTCGACGGAATATTCCAGTTTCAAACTGGTTCTAGCCGGTTTTAACCTCCTACCGAACCTCCAAACCGGTTTAAACCGGAATCGAAAACCCGAAATTTTGACCCGATTTTCGAAAAACCCTAAGGCTATAGCCTTTCCGTTTTATCGATTTTTGGGGGTCAAAAAATCGAAGAGAAATCCGGTTTCGGGTGGGTTTTCGACGGAATATTCCAGTTTCAAACTGGTTCTAGCCGGTTCTAACCTCCTACCGAACCTCCAAACCGGTTTAAACCGAAATCGAAAACCCGAAATTATGACCCGATTTTCGAAAAAAACCTAAGGCTATAGCCTTTCCGTTTTTTCGATTTTGGGGGGGGGGGGGGGGAAATCGAAGAAAAATCCGGTTTTGGGTGGATTTTTGCCGAAATATTCCAGTTTCAAACTGGTTCTAGCCGGTTCTAACCTCCTACCGAACCTCCAAACCGGTTTAAACCGAAATCGAAAACCCGAAATTATGACGCGATGTTCGAAGAAACCCTGAGGCTATAGCCTGTCCGTTTTTTCGATTTTTTGGGGGGGGGAAATCGAAGAAAAATCCGGTTTTGGGTGGGTTTTCGACGGAATATTCCAGTTTCAAACTGGTTCCAGCCGGTTTTAGCCTCCTACCGAACCTCCAAACCGGTTTAAACCGAAATCGAAAACCCGAAATTTTGACCCGATTTTCGAAAAAAACCTAAAGCTATAGCCTTTCCGTTTTTTCGATGTTTGGGGGTCAAAA
The DNA here is from genome assembly GCF_965637545.1 of Phallusia mammillata. NCBI lineage: Eukaryota > Metazoa > Chordata > Ascidiacea > Phlebobranchia > Ascidiidae > Phallusia > Phallusia mammillata. Next base: position 34,517,249 of record NC_137252.1, on the reverse strand, counting down.
AATCGAAGAAAATTCCGGTTTTGGGTGGGTTTTCGACGGAATATTCCAGTTTCAAACTGGTTCCAGTCGGTTTTAGCCTCCTACCGAACCTCCAAACCGGTTTAAACCGGAATCGAAAACCCGAAATTTTGACCCGATTTTCGAAAAAAACCCAAGGGTATAGCCTTTCCGTTTTTTCGATTTTTGGGGGTCAAAAAATCAAAGAAAAATCCGGTTTTGGGTGGGTTTTCGCCGAAATATTCCAGTTTCAAACTGGTTCCAGGCGGTTTTAGCCTCCTACCGAACCTCCAAACCGGTTTAAACCGGAATCGAAAACCCGAAATTTTGACCCGATTTTCGATAAAACCCTAAGGCCTTTCCGTTTTTTCGATTTTGGGGGGGGGGGGAAATCGAAGAAAAATCCGGTTTTGGGTGGGTTTTCGACGGAATATTCCAGTTTCAAACTGTTTCTAGCCGGTTTTAGCCTCCTACCGAACCTCCAAACCGGTTTAAACCGGTTTAAACCGGAATCGAAAACCCGAAATTATGACCCAAATTTCGAAGAAACCCTGAGGCCATTGCCTGTCCGTTTTTTCGATTTTTGGGGCTTAAAAAATCAAAGAAAAATCCGGTTTTGGGTGGGTTTTTGCCGAAATATACCAGTTTCAAACTGGTTCTAGCCGGTTTTAACCTCCTACCGAACCTCCAAACCGGTTTGAACCGAAATCGAAAACCCGAAATTATGACCCGATTTTCGAAGAAACCCTGAGGCTATAGCCTGTCCGTTTTTTCGATTGTTGGGGGTCAAAAAATCGAAGAAAAATCCGGTTTTGGGTGGGTTTTCGACGGAATATTCCAGTTTCAAACTGGTTCCAGCCGGTTTTAGCCTCCTACCGAACTTCCAAACCGGTTTAAACCGAAATCGAAAACCCGAAATTTTGACCCGATTTTCGAAAAAACCCTAAGACTATCGATTTTTGGGGGTCAAAAAATCGAAGAAAAATCCGGTTTGGGGTGGGTTTTCGACGGAATATTCCAGTTTCAAACTGGTTCTAGCCGGTTTTAGCCTCCTACCGAACCTCCAAACCGGTTCAAACTGGTTTAAACCGAATCGAAAACCCGAAATTATGACCCGATTTTCGAAGAAACCCTGAGGCTGTAGCCTTTCCGTTTTTTCGATTGTTGGGGGTCAAAAAATCGAAGAAAAATCCGGTTTTGGGTGGGTTTTCGACGGAATATTCCAGTTTCAAACTGGTTTCAGCCGGTTTTAGCCTCCTACCGAACCTCCAAACCGGTTTAAACCGAAATCGAAAACCCGAAATTTTGACCCGAGTTTCGAAAAAACCCCTAAGGCTATAGCCTTTCCGTTTTTTCGATGTTTTGGGGGGGGGGGGGGGGGAAATCGAAGAAAAATCCGGTTTTGGGTGGGTTTTCGCCGGAATATTCCAGTTTCAAACTGGTTCTATCCGGTTCTAACCTCCTACCGAACCTCCAAACCGGTTTAAACCGAAATCGAAAACCCGAAATTATGACCCGATGTTCGAAGAAACCCTGAGGCTATAGCCTGTCCGTTTTTTCGATGTTTGGGGGGGGGGGGGGAAATCGAAGAAAAATCCGGTTTTGGGTGGGTTTACGCCGGAATATTCCAGTTTCAAACTGGTTCTAGCCGGTTCTAACCTCCTACCGAAACTCCAAACCGGTTTAAACCGAAATCGATAACCCGAAATTTTGACCCGATTTTCGAAAAACCCTAAGGCTATAGCCTTTCCGTTTTTTCGATTTTGGGGGGTCAAAAAATCGAAGAAAAATCCGGTTTCGGGTGGGTTTTCGACGGAATATTCCAGTTTCAAACTGGTTCTAGCCGGTTTTAACCTCCTACCGAACCTCCAAACCGGTTTAAACCGGAATCGAAAACCCGAAATTTTGACCCGATTTTCGAAAAAAACCCAAGGGTATAGCCTTTCCGTTTTTTCGATTTTGGGGGGGGGGGGGGAAATCGAAGAGAAATCCGGTTTTGGGTGGGTTTTCGCCGGAATATTCCAGTTTCAAACTGGTTCTAGCCGGTTCTAACCTCCTACCGAACCTCCAAACCGGTTTAAACCGAAATCGAAAACCCGAAATTATGACGCGATGTTCGAAGAAACCCTGAGGCTATAGCCTGTCCGTTTTTTCGATTTTCGGGGTGGGGAAATCGAAGAAAAATCCGGTTTTGGGTGGATTTTTGCCGAAATATTCCAGTTTCAAACTGGTTCTATCCGGTTCTAACCTCCTACCGAACCTCCAAACCGGTTTAAACCGAAATCGAAAACCCGAAATTATGACCCGATGTTCGAAGAAACCCTGAGGCCATAGCCTGTCCGTTTTTTCGATTGTTGGGGGTCAAAAAATCGAAGAAAAATCCGGTTTTGGGTGGGTTTTCGACGGAATATTCCAGTTTCAAACTGGTTTCAGCCGGTTTTAGCCTCCTACCGAACCTCCAAACCGGTTTAAACCGAAATCGAAAACCCGAAATTTTGACCCGATTTTCGAAAAAAACCCTAAGGCTATAGCCTTTCCGTTTTTTCGATTTTTGGGGGTCAAAAAATCGAAGAAAAATCCGGTTTTGGGTGGGTTTTCGACGGAATATTCCAGTTTCAAACTGGTTCTAGCCGGTTCTAACCTCCTACCGAACCTCCAAACCGGTTTAAACCGAAATCGAAAACCCGAAATTATGACCCGATGTTCGAAGAAACCCTGAGGCTATAGCCTGTCCGTTTTTTCGATTGTTGGGGGTCAAAAAATCGAAGAAAAATCCGGTTTTGGGTGGGTTTTCGACGGAATATTCAGGTTTCAAACTGGTTCCAGCCGGTTTTAGCCTCCTACCGAACCTCCAAACCGGTTTAAACCGATATCGAAAACCCGAAATTTTGACCCGAGTTTCGAAAAAACCCCTAAGGCTATAGCCTTTCCGTTTTTTCGATGTTTGGGGGGGGGGGGGGAAATCGAAGAAAAATCCGGTTTTGGGTGGGTTTACGCCGGAATATTCCAGTTTCAAACTGGTTCTAGCCGGTTCTAACCTCCTACCGAACCTCCAAACCGGTTTAAACCGAAATCGAAAACCCGAAATTATGACGCGATGTTCGAAGAAACCCTGAGGCTATAGCCTGTCCGTTTTTTCGATTTTCGGGGTGGGGAAATCGAAGAAAAATCCGGTTTTGGGTGGATTTTTGCCGAAATATTCCAGTTTCAAACTGGTTCTATCCGGTTCTAACCTCCTACCGAACCTCCGAAATTATGACCCGATGTTCGAAGAAACCCTGAGGCTATAGCCTGTCCGTTTTTTCGATTGTTGGGGGTCAAAAAATCGAAGAAAAATCCGGTTTTGGGTGGGTTTTCGACGGAATATTCCAGTTTCAAACTGGTTTCAGCCGGTTTTAGCCTCCTACCGAACCTCCAAACCGGTTTAAACCGAAATCGAAAACCCGAAATTTTGACCCGATTTTCGAAAAAAACCCTAAGGCTATAGCCTTTCCGTTTTTTCGATGTTTGGGGGGGGGGGGAAATCGAAGAAAAATCCGGTTTTGGGTGGGTTTTCGACGGAATATTCCAGTTTCAAACTGGTTCTAGCCGGTTTTAGCCTCCTACCGAAACTCCAAACCGGTTTAAACCGAAATCGGTAACCCGAAATTTTGACCCGATTTTCGAAAAACCCTAAGGCTATGGCCTGTCCGTTTTTTCGATTTTCGGGGTGGGGAAATCGAAGAAAAATCCGGTTTTGGGTGGATTTTTGCCGAAATATTCCAGTTTCAAACTGGTTCTATCCGGTTCTAACCTCCTACCGAACCTCCAAACCGGTTTAAACCGAAATCGAAAACCCTAAATTATGACCCGATGTTCGAAGAAACCCTGAGGCTATAGCCTGTCCGTTTTTTCGATTGTTGGGGGTCAAAAAATCGAAGAAAAATCCGGTTTTGGGTGGGTTTTCGACGGAATATTCCAGTTTCAAACTGGTTTCAGCCGGTTTTAGCCTCCTACCGAACCTCCAAACCGGTTTAAACCGAAATCGAAAACCCGAAATTTTGACCCGATTTTCGAAAAAAACCCTAAGGCTATAGCCTTTCCGTTTTTTCGATGTTTGGGGGGGGGAAATCGAAGAAAAATCCGGTTTTGGGTGGGTTTTCGACGGAATATTCCAGTTTCAAACTGGTTCTAGCCGGTTTTAGCCTCCTACCGAAACTCCAAACCGGTTTAAACCGAAATTGATAACCCGAAATTTTGACCCGATTTTCGAAAAACCCTAAGGCCTTTCCGTTTTTTCGATTTTTGGGGGTCAAAAAATCGAAGAAAAATCCGGTTTCGGGTGGGTTTTCGACGGAATATTCCAGTTTCAAACTGGTTCTAGCCGGTTTTAACCTCCTACCGAACCTCCAAACCGGTTTAAACCGGAATCGAAAACCCGAAATTTTGACCCGATTTTCGAAAAACCCTAAGGCTATAGCCTTTCCGTTTTATCGATTTTTGGGGGTCAAAAAATCGAAGAGAAATCCGGTTTCGGGTGGGTTTTCGACGGAATATTCCAGTTTCAAACTGGTTCTAGCCGGTTCTAACCTCCTACCGAACCTCCAAACCGGTTTAAACCGAAATCGAAAACCCGAAATTATGACCCGATTTTCGAAAAAAACCTAAGGCTATAGCCTTTCCGTTTTTTCGATTTTGGGGGGGGGGGGGGGAAATCGAAGAAAAATCCGGTTTTGGGTGGATTTTTGCCGAAATATTCCAGTTTCAAACTGGTTCTAGCCGGTTCTAACCTCCTACCGAACCTCCAAACCGGTTTAAACCGAAATCGAAAACCCGAAATTATGACGCGATGTTCGAAGAAACCCTGAGGCTATAGCCTGTCCGTTTTTTCGATTTTTTGGGGGGGGGAAATCGAAGAAAAATCCGGTTTTGGGTGGGTTTTCGACGGAATATTCCAGTTTCAAACTGGTTCCAGCCGGTTTTAGCCTCCTACCGAACCTCCAAACCGGTTTAAACCGAAATCGAAAACCCGAAATTTTGACCCGATTTTCGAAAAAAACCTAAAGCTATAGCCTTTCCGTTTTTTCGATGTTTGGGGGTCAAAAAATCGAAGAAAATTCCGGTTTTGGGTGGGTTTTCGACGGAATATTCCAGTTTCAAACTGGTTCCAGTCGGTTTTAGCCTCCTACCGAACCTCCAAACCGGTTTAAACCGGAATCGAAAACCCGAAATTTTGACCCGATTTTCGAAAAAAACCCAAGGGTATAGCCTTTCCGTTTTTTCGATTTTTGGGGGTCAAAAAATCAAAGAAAAATCCGGTTTTGGGTGGGTTTTCGCCGAAATATTCCAGTTTCAAACTGGTTCCAGGCGGTTTTAGCCTCCTACCGAACCTCCAAACCGGTTTAAACCGGAATCGAAAACCCGAAATTTTGACCCGATTTTCGATAAAACCCTAAGGCCTTTCCGTTTTTTCGATTTTGGGGGGGGGGGGGAAATCGAAGAAAAATCCGGTTTTGGGTGGGTTTTCGACGGAATATTCCAGTTTCAAACTGTTTCTAGCCGGTTTTAGCCTCCTACCGAACCTCCAAACCGGTTTAAACCGGTTTAAACCGGAATCGAAAACCCGAAATTATGACCCAAATTTCGAAGAAACCCTGAGGCCATTGCCTGTCCGTTTTTTCGATTTTTGGGGCTTAAAAAATCAAAGAAAAATCCGGTTTTGGGTGGGTTTTTGCCGAAATATACCAGTTTCAAACTGGTTCTAGCCGGTTTTAACCTCCTACCGAACCTCCAAACCGGTTTGAACCGAAATCGAAAACCCGAAATTATGACCCGATTTTCGAAGAAACCCTGAGGCTATAGCCTGTCCGTTTTTTCGATTGTTGGGGGTCAAAAAATCGAAGAAAAATCCGGTTTTGGGTGGGTTTTCGACGGAATATTCCAGTTTCAAACTGGTTCCAGCCGGTTTTAGCCTCCTACCGAACTTCCAAACCGGTTTAAACCGAAATCGAAAACCCGAAATTTTGACCCGATTTTCGAAAAAACCCTAAGACTATCGATTTTTGGGGGTCAAAAAATCGAAGAAAAATCCGGTTTGGGGTGGGTTTTCGACGGAATATTCCAGTTTCAAACTGGTTCTAGCCGGTTTTAGCCTCCTACCGAACCTCCAAACCGGTTCAAACTGGTTTAAACCGAATCGAAAACCCGAAATTATGACCCGATTTTCGAAGAAACCCTGAGGCTGTAGCCTTTCCGTTTTTTCGATTGTTGGGGGTCAAAAAATCGAAGAAAAATCCGGTTTTGGGTGGGTTTTCGACGGAATATTCCAGTTTCAAACTGGTTTCAGCCGGTTTTAGCCTCCTACCGAACCTCCAAACCGGTTTAAACCGAAATCGAAAACCCGAAATTTTGACCCGAGTTTCGAAAAAACCCCTAAGGCTATAGCCTTTCCGTTTTTTCGATGTTTTGGGGGGGGGGGGGGGGGGGGGGGAAATCGAAGAAAAATCCGGTTTTGGGTGGGTTTTCGCCGGAATATTCCAGTTTCAAACTGGTTCTATCCGGTTCTAACCTCCTACCGAACCTCCAAACCGGTTTAAACCGAAATCGAAAACCCGAAATTATGACCCGATGTTCGAAGAAACCCTGAGGCTATAGCCTGTCCGTTTTTTCGATGTTTGGGGGGGGGGGGGGGAAAATCGAAGAAAAATCCGGTTTTGGGTGGGTTTACGCCGGAATATTCCAGTTTCAAACTGGTTCTAGCCGGTTCTAACCTCCTACCGAAACTCCAAACCGGTTTAAACCGAAATCGATAACCCGAAATTTTGACCCGATTTTCGAAAAACCCTAAGGCTATAGCCTTTCCGTTTTTTCGATTTTGGGGGGTCAAAAAATCGAAGAAAAATCCGGTTTCGGGTGGGTTTTCGACGGAATATTCCAGTTTCAAACTGGTTCTAGCCGGTTTTAACCTCCTACCGAACCTCCAAACCGGTTTAAACCGGAATCGAAAACCCGAAATTTTGACCCGATTTTCGAAAAAAACCCAAGGGTATAGCCTTTCCGTTTTTTCGATTTTGGGGGGGGGGGGGAAATCGAAGAGAAATCCGGTTTTGGGTGGGTTTTCGCCGGAATATTCCAGTTTCAAACTGGTTCTAGCCGGTTCTAACCTCCTACCGAACCTCCAAACCGGTTTAAACCGAAATCGAAAACCCGAAATTATGACGCGATGTTCGAAGAAACCCTGAGGCTATAGCCTGTCCGTTTTTTCGATTTTCGGGGTGGGGAAATCGAAGAAAAATCCGGTTTTGGGTGGATTTTTGCCGAAATATTCCAGTTTCAAACTGGTTCTATCCGGTTCTAACCTCCTACCGAACCTCCAAACCGGTTTAAACCGAAATCGAAAACCCGAAATTATGACCCGATGTTCGAAGAAACCCTGAGGCCATAGCCTGTCCGTTTTTTCGATTGTTGGGGGTCAAAAAATCGAAGAAAAATCCGGTTTTGGGTGGGTTTTCGACGGAATATTCCAGTTTCAAACTGGTTTCAGCCGGTTTTAGCCTCCTACCGAACCTCCAAACCGGTTTAAACCGAAATCGAAAACCCGAAATTTTGACCCGATTTTCGAAAAAAACCCTAAGGCTATAGCCTTTCCGTTTTTTCGATTTTTGGGGGTCAAAAAATCGAAGAAAAATCCGGTTTTGGGTGGGTTTTCGACGGAATATTCCAGTTTCAAACTGGTTCTAGCCGGTTCTAACCTCCTACCGAACCTCCAAACCGGTTTAAACCGAAATCGAAAACCCGAAATTATGACCCGATGTTCGAAGAAACCCTGAGGCTATAGCCTGTCCGTTTTTTCGATTGTTGGGGGTCAAAAAATCGAAGAAAAATCCGGTTTTGGGTGGGTTTTCGACGGAATATTCAGGTTTCAAACTGGTTCCAGCCGGTTTTAGCCTCCTACCGAACCTCCAAACCGGTTTAAACCGATATCGAAAACCCGAAATTTTGACCCGAGTTTCGAAAAAACCCCTAAGGCTATAGCCTTTCCGTTTTTTCGATGTTTGGGGGGGGGGGGGGGAAATCGAAGAAAAATCCGGTTTTGGGTGGGTTTACGCCGGAATATTCCAGTTTCAAACTGGTTCTAGCCGGTTCTAACCTCCTACCGAACCTCCAAACCGGTTTAAACCGAAATCGAAAACCCGAAATTATGACGCGATGTTCGAAGAAACCCTGAGGCTATAGCCTGTCCGTTTTTTCGATTTTCGGGGTGGGGAAATCGAAGAAAAATCCGGTTTTGGGTGGATTTTTGCCGAAATATTCCAGTTTCAAACTGGTTCTATCCGGTTCTAACCTCCTACCGAACCTCCGAAATTATGACCCGATGTTCGAAGAAACCCTGAGGCTATAGCCTGTCCGTTTTTTCGATTGTTGGGGGTCAAAAAATCGAAGAAAAATCCGGTTTTGGGTGGGTTTTCGACGGAATATTCCAGTTTCAAACTGGTTTCAGCCGGTTTTAGCCTCCTACCGAACCTCCAAACCGGTTTAAACCGAAATCGAAAACCCGAAATTTTGACCCGATTTTCGAAAAAAACCCTAAGGCTATAGCCTTTCCGTTTTTTCGATGTTTGGGGGGGGGGGGAAATCGAAGAAAAATCCGGTTTTGGGTGGGTTTTCGACGGAATATTCCAGTTTCAAACTGGTTCTAGCCGGTTTTAGCCTCCTACCGAAACTCCAAACCGGTTTAAACCGAAATCGGTAACCCGAAATTTTGACCCGATTTTCGAAAAACCCTAAGGCTATGGCCTGTCCGTTTTTTCGATTTTCGGGGTGGGGAAATCGAAGAAAAATCCGGTTTTGGGTGGATTTTTGCCGAAATATTCCAGTTTCAAACTGGTTCTATCCGGTTCTAACCTCCTACCGAACCTCCAAACCGGTTTAAACCGAAATCGAAAACCCTAAATTATGACCCGATGTTCGAAGAAACCCTGAGGCTATAGCCTGTCCGTTTTTTCGATTGTTGGGGGTCAAAAAATCGAAGAAAAATCCGGTTTTGGGTGGGTTTTCGACGGAATATTCCAGTTTCAAACTGGTTTCAGCCGGTTTTAGCCTCCTACCGAACCTCCAAACCGGTTTAAACCGAAATCGAAAACCCGAAATTTTGACCCGATTTTCGAAAAAAACCCTGAGGCTATAGCCTTTCCGTTTTTTCGATGTTTGGGGGGGGGAAATCGAAGAAAAATCCGGTTTTGGGTGGGTTTTCGACGGAATATTCCAGTTTCAAACTGGTTCTAGCCGGTTTTAGCCTCCTACCGAAACTCCAAACCGGTTTAAACCGAAATTGATAACCCGAAATTTTGACCCGATTTTCGAAAAACCCTAAGGCCTTTCCGTTTTTTCGATTTTTGGGGGTCAAAAAATCGAAGAAAAATCCGGTTTCGGGTGGGTTTTCGACGGAATATTCCAGTTTCAAACTGGTTCTAGCCGGTTTTAACCTCCTACCGAACCTCCAAACCGGTTTAAACCGGAATCGAAAACCCGAAATTTTGACCCGATTTTCGAAAAACCCTAAGGCTATAGCCTTTCCGTTTTATCGATTTTTGGGGGTCAAAAAATCGAAGAGAAATCCGGTTTCGGGTGGGTTTTCGACGGAATATTCCAGTTTCAAACTGGTTCTAGCCGGTTCTAACCTCCTACCGAACCTCCAAACCGGTTTAAACCGAAATCGAAAACCCGAAATTATGACCCGATTTTCGAAAAAAACCTAAGGCTATAGCCTTTCCGTTTTTTCGATTTTGGGGGGGGGGGAAATCGAAGAAAAATCCGGTTTTGGGTGGATTTTTGCCGAAATATTCCAGTTTCAAACTGGTTCTAGCCGGTTCTAACCTCCTACCGAACCTCCAAACCGGTTTAAACCGAAATCGAAAACCCGAAATTATGACGCGATGTTCGAAGAAACCCTGAGGCTATAGCCTGTCCGTTTTTTCGATTTTTTGGGGGGGGGAAATCGAAGAAAAATCCGGTTTTGGGTGGGTTTTCGACGGAATATTCCAGTTTCAAACTGGTTCCAGCCGGTTTTAGCCTCCTACCGAACCTCCAAACCGGTTTAAACCGAAATCGAAAACCCGAAATTTTGACCCGATTTTCGAAAAAAACCTAAAGCTATAGCCTTTCCGTTTTTTCGATGTTTGGGGGTCAAAAAATCGAAGAAAATTCCGGTTTTGGGTGGGTTTTCGACGGAATATTCCAGTTTCAAACTGGTTCCAGTCGGTTTTAGCCTCCTACCGAACCTCCAAACCGGTTTAAACCGGAATCGAAAACCCGAAATTTTGACCCGATTTTCGAAAAAAACCCAAGGGTATAGCCTTTCCGTTTTTTCGATTTTTGGGGGTCAAAAAATCAAAGAAAAATCCGGTTTTGGGTGGGTTTTCGCCGAAATATTCCAGTTTCAAACTGGTTCCAGGCGGTTTTAGCCTCCTACCGAACCTCCAAACCGGTTTAAACCGGAATCGAAAACCCGAAATTTTGACCCGATTTTCGATAAAACCCTAAGGCCTTTCCGTTTTTTCGATTTTGGGGGGGGGGGGAAATCGAAGAAAAATCCGGTTTTGGGTGGGTTTTCGACGGAATATTCCAGTTTCAAACTGTTTCTAGCCGGTTTTAGCCTCCTACCGAACCTCCAAACCGGTTTAAACCGGTTTAAACCGGAATCGAAAACCCGAAATTATGACCCAAATTTCGAAGAAACCCTGAGGCCATTGCCTGTCCGTTTTTTCGATTTTTGGGGCTTAAAAAATCAAAGAAAAATCCGGTTTTGGGTGGGTTTTTGCCGAAATATTCCAGTTTCAAACTGGTTCTAGCCGGTTTTAACCTCCTACCGAACCTCCAAACCGGTTTGAACCGAAATCGAAAACCCGAAATTATGACCCGATTTTCGAAGAAACCCTGAGGCTATAGCCTGTCCGTTTTTTCGATTGTTGGGGGTCAAAAAATCGAAGAAAAATCCGGTTTTGGGTGGGTTTTCGACGGAATATTCCAGTTTCAAACTGGTTCCAGCCGGTTTTAGCCTCCTACCGAACCTCCAAACCGGTTTAAACCGAAATCGAAAACCCGAAATTTTGACCCGATTTTCGAAAAAACCCTAAGACTATCGATTTTTGGGGGTCAAAAAATCGAAGAAAAATCCGGTTTGGGGTGGGTTTTCGACGGAATATTCCAGTTTCAAACTGGTTCTAGCCGGTTTTAGCCTCCTACCGAACCTCCAAACCGGTTCAAACCGGTTTAAACCGAATCGAAAACCCGAAATTATGACCCGATTTTCGAAGAAACCCTGAGGCTGTAGCCTTTCCGTTTTTTCGATTGTTGGGGGTCAAAAAATCGAAGAAAAATCCGGTTTTGGGTGGGTTTTCGACGGAATATTCCAGTTTCAAACTGGTTTCAGCCGGTTTTAGCCTCCTACCGAACCTCCAAACCGGTTTAAACCGAAATCGAAAACCCGAAATTTTGACCCGAGTTTCGAAAAAAACCCTAAGGCTATAGCCTTTCCGTTTTTTCGATGTTTGGGGGGGGGGGGGGGAAATCGAAGAAAAATCCGGTTTTGGGTGGGTTTTCGCCGGAATATTCCAGTTTCAAACTGGTTCTATCCGGTTCTAACCTCCTACCGAACCTCCAAACCGGTTTAAACCGAAATCGAAAACCCGAAATTATGACCCGATGTTCGAAAAACCCTGAGGCTATAGCCTGTCCGTTTTTTCGATTGTTGGGGGTCAAAAAATCGAAGAAAAATCCGGTTTTGGGTGGGTTTTCGACGGAATATTCCAGTTTCAAACTGGTTCCAGCCGGTTTTAGCCTCCTACCGAACCTCCAAACCGGTTTAAACCGGAATCGAAAACCCGAAATTTTGACCCGATTTTCGAAAAAACCCCAAGGCTATAGCCTTTTCGTTTTATCGATTTTTGGGGGTCAAAAAATCGAAGAGAAATCCGGTTTCGGGTGGGTTTTCGACGGAATATTCCAGTTTCAAACTGGTTCTAGCCGGTTCTAACCTCCTACCGAACCTCCAAACCGGTTTAAACCGAAATCGAAAACCCGAAATTATGACCCGATTTTCGAAAAAACCCTAAGGCTATAGCCTTTCCGTTTTTTCGATTTTGGGGGGGGGGAAATCGAAGAAAAATCCGGTTTTGGGTGGATTTTTGCCGAAATATTCCAGTTTCAAACTGGTTCTAGCCGGTTCTAACCTCCTACCGAACCTCCAAACCGGTTTAAACCGAAATCGAAAACCCGAAATTATGACCCGATGTTCGAAGAAACCCTGAGGCTATAGCCTGTCCGTTTTTTCGATTGTTGGGGGTCAAAAAATCGAAGAAAAATCCGGTTTTGGGTGGGTTTTCGACGGAATATTCCAGTTTCAAACTGGTTTCAGCCGGTTTTAGCCTCCTACCGAACCTCCAAACCGGTTTAAACCGAAATCGAAAACCCGAAATTTTGACCCGATTTTCGAAAAACCCTAAGGCTATAGCCTTTCCGTTTTTTCGATTTTGGGGGGTCAAAAAATCGAAGAAAAATCCGGTTTCGGGTGGGTTTTCGACGGAATATTCCAGTTTCAAACTGGTTCTAGCCGGTTTTAACCTCCTACCGAACCTCCAAACCGGTTTAAACCGGAATCGAAAACCCGAAATTTTGACCCGATTTTCGAAAAAAACCCAAGGCTATAGCCTTTCCGTTTTTTCGATTTTTGGGGGGGGGGGGGGAAATCGAAGAGAAATCCGGTTTTGGGTGGGTTTTCGCCGGAATATTCCAGTTTCAAACTGGTTCTAGCCGGTTCTAACCTCCTACCGAACCTCCAAACCGGTTTAAACCGAAATCGAAAACCCGAAATTATGACGCGATGTTCGAAGAAACCCTGAGGCTATAGCCTGTCCGTTTTTTCGATTTTCGGGGTGGGGAAATCGAAGAAAAATCCGGTTTTGGGTGGATTTTTGCCGAAATATTCCAGTTTCAAACTGGTTCTATCCGGTTCTAACCTCCTACCGAACCTCCAAACCGGTTTAAACCGAAATCGAAAACCCGAAATTATGACCCGATGTTCGAAGAAACCCTGAGGCCATAGCCTGTCCGTTTTTTCGATTGTTGGGGGTCAAAAAATCGAAGAAAAATCCGGTTTTGGGTGGGTTTTCGACGGAATATTCCAGTTTCAAACTGGTTTCAGCCGGTTTTAGCCTCCTACCGAACCTCCAAACCGGTTTAAACCGAAATCGAAAACCCGAAATTTTGACCCGATTTTCGAAAAAAACCCTAAGGCTATAGCCTTTCCGTTTTTTCGATTTTTGGGGGTCAAAAAATCGAAGAAAAATCCGGTTTTGGGTGGGTTTTCGACGGAATATTCCAGTTTCAAACTGGTTCTAGCCGGTTCTAACCTCCTACCGAACCTCCAAACCGGTTTAAACCGAAATCGAAAACCCGAAATTATGACCCGATGTTCGAAGAAACCCTGAGGCTATAGCCTGTCCGTTTTTTCGATTGTTGGGGGTCAAAAAATCGAAGAAAAATCCGGTTTTGGGTGGGTTTTCGACGGAATATTCCAGTTTCAAACTGGTTCCAGCCGGTTTTAGCCTCCTACCGAACCTCCAAACCGGTTTAAACCGATATCGAAAACCCGAAATTTTGACCCGAGTTTCGAAAAAACCCCTAAGGCTATAGCCTTTCCGTTTTTTCGATGTTTGGGGGGGGGGGGAAATCGAAGAAAAATCCGGTTTTGGGTGGGTTTACGCCGGAATATTCCAGTTTCAAACTGGTTCTAGCCGGTTCTAACCTCCTACCGAACCTCCAAACCGGTTTAAACCGAAATCGAAAACCCGAAATTATGACGCGATGTTCGAAGAAACCCTGAGGCTATAGCCTGTCCGTTTTTTCGATTTTCGGGGTGGGGAAATCGAAGAAAAATCCGGTTTTGGGTGGATTTTTGCCGAAATATTCCAGTTTCAAACTGGTTCTATCCGGTTCTAACCTCCTACCGAACCTCCGAAATTATGACCCGATGTTCGAAGAAACCCTGAGGCTATAGCCTGTCCGTTTTTTCGATTGTTGGGGGTCAAAAAATCGAAGAAAAATCCGGTTTTGGGTGGGTTTTCGACGGAATATTCCAGTTTCAAACTGGTTTCAGCCGGTTTTAGCCTCCTACCGAACCTCCAAACCGGTTTAAACCGAAATCGAAAACCCGAAATTTTGACCCGATTTTCGAAAAAAACCCTAAGGCTATAGCCTTTCCGTTTTTTCGATGTTTGGGGGGGGGAAATCGAAGAAAAATCCGGTTTTGGGTGGGTTTTCGACGGAATATTCCAGTTTCAAACTGGTTCTAGCCGGTTTTAGCCTCCTACCGAAACTCCAAACCGGTTTAAACCGAAATTGATAACCCGAAATTTTGACCCGATTTTCGAAAAACCCTAAGGCCTTTCCGTTTTTTCGATTTTTGGGGGTCAAAAAATCGAAGAAAAATCCGGTTTCGGGTGGGTTTTCGACGGAATATTCCAGTTTCAAACTGGTTCTAGCCGGTTTTAACCTCCTACCGAACCTCCAAACCGGTTTAAACCGGAATCGAAAACCCGAAATTTTGACCCGATTTTCGAAAAACCCTAAGGCTATAGCCTTTCCGTTTTATCGATTTTTGGGGGTCAAAAAATCGAAGAGAAATCCGGTTTCGGGTGGGTTTTCGACGGAATATTCCAGTTTCAAACTGGTTCTAGCCGGTTCTAACCTCCTACCGAACCTCCAAACCGGTTTAAACCGAAATCGAAAACCCGAAATTATGACCCGATTTTCGAAAAAAACCTAAGGCTATAGCCTTTCCGTTTTTTCGATTTTGGGGGGGGGGGAAATCGAAGAAAAATCCGGTTTTGGGTGGATTTTTGCCGAAATATTCCAGTTTCAAACTGGTTCTAGCCGGTTCTAACCTCCTACCGAACCTCCAAACCGGTTTAAACCGAAATCGAAAACCCGAAATTATGACGCGATGTTCGAAGAAACCCTGAGGCTATAGCCTGTCCGTTTTTTCGATTTTTTGGGGGGGGGAAATCGAAGAAAAATCCGGTTTTGGGTGGGTTTTCGACGGAATATTCCAGTTTCAAACTGGTTCCAGCCGGTTTTAGCCTCCTACCGAACCTCCAAACCGGTTTAAACCGAAATCGAAAACCCGAAATTTTGACCCGATTTTCGAAAAAAACCTAAAGCTATAGCCTTTCCGTTTTTTCGATGTTTGGGGGTCAAAAAATCGAAGAAAATTCCGGTTTTGGGTGGGTTTTCGACGGAATATTCCAGTTTCAAACTGGTTCCAGTCGGTTTTAGCCTCCTACCGAACCTCCAAACCGGTTTAAACCGGAATCGAAAACCCGAAATTTTGACCCGATTTTCGAAAAAAACCCAAGGGTATAGCCTTTCCGTTTTTTCGATTTTTGGGGGTCAAAAAATCAAAGAAAAATCCGGTTTTGGGTGGGTTTTCGCCGAAATATTCCAGTTTCAAACTGGTTCCAGGCGGTTTTAGCCTCCTACCGAACCTCCAAACCGGTTTAAACCGGAATCGAAAACCCGAAATTTTGACCCGATTTTCGATAAAACCCTAAGGCCTTTCCGTTTTTTCGATTTTGGGGGGGGGGGGAATCGAAGAAAAATCCGGTTTTGGGTGGGTTTTCGACGGAATATTCCAGTTTCAAACTGTTTCTAGCCGGTTTTAGCCTCCTACCGAACCTCCAAACCGGTTTAAACCGGTTTAAACCGGAATCGAAAACCCGAAATTATGACCCAAATTTCGAAGAAACCCTGAGGCCATTGCCTGTCCGTTTTTTCGATTTTTGGGGCTTAAAAAATCAAAGAAAAATCCGGTTTTGGGTGGGTTTTTGCCGAAATATTCCAGTTTCAAACTGGTTCTAGCCGGTTTTAACCTCCTACCGAACCTCCAAACCGGTTTGAACCGAAATCGAAAACCCGAAATTATGACCCGATTTTCGAAGAAACCCTGAGGCTGTAGCCTGTCCGTTTTTTCGATTGTTGGGGGTCAAAAAATCGAAGAAAAATCCGGTTTTGGGTGGGTTTTCGACGGAATAT
Source organism: Phallusia mammillata (assembly GCF_965637545.1). Taxonomy (NCBI): domain Eukaryota; kingdom Metazoa; phylum Chordata; class Ascidiacea; order Phlebobranchia; family Ascidiidae; genus Phallusia; species Phallusia mammillata. The sequence goes on along the minus strand of NC_137252.1, from coordinate 34,501,184 downwards.
TCCAGTTTCAAACTGGTTCCAGCCGGTTTTAGCCTCCTACCGAACCTCCAAACCGGTTTAAACCGCAATCGAAAACCCGAAATTTTGACCCGATTTTCGAAAAAACCCTAAGACTATCGATTTTTGGGGGTCAAAAAATCGAAGAAAAATCCGGTTTGGGGTGGGTTTTCGACGGAATATTCCAGTTTCAAACTGGTTCTAGCCGGTTTTAGCCTCCTACCGAACCTCCAAACCGGTTCAAACCGGTTTAAACCGAATCGAAAACCCGAAATTATGACCCGATTTTCGAAGAAACCCTGAGGCTGTAGCCTTTCCGTTTTTTCGATTGTTGGGGGTCAAAAAATCGAAGAAAAATCCGGTTTTGGGTGGGTTTTCGACGGAATATTCCAGTTTTAAACTGGTTCTAGCCGGTTTTAGCCTCCTACCGAACCTCCAAACCGGTTTAAACCGGAATCGAAAACCCGAAATTTTGACCCGATTTTCGAAAAAACCCTAAGGCTATAGCCTTTCCGATTTTTCGATTTTTGGGGGTCAAAAAATCAAACAAAAAACCGGTTTTGGGTGGGTTTACGACGGAGTATTCCAGTTTCAAACTGGTTCTAGCCGGTTTTAGCCTCCTGCCGAAGCACCAAACCGGTTTAAACCGGAATCGAAAACCCGAAATTTTGACCCGATTTTCGAAAAAAACCTAAAGCTATAGCTTTTCCGTTTTTTCGATTTTTGGGGGTCAAAAATTCGAACAAAATCCGGTTTTGGGTGAGTTTTCGCCGGGATGTTCCAGTTTCAAACTGGTTCTAGCCGGTTCTAACCTCCTACCGAACCTCCAAACCGGTTTAAACCGAAATCGAAAACCCGAAATTATGACCCGATTTTCGAAAAAACCCTAAGGCTATAGCCTTTCCGTTTTTTCGATTTGGGGGGGGGGGGAATCGAAGAAAAATCCGGTTTTGGGTGGATTTTTGCCGAAATATTCCAGTTTCAAACTGGTTCTAGCCGGTTCTAACCTCCTACCGAACCTCCAAACCGGTTTAAACCGAAATCGAAAACCCGAAATTATGACCCGATGTTCGAAGAAACCCTGAGGCTATAGCCTGTCCGTTTTTTCGATTGTTGGGGGTCAAAAAATCGAAGAAAAATCCGGTTTTGGGTGGGTTTTCGACGGAATATTCCAGTTTCAAACTGGTTTCAGCCGGTTTTAGCCTCCTACCGAACCTCCAAACCGGTTTAAACCGAAATCGAAAACCCGAAATTTTGACCCGAGTTTCGAAAAAACCCCTAAGGCTATAGCCTTTCCGTTTTTTCGATGTTTGGGGGGGGGGGGGGGGGGAAATCGAAGAAAAATCCGGTTTTGGGTGGGTTTTCGCCGGAATATTCCAGTTTCAAACTGGTTCTAGCCGGTTTTAGCCTCCTACCGAAACTCCAAACCGGTTTAAACCGAAATCGATAACCCGAAATTTTGACCCGATTTTCGAAAAACCCTAAGGCTATAGCCTTTCCGTTTTTTCGATTTTGGGGGGTCAAAAAATCGAAGAAAAATCCGGTTTCGGGTGGGTTTTCGACGGAATATTCCAGTTTCAAACTGGTTCTAGCCGGTTTTAACCTCCTACCGAACCTCCAAACCGGTTTAAACCGGAATCGAAAACCCGAAATTTTGACCCGATTTTCGAAAAAAACCCAAGGCTATAGCCTTTCCGTTTTTTCGATTTTGGGGGGGGGGGGAAATCGAAGAGAAATCCGGTTTTGGGTGGGTTTTCGCCGGAATATTCCAGTTTCAAACTGGTTCTAGCCGGTTCTAACCTCCTACCGAACCTCCAAACCGGTTTAAACCGAAATCGAAAACCCGAAATTATGACGCGATGTTCGAAGAAACCCTGAGGCTATAGCCTGTCCGTTTTTTCGATTTTCGGGGTGGGGAAATCGAAGAAAAATCCGGTTTTGGGTGGATTCTTGCCGAAATATTCCAGTTTCAAACTGGTTCTATCCGGTTCTAACCTCCTACCGAACCTCCAAACCGGTTTAAACCGAAATCGAAAACCCGAAATTATGACCCGATGTTCGAAGAAACCCTGAGGCCATAGCCTGTCCGTTTTTTCGATTGTTGGGGGTCAAAAAATCGAAGAAAAATCCGGTTTTGGGTGGGTTTTCGACGGAATATTCCAGTTTCAAACTGGTTTCAGCCGGTTTTAGCCTCCTACCGAACCTCCAAACCGGTTTAAACCGAAATCGAAAACCCGAAATTTTGACCCGATTTTCGAAAAAAACCCTAAGGCTATAGCCTTTCCGTTTTTTCGATTTTTGGGGGTCAAAAAATCGAAGAAAAATCCGGTTTTGGGTGGGTTTTCGACGGAATATTCCAGTTTCAAACTGGTTCTAGCCGGTTCTAACCTCCTACCGAACCTCCAAACCGGTTTAAACCGAAATCGAAAACCCGAAATTATGACCCGATGTTCGAAGAAACCCTGAGGCTATAGCCTGTCCGTTTTTTCGATTGTTGGGGGTCAAAAAATCGAAGAAAAATCCGGTTTTGGGTGGGTTTTCGACGGAATATTCCAGTTTCAAACTGGTTCCAGCCGGTTTTAGCCTCCTACCGAACCTCCAAACCGGTTTAAACCGATATCGAAAACCCGAAATTTTGACCCGAGTTTCGAAAAAACCCCTAAGGCTATAGCCTTTCCGTTTTTTCGATGTTTGGGGGGGGGGGAAATCGAAGAAAAATCCGGTTTTGGGTGGGTTTACGCCGGAATATTCCAGTTTCAAACTGGTTCTAGCCGGTTCTAACCTCCTACCGAACCTCCAAACCGGTTTAAACCGAAATCGAAAACCCGAAATTATGACGCGATGTTCGAAGAAACCCTGAGGCTATAGCCTGTCCGTTTTTTCGATTTTCGGGGTGGGGAAATCGAAGAAAAATCCGGTTTTGGGTGGATTTTTGCCGAAATATTCCAGTTTCAAACTGGTTCTATCCGGTTCTAACCTCCTACCGAACCTCCGAAATTATGACCCGATGTTCGAAGAAACCCTGAGGCTATAGCCTGTCCGTTTTTTCGATTGTTGGGGGTCAAAAAATCGAAGAAAAATCCGGTTTTGGGTGGGTTTTCGACGGAATATTCCAGTTTCAAACTGGTTTCAGCCGGTTTTAGCCTCCTACCGAACCTCCAAACCGGTTTAAACCGAAATCGAAAACCCGAAATTTTGACCCGATTTTCGAAAAAAACCCTAAGGCTATAGCCTTTCCGTTTTTTCGATGTTTGGGGGGGGGGGAAATCGAAGAAAAATCCGGTTTTGGGTGGGTTTTCGACGGAATATTCCAGTTTCAAACTGGTTCTAGCCGGTTTTAGCCTCCTACCGAAACTCCAAACCGGTTTAAACCGAAATCGATAACCCGAAATTTTGACCCGATTTTCGAAAAACCCTAAGGCTATAGCCTTTCCGTTTTTTCGATTTTTGGGGGTCAAAAAATCGAAGAGAAATCCGGTTTCGGGTGGGTTTTCGACGGAATATTCCAGTTTCAAACTGGTTCTAGCCGGTTCTAACCTCCTACCGAACCTCCAAACCGGTTTAAACCGAAATCGAAAACCCGAAATTATGACCCGATTTTCGAAAAAACCCTAAGGCTATAGCCTTTCCGTTTTTTCGATTTTGGGGGGGGGGGAAATCGAAGAAAAATCCGGTTTTGGGTGGATTTTTGCCGAAATATTCCAGTTTCAAACTGGTTCTAGCCGGTTCTAACCTCCTACCGAACCTCCAAACCGGTTTAAACCGAAATCGAAAACCCGAAATTATGACGCGATGTTCGAAGAAACCCTGAGGCTATGGCCTGTCCGTTTTTTCGATTTTCGGGGTGGGGAAATCGAAGAAAAATCCGGTTTTGGGTGGATTTTTGCCGAAATATTCCAGTTTCAAACTGGTTCTATCCGGTTCTAACCTCCTACCGAACCTCCAAACCGGTTTAAACCGAAATCGAAAACCCTAAATTATGACCCGATGTTCGAAGAAACCCTGAGGCTATAGCCTGTCCGTTTTTTCGATTGTTGGGGGTCAAAAAATCGAAGAAAAATCCGGTTTTGGGTGGGTTTTCGCCGGAATATTCCAGTTTCAAACTGGTTTCAGCCGGTTTTAGCCTCCTACCGAACCTCCAAACCGGTTTAAACCGAAATCGAAAACCCGAAATTTTGACCCGATTTTCGAAAAAAACCCTAAGGCTATAGCCTTTCCGTTTTTTCGATGTTTGGGGGGGGGGAAATCGAAGAAAAATCCGGTTTTGGGTGGGTTTTCGACGGAATATTCCAGTTTCAAACTGGTTCTAGCCGGTTTTAGCCTCCTACCGAAACTCCAAACCGGTTTAAACCGAAATTGATAACCCGAAATTTTGACCCGATTTTCGAAAAACCCTAAGGCCTTTCCGTTTTTTCGATTTTTGGGGGTCAAAAAATCGAAGAAAAATCCGGTTTCGGGTGGGTTTTCGACGGAATATTCCAGTTTCAAACTGGTTCTAGCCGGTTTTAACCTCCTACCGAACCTCCAAACCGGTTTAAACCGGAATCGAAAACCCGAAATTTTGACCCGATTTTCGAAAAACCCTAAGGCTATAGCCTTTCCGTTTTATCGATTTTTGGGGGTCAAAAAATCGAAGAGAAATCCGGTTTCGGGTGGGTTTTCGACGGAATATTCCAGTTTCAAACTGGTTCTAGCCGGTTCTAACCTCCTACCGAACCTCCAAACCGGTTTAAACCGAAATCGAAAACCCGAAATTATGACCCGATTTTCGAAAAAAACCTAAGGCTATAGCCTTTCCGTTTTTTCGATTTTGGGGGGGGGGGGAAATCGAAGAAAAATCCGGTTTTGGGTGGATTTTTGCCGAAATATTCCAGTTTCAAACTGGTTCTAGCCGGTTCTAACCTCCTACCGAACCTCCAAACCGGTTTAAACCGAAATCGAAAACCCGAAATTATGACGCGATGTTCGAAGAAACCCTGAGGCTATAGCCTGTCCGTTTTTTCGATTTTTTGGGGGGGGGAAATCGAAGAAAAATCCGGTTTTGGGTGGGTTTTCGACGGAATATTCCAGTTTCAAACTGGTTCCAGCCGGTTTTAGCCTCCTACCGAACCTCCAAACCGGTTTAAACCGAAATCGAAAACCCGAAATTTTGACCCGATTTTCGAAAAAAACCTAAAGCTATAGCCTTTCCGTTTTTTCGATGTTTGGGGGTCAAAAAATCGAAGAAAATTCCGGTTTTGGGTGGGTTTTCGACGGAATATTCCAGTTTCAAACTGGTTCCAGTCGGTTTTAGCCTCCTACCGAACCTCCAAACCGGTTTAAACCGGAATCGAAAACCCGAAATTTTGACCCGATTTTCGAAAAAAACCCAAGGGTATAGCCTTTCCGTTTTTTCGATTTTTGGGGGTCAAAAAATCAAAGAAAAATCCGGTTTTGGGTGGGTTTTCGCCGAAATATTCCAGTTTCAAACTGGTTCCAGGCGGTTTTAGCCTCCTACCGAACCTCCAAACCGGTTTAAACCGGAATCGAAAACCCGAAATTTTGACCCGATTTTCGATAAAACCCTAAGGCCTTTCCGTTTTTTCGATTTTGGGGGGGGGGGGGAAATCGAAGAAAAATCCGGTTTTGGGTGGGTTTTCGACGGAATATTCCAGTTTCAAACTGTTTCTAGCCGGTTTTAGCCTCCTACCGAACCTCCAAACCGGTTTAAACCGGTTTAAACCGGAATCGAAAACCCGAAATTATGACCCAAATTTCGAAGAAACCCTGAGGCCATTGCCTGTCCGTTTTTTCGATTTTTGGGGCTTAAAAAATCAAAGAAAAATCCGGTTTTGGGTGGGTTTTTGCCGAAATATTCCAGTTTCAAACTGGTTCTAGCCGGTTTTAACCTCCTACCGAACCTCCAAACCGGTTTGAACCGAAATCGAAAACCCGAAATTATGACCCGATTTTCGAAGAAACCCTGAGGCTGTAGCCTGTCCGTTTTTTCGATTGTTGGGGGTCAAAAAATCGAAGAAAAATCCGGTTTTGGGTGGGTTTTCGACGGAATATTCCAGTTTCAAACTGGTTCCAGCCGGTTTTAGCCTCCTACCGAACCTCCAAACCGGTTTAAACCGAAATCGAAAACCCGAAATTTTGACCCGATTTTCGAAAAAACCCTAAGACTATCGATTTTTGGGGGTCAAAAAATCGAAGAAAAATCCGGTTTGGGGTGGGTTTTCGACGGAATATTCCAGTTTCAAACTGGTTCTAGCCGGTTTTAGCCTCCTACCGAACCTCCAAACCGGTTCAAACCGGTTTAAACCGAATCGAAAACCCGAAATTATGACCCGATTTTCGAAGAAACCCTGAGGCTGTAGCCTTTCCGTTTTTTCGATTGTTGGGGGTCAAAAAATCGAAGAAAAATCCGGTTTTGGGTGGGTTTTCGACGGAATATTCCAGTTTTAAACTGGTTCTAGCCGGTTTTAGCCTCCTACCGAACCTCCAAACCGGTTTAAACCGGAATCGAAAACCCGAAATTTTGACCCGATTTTCGAAAAAACCCTAAGGCTATAGCCTTTCCGATTTTTCGATTTTTGGGGGTCAAAAAATCAAACAAAAAACCGGTTTTGGGTGGGTTTTCGACGGAGTATTCCAGTTTCAAACTGGTTCTAGCCGGTTCTAACCTCCTACCGAAGCACCAAACCGGTTTAAACCGGAATCGAAAACCCGAAATTTTGACCCGATTTTCGAAAAAAACCTAAAGCTATAGCTTTTCCGTTTTTTCGATTTTTGGGGGTCAAAAATTCGAACAAAATCCGGTTTTGGGTGAGTTTTCGCCGGGATGTTCCAGTTTCAAACTGGTTCTAGCCGGTTTTAGCCTCCTACCGAACCTCCAAACCGGTTTAAACCGGAATCGAAAACCCGAAATTTTGACCCGATCTTCGAAAAAACCCTAAGGCTATAGCATTTCCGTTTTTTCGATATTTGGGGTCAAAAAATGGAAGAAAAAACCCGTTTTGGGTGGGTTTTCGCCATGATATATCGTTTTAAACTACCGTATATACTCGCGTATAGGTCGCAACTTTTTTACTTATATTTAAAAAGAAATAGATAGGTGCGACCTATACGCGAGACATAAGTGCAAATCGCGAATTGTAGTGGAAATGTGCTATCGAATACGGGTGCATTCGCTCGTGCACGCACATACCAATGCGAGACAGTTTCATGAGCGCACACGCACATGCGTCAGCTCAGCTTGCGTTGGATTTTCCCGCTTTGTTGAGAAAACATAGTTTTGCGGTTTCAACGCAATGCAGTTCAATGGTAAAAAATAACCAATTGCTCCGGTTAATTATGCAAAAAAAGCTAGACTAAGGGCCTTTTTAAATCGCTAGATTTTCAGTGTGACTTATGTGCGAGTCAACTCTAAATTACACTTTTTAAACACAAAACTAATAGTGCGACCTATACGGTGGTACGACCTATAGGCGAGTATATAGGGTAGTTTCCGCTTGTCACTTTTTGCTATTAATCTCAGACGAATTGAAAACCTCGAACTAATGATAAAACAGTGTGAGGAAATCATGGATCAAATGAACAACCAATAAGCAGACGCAAGCACGAAACTATCAGGATTGTAAAAAGATGTTTAAACAAATTCCGAAACTACCCTTCATGATGCCAAAATTTCGAGCTAGAACTATCATACAACGATGATAAACCTGACAAATCCCTTTTCAGTATTGAGGCCCATTAACAAGTGAACTGCAGTATACGATCGCTTAAAACAAATGACCAAATCAACACCGATGCAGATGAAACTTATTACCCTTTTTTTCTATTTCAACTTATGGCAAAAACCTAACACTACTAATGATGCTGCCTATAATTTTCTTTTATCCCATATTAAGTCAATACCCACCTGGTCCGATAGATTCCCCAAATAACACTCCAAGAGGTAGTAACTTATTTAATGAACAGAAATTCTTTTCCGGGAAGCGACGGCCTTTCAGTAGAATTATATCTGCATTTTTGGCCAAATTTGAAACAATTAAAACATTTTCCACAATATTGGAACTGCAATTAAATTTAATAAAGTAAAACAATCTCTTTTTGTTCTAGTAATGATCAATAACGAAAAGGCTTTCGAAACTTTAGACCAGGGGTGGGCAAACTTTTCAGTGCAAGGGCCGCATTCAAAAGTTTATAATCTTATCGGGCCGCATGGTATTTCACCAACGGCCGCCAATTGCTTGCTTGTTGTTTTGTTTTAAAACAACTGATGTAAAAAATAAGGTTTGTATCATATATATACCATTTAAAGTCGCCTAAAATGCTCCGATTAACAATTTCTAACTTGTGCATAAGTTTAGCTGAACGGAGCTAACTGTTTATGACGTCATAAACTGTATTGTGACGATTGCAGTGCCCGTTCTTTTCGCATTGTTTGCACATAAAAAGCCTGGCGCATATGGTTACTAGACTGGTAATCTTTTTTCCAGTCCCACGAAATCTGTTTTAGCAGTTTGAAAATCAAAATATTAATAGATTGCGGCCGCAGGTTGTGCACCCCTGCGCAAAATTATTACATAGTATATTTTCAGCTTTATGCAAATACGTTTGTTCATGATTGTACAAACAGTGGTTGAAAAGCTACAATTGTAATTGTTTCAAAAAAACAAGCGTTTGTTGCAACAAAGGCTGAACCACGTTTTTTGTTGATAAAGTACTTGTGCCAAAGTTTGGGCGTCACCAGTGCAAAGTGGGCTGTATTTGAAAACGTGAATCGCTTTTACTTTCATCGAACGAAGAAATTGTGTCAAGTGACGATTTGCATAATAACGTGGCAGGCTAAAGCACGTGAAAAGTATCTGTGTTTAGTTCCAAAGTATCGTACGGGTACAGATACTGCACATGGTATTGGTATCGGCAAGTCGCACCCCCCGGTATTTTTAAAACTCTGCGCCTATGCTCATAGTACTATTCAGCGTTACTCGGAAACATTTGGCGGGCCGCATGAACTCCTTTGCCGGGCCGCATGCGGCCCGCGGGCCGTAGTTTGCCCACCCCTGCTTTAGACCATGATTTTATGTATAATATAATGGAAGAATTAATAATAAATGTATATGTCAAAAAAAATTCGATTAAAATTTTATGCAAAGACATAAAGCACTGTAAATGTAACAGAAAAAATTGTCAGTATAAATTCAAATATGTGTCCGACAGGCATGGATCCTAACAATGTTACTCTACGTGGCCGTTGCCGAATCCTTAATGAAGAGCAATTACAGGAGAGTAACACCTTGTCCTTGTTACTAAAAACGGACTAATAAGTTTCTCAACCTACAGCATAGCGAGAGATTTTAGTTGGCGAGCTTACTGCTGATGACAAGGAGGTCTTATTCTGTTGAGCTTAATCTAAACATTTCACCACTGCTCTAAACAATAACGCATTTATATCGATATCATAGCGTATTCCTAAAAATATCTTTTACTTCATATCCTTGCTGATTTTGATTTTAGCAGCAGTAGCAGTAGCAGTGTCCATTCTTATTGTTATTCGCAGTTTTAGATGGATTGTCCTTGGTGTAAGGCGATTTTGTACGGTACAAAAAATTACCAATCAACTATTGATGATCACCAAAACCTTGTTTTCAACTTCTTTTGCTTCACACAAGTTATTTCCTCCGCCATAGTGTTTCCTTATTGAATAGCATCACCGTATTTTTCATTACTAATAAACGCTACAGTCACAAGCTTATTGGAAAGAAGATCAAAACCAAACAGAGTAAGAATTATTTTGAGATTCTAAAAGTAATATTTTTGTATTAGCATTCATGCCAAAGTTATGTTCGCTTGACAGTTCAAATTGGCAGAACAACAAATAGAAACCTTTTGAAGAAAACCTATAAATAGAAAACCTATAAATAAAAGAGTGGCAGAATTTTGGAAGTGATTATGCCTGCTGACAGATGTCTTGAAACTTTGAAATTTCTATTTCTAACTGAAAAATATATTTGTCAACTTTTCCGTGGATAAGACGCCCCATCAAAATCAACATTCCTATGATTAAGACAACCAAATCAAAATAACCTAGGCCCTGGCATAGATACAGGGGCGGTTCGTGCTAGGGTGCTGCGGAGCTGCAGCACCCCCTAGATATTTTCACCTAATATTCCTACCACAACAATACAGATAACTTTCATGATACTTATTTTTTATTCCTAAGTATAATTTTAGCCTTGATGGGCATTTTTTTCATTCTTTTAAAAAAATTATGGCGTTAATATGTTATCTATGGTGGAACTGCAGCTCCAGTTTCATGACGAATCGTGACGTTTCATGAAGCTACATTCCGGGCTAAATAGGCGACTGGGTGCTGCGGCTCGCGCAGCTCCACCAATCACGCAGCGTGTGAACCGGTCGCTGTATTTGTGTTGTCTGTTCCGGGTTTATATTGTGCTCCAAAACCAAACCCGTTTGCTATGTTCTAAGTTCGACAGTGAGTACAGTTAAACATTTTTTTGCAATGTTTTAATTTATTTGTTTGAAGGTTAGTCGTGAATTTTTAAGATGACTGTAAGTGGGCTTCAGTTTTTGCAGTTATCATTGAATTAGAAAGTGTATCTACCACCTTGAAAAAGAAAAAGGCCATCTAACACTTTGAAAAGTCTAGATTAACCTTTATAATAAAAACCTGAATAAAAAGTTAAGAAAACTGGGATTAAACATCTTCTATTCCAAATATGTCATGCAGGAATAAGCAACCACAAGAACTACTCACACTGTGAAGCTAAATGCCTCACTGAAATTTAGGCAATATTAAATGCAGAACAAACAATTGCACAAGCAACAGGAATTTTGAAATACCTTAGTGATGACAATACAAGCAACAGGAATTTTGAAATACCTTAGTGATGACAATTTCAAGTTTTGGTTTCTTAACACACCACATGGACAGTATTTGCAACCAGGTGCAATCTTGTGCATTGATATAATGGACATGTTATGTTTCTTTAAACAGTAGCTGCTATATTGCTTCACATGAAATGTTTCTTAAGAATAAACATTTAACAGGGGAGATAGTAGTGACCACCAAACACATCCTGTTGTTAAAAAAGTTACTGAAACTTAAGGAAAAGGAAAAGCCAGTTAGCCAGCAATTTCCATGAGTCTCTCAAAGGCAAAACGGTTCTTGAAAATGATGTCAACGCTAAAAAGGATGCAAACTTTTCTAAAGAACACCATTTTTCAAACTGACTTGCACTTGCAGTGATAGCACTAAAAAGAAGAAAAAAAACAGTTACTTGGTTGTCATTTGGAAATCAAGGAAGAAGCTATCAATTATTTTGCTTAAACTATAGCTTTATGATTCATTTTGGTTGTAAAATAATAGCACAAGGTTTAATGTTTTAAATTTAAGTGGGATTGTTGTAAGTTTCAAAGCTTGCAGAGTTTTGTACTTCAAAAAAAGGTATTATAGGCTATTTGCCACCAAATAAAGCAGCAAGTTTAGCAGTTAAGAAACTTACAAACAATTAATAGTTGTACACAATAATTAAGAAAAGATGTTAAATAAAAAAGTTCTGACACAAATGTAATGTGGTTGTTGAATTTGTCAGTTATGATACAAATATAAGCTTTATGGCTATTTTTGTGTGTGGCAATTATAATCTGTGACGTGTAATGGATTATGATGAAAATGCTGATTGTGGCTAAAGGTATTTAAATGATACATGACCATATTAATTACTGAATAGCAAGTGTGTTAGTTAGTAGTCATTGTTATAACCAGTTTTAATGTTGTCGAATTGAAATACTTCGACCTTTTTCGACTCATTTATTAATATTTTTTTCCATGTACTGTTGCTGTGTTTTGCCGTATTTACAACCGCTTTGTTTCGAGTCTGTGTGTTTTTGTGTCACATTATTACTGCATGTTATTGAGTTTGGCCTGTCGCTGTGCAAGTAAACAAAATTCCCCAATGATAGCGTCTGCTGTTAACACCCGTGTACATTATTGCGTAACAACCATTACGTCCCAATGGAGTTGCTAAATAAGATTTGTATTACTTGTTTTTCTACACAAAACAAAAACTAGAAAACTAGAAATGTGGCTTTTCTATATATTGCCAACTTATATATGTTCAATAAAGGCTAAAAATTGGAGCAGCACCCTCAGAAATTTTAGACACGAGCCGCCACTGCATAGATACTACACATACAAAAAAGCAAGCATGTCAATATTGAGTTGGTAAATAGCGCTACTAGCGGTACAGTTTGGCGTTGTTTGTTACTAATGGCGACCAGAGCTGCCACTGAAAATTTAGAAACATGAAAGTTTACTTACGAAACTTACAAGATAGCAAATGATGATTAAATAGCCATACTTTTATTTCCAAGCACATTGCCTGCACGTGTAATAGCCGTTTCTAATTACAACCCCACGTAATTTAATTCAAATCTTGGCACTGGCAATATAACTTTCCATCATTATGCCAGTTTTGAATAACTTCGTACCAGCCTTGGAATAAGAGGTTGGACAATATTTTCTTCGCGTTATGATCTTAGGAATCCGTGGCTACTGTAAATTGCATAAAATATAAGCTAGATGCAAGATTTTTTTTCAAATTTCTTTTTGTAAATTTTAAGTTTATACTTTTTATATGTTGAAATTAAAATATTATGTATTTTATAGTACGCCAGGCCCATATATTTATGTATTTTAAGTTTAGACTTATTTGACGCAATACATTAAAGAAGTTTTTAAAAAGGTCTCCTAATATCTCAAGCTCAGGAGTCAGAACTGAAATCCAAAGATATTCAGAAAAAATCCCAAGGAGTGGCAGCTCTGGAGCCAGCACATGCAGTGCATGCACATAAAAAACATAATTATTTTACGAATCAGGTAGGTAAAATAGAAACAAATTTTAAAACTTCGAAATACAATTCATCTACACTTCCAAAACACCCAGTTCTGCAAAACAAACGTATTTCTATTTTTCTAATTTGCATGAATAGGTGTGAATTTTATTATCATGGTAACGATGCAGTTTGGAAAAATTTTGGTTGATTTTAAAACTTTGAAGTAAATTTATTCTTGTTTTTTTTTATTTAATTTGATTTAACAAGCTTGTGACTAAAACTTCTTTAAAAAAAATGTTTTCTTTATATTTTATTAGCACGAGAACCACAAATAATAAAACGAAAGCAAAGGAAAATTGTGGAAGTTTGTAAAAATCGTGTTGATGAAAAAGTTTGAAGTAGAAGTTTAATTTTCGTCAAAACTTTATCGGTGTCGGAAAATTCGTTTTCTTCATCGGACTACTAGTAGAAAAAAACAGTCTTCCGCTGCAAAAACAAAAAAAAAACATTCAGCTGAAATCTTTCTAAACAACACAAGTAGAATCACACACAAAGTTCATATTATATTTACGTCACTATTTTATTCACAGGTGATTTTGTGTTGGAAAATGTTTATCTATAAATCGAACAAACAATCTTACGGGAAGTCCGAGTCTTTCCAGTTCTCTGTATAAAATCTGTTTCCCATCATCAGAAATCCCGCAATACGGCAAACCCAACAACTTAACTTTCCTCAAACAACCGGAAATTATTTCGACCTCGGGATTTCCGAACTTGTTTTGACCCAGATTAAGTTTTTTCATCTGCACAAGATTTGATGATTATTTGTCGCAAATATTAACTAAACAAATTAACTGTCATGTGATGAGTGACGTAATTGTGTCGTCATTTATTTAATTTCAGATTTTGTAACAAAGTAGAACTAAAAAAAATCTCACCGGGATATCAAGGTGTTTAATTTCTCCGCATAAAACTTCCAAACCAGCTGCAGAAATCCCGCATTTCCTCAGCCACAACCTCCTCAGTTTCAATTTCCCTAATAACCCGGAAACAATTTCGACCCCGACGTTTCCGAACTTGTTATGATTCAGATTAAGTCCTTCCATCTGCGCAAGATTTGATGATTATTTGTCCCAAATATTAACTGAACAAATTAACTGTCACGTGACGAGTGACGTAATTGTGTCGTCATTTATTTAATTTCAGGTTTTGTAAATTTTGTAAAAATTAAAAAATATTCTCATGAAACAAAATCACAATCATAACAAACCTCGTGTTTCATTTTACTGATTCCTCCACAAATCACCCTCAGTGTGTCTGAGTTCAGGTGGCAGTCTTCAAGACCCAGCTCCTCAACAGTTCGATTCAACCTCGGGAGGATTTCAGCCAAGGCGTGCGCTGCACTCGATGAGATGGGAGTGCCGATGAAATCAAACTTCACAGGAAGATTACTTGCAAGAAAATCCTTTTCATCATCTGAGCATTCTTGCAAGTCCGTCAGCAGATCTAATTAAATATAAATAATTTTTTTAGATGCTGTGGATTGTATAAAAAGCTAGAACTGGACGACAAGAATATAATCTCGGAGTTTGGGTGGACCAAAACAGTTCTTTAAATAACTTTTAAAGGCAAAAGCAAGGATTAAATTTATAAATTTAGGTTTTAAAAAATTTATTTATTATCACAAAAATATTCACAACCTAGGATATTAAGAAAAAAATGCGACTGTTGCCTATTTGCATTATTGCTAAACCAAAGTTAATTAAAACCACTTTTTTACATTATACTGTATTAGTAAGTTTTAATTAAGTCTGCCTACCTGTTTATTTGCACAACTTTCCACCTTACTTACTTTGTCAAAGAATAAACACTATCAGCGATTAAAAATTACTAATTTAGCATCTAAACACGAGAGCAAAATTAATGCGTCCTTCCTCCAAAACTTTAAACGGCTTCTGACTTACAAATTTACTTGGTAAGCAAAATGTTCCACAAACACAATGTGTTAGTTATGACGTAATACAGGATTTATTAAGTCACAGACAACAATGCAATCGTAGTACTAATGTTATGGCCAAATTCCGCTAACAGTGCTTATGATTTTAATTTATTATTTTCAAGATTTAATTTAAATTTAACATAAAAATTGTTTTTATTTTGGCAATAAATTATTGCGCTGGTATAACATAATTATTTAATATCGCTGACAAACTAAGGCTTTACCATTTCAAATGCGTTTATTTTCAGGATAAGGACTGTGAAGATCTAAAAAATATTACCGTTTGGAGTGTAATTATAGTTACAAAAAGGGTGTGTTAAATAATGATTTGTAAAAACACTTACCAATCAATTTATATCCACGCACGTAGGTTTTCATGTAAAGTTTTTTGCGAAACATCTCAACCTTGCCTGCAAAAACAGAAAGTTAGCAAAGAAAATGACAAAACACACGTTTGTTTTGGTAATAGTGTAAGAAAGACATGAAAAGACAAGAATGGTGTAAATAAAAAGACAAGACCGTAATGTGCACGTATGATATCACGAACCGTGTTGAAGTGTCATAGCATTATGGGACAGTTACTTGCAATTACATCTTCGAATATATTTTTCACCACTGACTACGTTGTAACATTATATGTGCCAAGATTGCATACTTTATTAGCTGTCCAACATGACGAAGTACAGTGCGTTTAAATGTTTTTGTTCTTTGTTTCTGTAAGATGTTCCACAAATCAAGCAAACAGTGTTTCTTGTGATCGTCTTTAAGTGTTGTACTGCCGTCAAATAACGTTTTATATTACAGGTTAGCTGCAACGTATATTTGTGATTTGTCTTGCAACTATGAAAACAAATAAACAATAGGTCTAAAATGTTTCGGAAAAGACAATATAAAGCAGCTTCACTTCAGTTATTTTTTACTAATTATTTGGAACAGGCCATTTGTGAAGTCCAGTCTTGCAGGTGACGAGGTAATATGCAATTACAATCACATACAATGCCAAATCAAAACTTAACTACAACATAACAACTACCAGCTTTTCGGCACATGGGTGCAAAACAAGTAACTCGTTCAGACGAACTTTCAGATGGCACATCTACAAAACAGAAACAGGATATATTTATAACGTTGCCATTTCACAAACACTGCGGCCTATTTCAAAATTTGGTACATTTAAATACTATAGAAGCATGCTATATGTTTGCTATAATGAGAAATTTAGACATTGCTAGATAATTTGAGCCAATTTTAGGTGTTTAGCAGGTTAAATAGTGTGGCTGTAGAGTTAAGCAATCAACATGCCAACACAGCAGGCTGCAAAAAAGTTGCAAAAATTTATGGAAAGTTTTAACAACCTAATGTTAAATATAATGTTTTTTTACAATATAATACATGCACATAGGAGAAGTTACTAGTTTGACATTAAATATAAGGTAAACTAAATGGTACTGAGGAGTGCTGATCACAGTACATTGACCAATGATTTATCCAATAACAGTTCAGGCAACACACCTTTTTTGTCTCCAAGTAAGAGACCGCACAAAAATCGTCGAACCATTGACCAATGACCTCCCTTCGTCACCTCCGGAATGATTTGGTGGAATTCTTTATCTGACATGAATTCACAGATGTATTTGGCTGCAAACACCTCCTGCAACATTTGATGCGAGAAGTAAAATAGCTCGTCACCATCAAATAGTCGTTGGTTTGGAAATCCAAGTTTACGAGCAAAGGCTATGATAATATCTTGGATATCGGTGGCCTTGAGGCCTCCAAGTTTTTCTTTTTCAAAAACTACTGTTTTCTCCCGCATGCCATCATATGCCATTTTTCCAAGTGGCTTCCATAACTCACTTATATAAATGTTGCGAGCATGTTCGGAGTATCTCAGTTGCTCTAACACAGTTTGGAAAACCTCTGTGACTGTTTTCACTTTACTTAAGTCCTTATGTAAAACAGCAAAAATAATAAATTGCAGTAACAAAGGATTATGGCAAAGACTTAAAAGTTGTGGGGTTGTGGTGGAAAACAAATCCCACATATCATCTGCTTTGTCCCCAGCCAAAGCACAAAACAGCTTTTTCATGTTTTCAGTTGAAAGGTCATCGACATGAACTGTGACATCTGGACGAAGCTCTGATGGGATTTTAAGAATACTGTGTGGGCGTGATGTGAATATTAGCAAAGAATCTTTAAAAAATTTCTTGCAACAAAGATTTGCTAACAGTTGCTCAATTTTTAATGCTTTATCATAACTTTCATTACATGCTTTCATTTTTGCAAGGGACATTGTTGCTTGGTCAAAGCCGTCAAGAACAAAAACACACTTATCTTGGTTTTCTATCATCCATTGGAATGCATTTTCTTTCGTTTTGTCATCCAACTCAGGACAAAGATTGTCAACGAAAAGTTGTTTGCATGTTAGAGGTTGATTATAACTCAGATCCATGAACCTAAGTAGGAACTTGGCAGATTGATTTGGTTGACTTAACTTTGCCAATTGTTTAGAAAGAGTAGTTTTTCCTGAGCCAGGTGGGCCAACTAAAGCAATAAACCTTTTTTTGCAAGTTAAATATACAATTTTATCAAAAGAAACAGGCTGTTTATGTGAAGAAGAGCCAAATTGCTGTTGTGTAGATGGTCTGAATTTCGCTCTCTCCACAGGACCTCCTTCATAGGCCTTATACTCATGCATTTCTGGATGTACATCAGGTAGTTGTTTGGGTTTCAGTATTTCATCATAAAACACCACACTTTCTGGTAGGCTCTGCATATGATGCGCCTGGTGCTTGTTGATGGCAGCAACTGAAATTAAATTGCATATGAAACAGGTGATAAGCAAAAACAGTCAAAACAAACAAACAGATTATTACACTTAAACCATCTTTTCTGAATCAAAGCGTGAACAAATAATGGGATAAAAAGTAGATAAAAAACGTGTATGAAAACAATAAGCTTCCCTTCAGGGAAGGATAAAATCTAAAATTTTGCTTTAACAATAAAATATTTTAAATATTAACCAGGCGTTTCTTAAATATGTTCCCAATTTATATTTAGTACAACTTATTTAGGGTTTGCAACATACACCAATTACCATACATGCAAGGAATATGCATTTGTTAACTGAATCAAATTTGATCCCTATATGTGGCATTTGTCCACATAATTGTTCTGTAGGTAGAAACAAATTTGGTCCCTAAGATGTGTCTATGCAAATTGATAATGTTATGATTTTAGATACACTATGTCCACATTTTGTTTACTTCATTAGTAAAGGAGAATACTAAAGACAAAGATCAAACTCTTCAAAAAACTGGAAAGGTTTCTTTTTTAAATATTTTCCATTTATAATCCATAAACTATTTACCAATTTACCATACACACCATTTGACCTTATATAAAATAGGCCGCATACATTTGTTTATGCAAATTGGGTTAAAAATGATTTTTTTAGAGACAAATTAGTAGAAAGCGTTAAACCAAACTTTAAAGGCTTGGCCCATAATTTATTTACGACATTATATTGTCATATATTTACAAAATTAGTAAAATAAGGGTAAAATTCAACGGTGTGCGAATTCAATCTTTAGCTTTAACCTAAATATAGCTGTCCAAGACCAGTTTTAAAACAGTTAAAAGTTTTTCTAAACAAACAGACAGTAGTACAGACATTGACAAATTAAAAAATATTTTACAGTAAAGGTATGCATGAGTTGAGTTTATTTCGCCGGGCAAAATTGTAGCATCACAATTGCGCTAAAACATTCACCATGCCGGAAATAGCTGCGCAACGTTCAGACGTTAAAAAGCGCGACAAAATTGAGAGTACAATTGGTGGAGGGATGGTAGATGCGCTGCAGCTACACCGTTATTACATTACATAACATAACAAATTGTTTTTCAATTAACTTTGCTTTGCAAAAGGTAACCATTGAACTGCAGTAGCTTCTCAACATATGGCAACCAAACAATCAATTAACGACTTTTTGAAATGATTTTTAATAGCACACAGCCCTTGACTTTTATGTTAATCAACATAGGTAGTTTTGCCTGAAGTATAACAAAGCTAAGTACTATTTATTGAGTTTACATTATGCCTAAGATATGAAACCTTTCCCAAACTGAAGATGTGCATTTTAACATGTAACATGAAGGTTTACATACTTGGGGCTGTTAATGTGACCAGTTGACCCATCACACTAAAATTTTAAATAAAACGAGGAACCTTTTAAATAAACAATTGTTTTAAATTTCAGCATTTTAGGGCTTGTATACTTCAAGACCAGTAAACGAAAAAACAAATATTTGAAAGTTAAGTGATAAAAAAAGGTGAATTCAACAAAAAGTTACAAAAAACTTTACAATGCACCAACCAACAAAGTATGAAACTTCTAGATCATGTAATATAGAGCTGATAAAAAAATTAATTTGGATGCCTGTGGGTGAACTGCTGGGTCATTTGGGGTCAAACTTAAAGGGGATCAAATTTGGATGTGTGTAAATTTAAATATGTTTGAACCACTCTTTCTTGACCAATCATGTAGAACAGGAGTCACAAAACTTTTTTCACTGCCAGCCAGATACGTTTTATAATGATTCGCACAGGCCGCATAGTTTACATGTCTTAGCGCCGTATTTCCAAACTTAGACCTCGATGCGATTTTAGAGGGGCGCCAAGAAATAATCTTTCCACAACCCCATTCAAAATCTGGTGAAGTGACTGTTAAATTATTAAAAAAGTTAGTCTCATCTTACGTGAAATGCTTGTATATTTTGTCACAAGTAACAAAAGAAGAAAATTGTTAGTGCACAATTAACATTTGTGGTCTTGTTTGTGATGTAACAAACTGGCTTTGGATCAATCTTGGTCATCGTAATCCTATGAAACCAGATAATATCAATTCTACTTATCGCGACAGAAAAAATTCCGTTTTTGAATGTTCTAAAGTTATCAATTCGATTTAGGAAAACGAAAAATGTGGTCGCGGACTGGATGAAATGAGTTTGGTGACCGCTAATGCAGAACAACTAAGTGCTAAACAGAAGAAAAAAAACACACAAACAAAAACAATATGTGTCACATAATTAGTGTGTAACAAAAAGTATGTAATTATTCATTTGTAAAAAAAATTCAAATACTATTTCTACTGCCGATTGTTGTATTTTTATTGACTGTTCATGGATACAAATACTTGCTGGATAAATATTAAAGTATTAATGTACTCGAATACAGCTATGCAGTTATTTATGGAACTTTTGAATGGGTGGTGGAGTGCTGCAACAGTTATGCATTAAAATAAGGCTCGAATAAGCTTAAAAACACTGGGTAAGAAACAGAGTAATTCAGATAAAAACTTGGCATTGTTTAATGAGATTTTTTTCAAAAAAAACAAAACATGTCCATCTAATATTTTTACCTTTGTCAGCATCAGATGGTGACTTCTTATCATCAGAGACGTCTGAATAAAAATGCAAGTTTATAGCCATTAAGAAGTAAACTTATTTATATGTATTGTCAAATTATATACGCTATGTCCTATCTAAAGATTTACTATAAACACTATTTGGCTACAACAATGGTTGTTTTCTCATGGAAAATGGATACTCACACATGAGTTGATGCAATTTTGTAATGGTATTAATATGACATGATTATTTTTAGATTTCAAAGGACATATTAGTAGAAAGCATTAACACAACTTTTAAACTTCTTGTCTGTGTTCTTTTAACATAATTACCATAACATACAAAAACTGACAAAAATGAAATAGCTTTATTTCTTCAGAAACATTCCCCTGTTGAGTGGCCAAGCATAAAGCAGAGGCAATTTCATACCAATTGTAAACCAATTAATCACTCCCATGGGAGTTGAGTGTCTAGTAAGTGCCAAATGGCGCTCTGTCACCATGCAGTAGCTCAACTGACAATACTTGTTTAATCACCATTTAACACAGCTTTTGGAGATGCATAGTTCTGCCATTTCGTTCAATGACAATTTGCCAGGCATATACTATACCCGGCTGAGGAGTTCAGTTTAACATAAAACAATAAGGTATGCAACCTTGTGCAAAAAACCCAAATCCCATGCTAACCTAATGGCTAAAAACCACATAGCATTGTTGTGCAACAACAACTGATTTCTTTGAAGCACTATATGCAGATATATTCATAAGTTTAATGACAAAAATATTGTCCAAAATGATAGCATGAGAATTTGCGGATAGAATCAGTAAGTAGCCAAATGAAAAGCAGTTATAAACCTCCTCCGAAGTGTTAAAGTTTTTGTTTTAAAAGTCTGAACTAATGCATGGCTGATTTTATTACGATTACGCTTTTCACCATAAAGTACTGAAGGCATCTTATATAGGACTTTGAAGCGTCAAATATTTAAAATAAAAACTGCTCAAAGAGTAGTACTTGGTTATACATTGCACAGCATTGCACATAAAATACCATGTAAAGTTACACTTACAATTATTCTGCTGATAAATAGTTTGATTTCCGATATTGGAGGGACCAGCAACCGATGCACTGCCCATGTTCACATTCCACTGGTTTCCAACACTTTGCTCTGAAAAATTTAAAGCAATGCATGTTTTATTGATGCAGTATTGGTGGTTTATTGCCCTTTTAATGTATTTGAAGAAGGTGTTCACAACAGCAAAATTTCTCTTTGACTGTGCTTGTTGCTTGCTTGTGTAATCTTTTGATATGTGTATTGTTCAGTTTGTACAAAACATAGAACATAAAAGTATTTTCCAACTAGAAAGGTGGCTTTCTGATATACTTCCATTTTATATATTCTATACGATATTTACCAATTTACTATACACATCATTTGATCTACATATAGGATTGTTTTTGCAAGCAAAAACAGATGTGTCTCCACAGGCGTGTTTGTGCAGATTTAACGTCCTGGTTATTTTTAGATTCTTAAGAAAATACTTAAACAACTTAAGCAATAACCCAGCTTTAAAAGTTTTGTCCGTATTCTTTTTGCATCATTATTGTCATACAATTACAAAAAACAGGACATAAGAATAGGAAAAATACTTTTAATTTAATCTCATGCTTTGACCTTGATATTGTCGATCAAGGTCAGTTTTTAAAACAATTTTTCACAACTGAAAATGTGCGTGATACTTAATAAAACAACATAGCGTAGCTGCGCAAAAACAGCTGATTTCTAATCCCTGAAACGACGGTCTCGTAAAATGTCTGCCTGGACATCAAGCTGAGCAATCCTGCTGCATTCGCTCGATTTAATGGTAAACAAGTGAATTACCCCTTTGAGAGTTGAGACTTCTATCTGACTGACAGTGTACACATATTATGGGCTGTAAAAGTAACTATTTAGCCGATTAAAGCAAAATTTTAAGTACTGAACGAATAACCTACTGCAAACAATTGTTTAACATTTCAGCAAGTTAGGGCTTGTATTTTTGGCGTAAACTTACTATTTGGGGGTTTAATGGGTAAAATGGGTGAATCCAATAAAAAGTTACAAAATTCCTTAGAATACCTTACATTGCACCAACCAACAAACCATGAAACTCTCAGAGTACTTTAGTCAGCACAGCCGTGGGGAGGGGGGTCGGTTAAACCACTGGGTCGTTGGGGTCAAACTTCAGGAGGGTCAAATTTGGAACAATAACTAACATTTGTGCAAATTTGAATAAATTTAAAGCACTCTTTCTTGACCAAACGCATTTAACAAACCAGCGTTAAACAAAAATGAATATATGGGGGTTTAAGGGGTGAATCAAAAAAAAAGATACAAAATTCTTTAAAATATCTTATATTGCACCAAACAACACAGCATATCACAGAAATGCTGTACTTTAGTCAGTGCAGCAATTTTAACAAAAAAATACGTTTTGGGGGCCTGCGGGTGAAACGCTGGGTCATTTAGGGTCAAACTTCAGGAGGATCAAATTTGGATTAAAAACTAACATTGGTGTAAATTTTATTAAATTTGGAGCACTCTTTCTTGACCAAACGCATTTAACAAACCAACGTTAGACAGAAAAAAGAAAAAAAATACGGACAAAAACAATATGTGAAAAAGTAGTCAGTAACTAGAAGGGTGGCTTAGCACATATTGCCCTTGCATATTCACTATAACCTATTTTAAAACATTGATATATTTCTTACGCTTATTTTATATTGGATACCATAACCTTAGTTGTTTCTGCAAGCAGAAACTCATGGGTCCCCACACATGCAAAGTTGTAGATAATGCATTTCAAGAGATAACCATGTGAACGTTTTTTGTAAGGTAAAGCGCAGTGATCGACACTGGGCCTAAATAATAATACTATGTAGAGTACAAACTATATAAATTTGGATTCACCCCAGATATTGTTTGAAGTATGTCTTATTTAATGTTCGTTTTCAAAGAATCAAAGGAGTAAGCAGTGGCATAATGAGGTAAAACAAAAAATAAATAGCAAATTCTACAAGCTGTCCGGTTTTCATTCAATTCGAACATTGTGAAAAAGGTTACACATTTTAGAGATTATTCGGTTAAGTTGTGGTGCTACAGGTCAAAACATAACATTTGAGGACTTAGTATGTTTAATAAACTATGCAAAATTTCATATAATTAGGATGTTTTTCAAAAGTTCATTTATTTTAGGGGGCTAGTTGAATAAATGTTGGGGCTACAAGGTAAACACATCAATTGAAACCTACAAATAGCATAGTCCACATACTACTCAAATTTTATCCAA
Source organism: Phallusia mammillata (assembly GCF_965637545.1). NCBI lineage: Eukaryota > Metazoa > Chordata > Ascidiacea > Phlebobranchia > Ascidiidae > Phallusia > Phallusia mammillata. The sequence continues at coordinate 34,477,610 of NC_137252.1, read as the reverse complement.
TCCCCATACTGTTTAAAAAACTGACCCACTTTAGGGGGCTAGTAGGGTAACTAATGGGGTCTGACATACAAACTAAATAAATAGGAAGCCTCAATGACTCAATCAATAGTACTGCAAAATTTCAGCCCAATCCGCCAATCATTCGACCACCAGAGGTGTTTTGAGCAACAACCGTAATGTTTCTGACGTCATAGGGCAACAACTCCCTAACTGCCATGGCACAAAAACGGTCACCAAGCAATTCACAACCGAGTAACATACAACTGCTTGCCCTTGTAACACTATTGGGCAACAGAAATCTTTCGTTCGTGGTTTCCAGTAACATACAAATATGTTTTACACTTTAGGGGCTTGTGGGGTAAATGTTAGGGCTACAGGGTTGAACACAACAATCGACAACTATAAATGGCATACTCTACAAGCTATCCAAGTTTTAGCCAATTCTGACTGTTTACAAACTCACCCATTTTAGGGCTAGCAGGGTAAATACTAGGGTTATTTGGACAAACAAAGTTGGATGCACATCTACATAACTTTATCTACCATCTGTGTAAATTTCAGCCACACCCATCAAACATTTGATAGAAAAAGGATTCGGACAAACTTTGGGAAGAAAATAACACATTTTTAGGGGCTAGCCGAGTAAATACTGAGGTTATCAACAAAAACAAAGTGGGATGCACATCTACATAACTATATGTACCATCTGTGTAAATTTCATCCAAATTTATCTAACATTTGATGGAAAAACGAGTCAGACAAACTTTGGGAAAAAAATAACCCATTTTAGGAGGCTAGCGGGGTAAATACTGGGGTTATCAACAAAAACAAGGTGGGGTGCTCATCTACATAACTATATCTACCATCTGTGTAAATTTCGGCCAAATCCATTAAATATTTGATGGAAAAATGCGTCTGACAAACTTTGGGGAGAAGAAAAAACAAGAAAAAAAACAAACAATTTGAGTAAAATCAATATGTGTCCCCTTCAGGAAACCCATAACTAGAGGACTATGCAGAAGAATATGGAAACAGGGGAGCAGAAAGAGAGTGTAGTGTGTCTGAAAAGGTGGTCAGAGGTTGGAGAAAACAGAAAGAACAGTTAAAAACGATGCCCAAAAGTAAAAGGGATGGGAGGTATGGTGTAACCCCATACAAGGATATAGAAAATAAACTGAGTGAGTGGGTGTTAGACCTAAGAAGTAATGGACTAATAGTGACAAGACTGGCCATTAGGGTTAGGACCCTTCAGATAGCACCAAAGTACAATTTTCCGAACTTTAAGGCATCAGCAGACTGTGTAATAGGTTCATGAACAAGGGCGGGTTGACATTAAGACAAAATGCATATTGCTCAGGTATATTGATGAGAAAGTGAACATTTTTTTCGCATTTGTAATAAAGGAGCGGAAAACGTTTGATTTCGTCTTGAAAAACATTATCAACATGGACGAAATGCCTACGTATTTTGACATGCCTGGAAATACACAGTGGATAAAGTGGGAAGTAAAACTGTGTCAGTAAAAACCACAGGTCACGAAAAGTAATACTTTACTGTTGTGCTTGCTTGCCAAACTGATGGAAAAAATTGTCCACTGGTTATGTTAGGGGGGAGAACATGCCAAAGGAGACTTTTCCACCAGGTGTTGTTGTTAAAGTTCACCCAAAAGAATGGATGGATGAAGCTCTAACAAAAGTTTGGTTACATAAAATGTTCATGAGAAAACCAGGAAGTTTGCTGAAACCCAAAACTTTATTGGTCTTGGATATGTTGAGGGCCCATCGCTGTGATTCTGTTACGGAAAAGTTGAAGGAGTAGGGAACCAGACAAGCAGTAATTCTAGGGGGTGCACCTCTGTTTTGCAACCTCTTGACGTATCAATTAATAAACCTTACTTCGAAAAGACTTATCTTCGAAAATTGTGGAACACCTGGATGGTATCTGGTGAAAAGGAGTTCACGAAAAGTGGGGCGATGAAGAGGCCTGGACTAAGCTTAGTAGTGCAGTGAGTGAAGGACGCTTGGGAGATCATTTCTGATGACATTATATAAAATTGTTTAAGAAATGTGGTATTTCTAATGCAATGGATGGCACATAAGATGACTTTTTGCATGAAGATTTGATGACTCCCAGTACAGCACCTGCTGATCCCATTAATCCTCAAGATGAAGCTCGAGATGAAACTACCGGTAATGATGATGAACTGAATGACTATTATGATTATGGGGTTGATGACTTCATAAGTGATGAGCAAATGAGGCAGCTCTTTAAGAGTAGTGATGAGAGTCAGGAATTCGAAGGTTTCGAATCTGATTAAAACTTTTTTCACCAGCTTATGCGCATATTACTAGACTAGTCTAGAACAAATTTTTGAAACGTGCCCACAAGTAAATAGACATTTAAGCCGAAATTTCCGGTGGATATTTTACAGGATATGTTTTAATTGACGTTTTCAGTTAATTATAAAGTTTTCAAATAATTTTTTAACAAATTTATGTGTGTATATATTTTTGTCATTTCTCAAACAAGGTTAGGGGTCTGAATGTACTGGCAATGATATACAGGTTTGTAGCAAGTTGGTTATTCATAAAAATCGTATGGTCTGCGCTTGCGTGCATGCTCTTATTATCGCTCACAGGTGTCGATAAACATATTTTGATTACATTTAGCCCTACAAAAAAAATAGGAAGTTATCTATGCAATAAAGCTAGGGAAAGGGCCTTTCAAATCCCTAGATTTTCAGTGCGACTTATGCGAGTCAACTCCAAATGAAACATTTTTAACACAAAACTAATAGTGTGACCTATACGGTGGCGCGATCTATCGGCGAGTATAAACGGTAGAACTGCACAGCACTGAAAAGTTGTATATAGCTGCAGAGTAGCAAGGCCAGCTAATAAATGTTTCAGTCATTACCCTCACAGCTTGATACACATTTTACATTTTACAAATTTGAGTAAAATTAATTTGTGTACCCGTCAGGGAAGGGGACCCATAATAAGCAAAGGAAATGTATGAATGTTTTAAAATAGGTTATAGTGTATGTGCAATGACAAAATGTGCTAAGCCACCCTTCTAGTTCTTTGCTGCGTTTTGCAATATGTTGAAGTTGACTTGCCAACCTACTGTCGGGCCATAGATGAGCATGTAGTAACATCTTGATGTCAATATACGTACAAAATTGTTTTGTACAAAAAAATATTTGGCTTTACATACACAGAGTATCATTAAACAAGTTTATTATATGTGAAGGTAATAAAATATGAAATACTGTGCCACAGCCAAAGACACATGACCTACTATTAATAACATACAACTGCACAGCACCGAAAAGTTGTATATAGCTGCAAAGTAGCAAGGCCAACTAACAAATGTTGTTATCATTACCCTTCACAGCTTGATACACTTTACTACAAAGAGTGAGAGGCTAGCAAGGTTGCAGGCATTATCAAGCATTAAATAAAGGCCATTTTCCGATCATAAACCCAACACTGAAGCTTGCTTTTTTCTGCCAACACTTACGGCTTCCAATGTTAGTAGTTTCGTGCGATCCAACGTTTCCCGTAACATTTGATTGTGGTAATAGAAAAGTATCCCCATGTTGACTTTGATGCACTGCATTATAAATTTAACAAATTTTAAAATCCAAATTTCTGCCATACAAGGAGCTGTTAAATGATACAACCCTTCATTCTGGATACACACTATTTACAAACCACACAATTCAAATACCAAGTTAACCAAATAAAGTGCTTTAATAGCACACTTTGTCCTTAACATTAAATCGTGTTCCTGTATTAGAGACACTGACAAATTAGGAAGATAATTTGCAGCAAGTGTATACATTACAAATTGTTCTTCTGTAGCCTATGCCGTGCAGTTGCTGAACAACCATTAAAGAACTTTTGACATAGTTTTCAATAACATGCAGTCCTTTGGGTTCAACAATGCCGTTTTGTCTGATTTTTATGTAGTTCATGTATTGTTTCTGGAGTATATGTCTCAAAAATGAAGTTAATCACTCCTTGGGCTTTCCAGTGTATACATACTATGGGCTGTAAAGGTAACCATTTGGCCGATTTAAGGCAAAATTGGTAACCTACTGCAAACAATAGTTTAAAACTACAGCACATTAGAACTTGTATTTCAGACCTAAAGGACTGAAAAAGCTAAAATCAAATGTTTGGGACTTTAAGGGGTAAAATATGGGTCCAACCAATTCAAAGTTGCAAATTTCTTCATAATACCTTACATTGCTCCAACCAAGAAAGCATGAAACTCCTAAATCTTGAGCTTTAGTCAGTACAGACGTTTTCAAAATTTTATGTTTTGAGGGCCCCAACCACTGGTTCATTTGGGGTCAAACTGTAAATTTGGAGAATCAAAATTGGAAATATACCTAACATGTGTGTCAATTTGAATAAAGCAATCTTTCTTGACCAAATGACCATTACAAACCAGAGTTAGACAGAAAAAAAACTACAAACAAAAACAACATGTGTCCAGTTTAGGCAAGGGGACCCAAAAAACATTAATATATTTCCTATGCTTATTTTATATTGGGTCCCATATTAGCCACCATCTTTTAGAACTTTCATTGTTTCTGCAGACAGAAACTTATGGGTCCCAACACATGCAAAGGAAAATAAAGTGTTTACCATGAAAACACAAGAGATAATCATGAGAAAGTCGGATGTCGTAAGGTAAAACACAGTAATCTGCACCGGGCTTAAATAATAACACTATGTAGAGTACAAACTATACAAATACGATTCACCCAAGATTTTGTTTGAAAAATGTCTTATTTAACATTAAAATAGACATGTATAAATAGCAAACTCTACAAGCTGTCCTCAATTTGAACATTGGTAAAATAGTCACCCATTTTAGGGGCTAATTTCTTTTGATTCAGACGTTTGTTTGAAAAAATCACTTATTTTAGGGGACTGGTGGGGTAAATGTTGAAGCTATAGGGTAAAACACAACAATCTACATTTATATTGGCCAAACCCTACTAGCTATCCACATTTCATTCAATAAAAACATTGTTAAAACACAATTACTTTTTTAGGGGTCTAATGGTGGTAAATGTTGGGGCTACAATGTAAAACACATCAATCAAAACCTAAAAATAGCATATTATACATTCTACCCAAATTTCAGCCAATTTCGACACTGTTTCAGCAAACCTGACCCATTTTAGGGGGCTCATAGGGTAACTAATGGGGTTCGACACTTAACCAAAAAAATACGAAACCACAATGACCTAATCAATATTACTGCAAAATTTGACTCCAATCTGCCATGGTTTAAAATTTTGTAAATGGCCACTAAAGCCATAACAGAACCTCCAAAGGTCAGTTTGTCTGTTTCATATTGTCTGTCTGGTTACATGCTTGGCTGATTTTTATGTGCTTTAGTCTCGCAGAAATGAGCAAGCCATACCCCACCAAGCTCTATTTTTGCGTATCAAAATGCCTAAACACACACAAATGGGTGTGTGAAACCACTCGGTATAAGCATAAGTTAGGGTAACAGCATAGCATTTTTATGATGGCTGCCACTCCAGAGATTTTAGTACCAAAAACTAAAATTTACTCATTTTAGGGGGCTAGTAAGGTATGTAAAGTAATTTTGCCACTTTAAAGTCACCAATATTGTGGCACACCCTCCAAACTATATGTAGTGAGCATTAGCAAACATCATAAAAAATGTAAAAATGTTTTACTCGTTTGTGGCTGACATGGCAACTACCGGGTTACAAATTCAGATAAACAGAAGACTTGTTGTTTACTATATCATCATTTGTTAAAGGCTTATCCAATTTGTGTAAATTGGTATGGATGGGCTTTAGAAAAGAAAGAGTAATATATAGTGTGGAAATTTAGAGGGTTTTACCAATAATGACAACAGCTGACAAGTTTTATGTTGTGCTAGCGAAATATTAGGGAGTCATTTGCAGGGCTAGCTTGAAGCATTTTGTAAAATGATGGACACCCTTTACACAAACTGATATTAAATTTATTCACATCATATCATATGCCAGCAACTTTTCTTTGATATTATTTGATGTTATATTTTATTTAATGCTTTGGGTAACTGTTGGGGTAAATGGTTAAAAAGTTCTATACTTATCACCTGCAAAATGCTGAAATTCACAAATATTATCTTTTAAACTTTGTGGACAAACACAGAGGGAAATAAAATAGCCACAATTATCAGCAACTTGTAATTCTTTTCAAATACTAGACATGGTTCTGTTCATACAGTCAACAGACCAAACAGTGTAAAAAGAGACATGCTTTATTATTCAAACAATTCGACAAAATGTTATGACGGGTTACATCAATTGCACCTATTTATAACCCATTGAGTCACTTATAAAACTGATGAAAAGGTCTGAAACAACCGTCTCGTAAAAATGATAGTTTAACGATGATATCACTGATGACGGCAAAACATCAATGATGACGGCACGAGCATTTGCCAAAACTTTAAATAATAAAGCATGTCGCTTTTTACGCCTAATGTATAAGACATGTGCTTACAGTTATAAGTCTGATGCACATCCCCTTGAACTCCAACCACAGCATTATCAACTTTTGCATCTTTCATATCAATCTCCTGCTTCTTTCTAAGACTTTGGTCTGGGTATAATAAATAAATCAAGTTCAGAAATGGTAGTTGTTTAACATCTAATACTGTTTAATTGTTTGCCATCGTTACTTGCCAAATTTACCCTGTTTTCATATCTCACGATTTTTATCTTTGCGCAATATTACTTATCCAACGAAAGTCCTTACCTTCACCAGCTTGTAGAGCAGTTAATGTTTGAGAAGTTGTCGGTGGGATTTCAGTAAAAGTTTGAACATCCTGAGAATAACAATATTCTGGTAACTTGATTACATTAAAAACGACCAAACAATTTGGTAAATCCACAGTTAGTTATACAAGCCATTCAGCCACTGAATCATATTTCATTTTTTAAAACAAAAAGGCATTTTTTGCTATTCATTAAAAAAAGTGTGACTATGTATACACAACATACATCCAGAAATAAATGAACAGCTTAATTGAATTATGAACAAGTATAATATTGCTCTTCCAGCAGTTTTAATTACAAACTAGAAGGGTGGCTTAGCACATATTGCCCTTGCACATACACTATGATCTATTTTAAAACATAAATATAATTCCTTCACTTATTTTATATTGGGTCCCATATTTGCCACCGTCTTTTAAAACGTTAGTTGTTTCTGCAGGCAGAAACTCATGGGTCCCCACACATGCAAAGTTGTAAACACTGCATTTCAAGAGATAACCATAAGAAACTTTGGTGTTGTAAAGTAAAACACTGTGATTGGTACTAGGATTAAATAGTCATGCTATGCAAAGTTCAAACTATACAAATCGACTCAATTCAAGCATTGTTTAAAGTTTGTCTAGTTTAAAACAAAGAAGTAAAACACAACAATCGATACCTATAAATGGCATAACATTTCCAACAATTGCCCACTGTTTAAAAACTCACCCATTTTAGGGGGCTAGCAGGGTGACTATTGGGGCTACAGGGTTTAACACAACAATCGTCATTTGTAAATGGCAAATTGTACAAGCTATCCAAATTTCAGCCAATTCCGACCCTGTTTAAAAAATTTATCCTTTTTAGGGGGCTAGTGGGGTAACTGATGGGGCTACAGGGTTTAACACAACAATCATCATTTGTAAATGGCAAATTGTACAAGCTATCCAAATTTCAGCCAAATCCAACCCTGTTTAAAAATTCACCCATTTTAGGGGGCTAGTGGGGTAAATGCTGGGGCTACAGGTTTTAACACAACAATCATCAATTGTAAATGGCAAATTATACAAGCTATCCAAATTTCAGCCAATTCCGACCCTGTTTAAATATTCACCCATTTTAGGGGGCTAGTGGGGTAACTGATGGGGTTCTTCACCCTAATGTTGAAAATATGAAACTGCAATGACCCAAACAACAATCCTGTAAAATTTTGTCCAAATCGGCCAATGTTTCAATTTCGACCACTAGGGGGCGTTTTAACCAACAACCGTAATAACTTATGACGTCACAAGATGACCCAAACAACAATCCTGTAAAATTTTGTCCAAATTGGCCAATGTTTCAATTTTGACCACTAGGGGGCGTTTTAACAAACAACCTAATGACTTATGACGTCACAAGGCTGTGAACAACCCCCTTGACTGCTATCCGCAAACACGTTCACCAAGCAATCCTTAAACATGAGTACCATATGTAGTTGTCTTTATAACATCACACAAAACTAACGTTTGTGGTGCGCACAAACCACATTTTACATTTTGGGGTCTAGCGGGGTAAATACTGGGGTTATCATGACAAACGAAGCAGATGGCACATCTACACAACTATATCTACCATCTGTGAAAGTTTCATCCAAATCCATCAAACATTTCAGGGCAAAATGGGGTGGACAAACTTCAGGGAAGAAAAAAAAAAAGAAGAAGAAAAAAGAAAAAAAAAAAAAGAAATCGAGTAAAATCAAGATGTGTCCCCTTCAAGGAAGGGGACCCATAATAATCAAGATTTCAACGTTCTATACAACACTGTACCCGTTCTGGTTAATTATTTCATTATTTTTTTTCACTTTGCACTTTTTTTTCATGTACCTCAGGCTGTTTTGTCACTTTTTTTGACATTGTCGAAAAAGGAAACCAATTAGTTCCGTATAAAGCTTAATGGAAGTGGAAAGATGTTGGTTTGGTTGGAAACTACTTGACACGTAGTTACAGTCAGGTTTAAATAGGTTCAATAGCCTTACTACCTGTACTCCTGCAAGCAAAATAATTTCAATCTTACTTTAAAACTTTAATTACCCTTGACTTTAACCATAATGTGTGATTTCATCGAGTCCCTATCTCCTTCATAATATTATTGTTTCTGCATATTTCAAACTGTCTAAATTTCAAAATTTTTAGACAAAGTTTACAAATTTCACCACTACAGGCATTTAGAGCAACCATTAAGGGTTCTAAAATCATCAGGCTTATTACGCTTAGGAAAAACTACCGTTTGAATCAAATCAAATGTCACATGTACATGACTATACTAACTATCTGTGAAAGTTTTATCCAAATCCATCAAACATTTCATGGGAAGGAAAAAAACAAATTAGAATCAAAATGTGTCCCCTTTAGGAGGGGAGGGGGTCATAGTTTATACATTCAGTGTACCGAAAATAGAACAAATTTTAATTACACACTAGTTAAAATGATAACCTTTTTGCAACACTGTCTGTATTTTGCTTTATGGATGAAAGTTATAAGGTCTGGCAACAAACTTTCTCGAAAAAAAAATGATATCATTTTCACTTTGTTAGGTAACTTGCTAAACACAAGTTGCAAAAACTGATACAGGTTTAAAATTCAGGTTTCTTAAATACATACAGCTCAAGCGTATTTCATTTGTTGTGTCAAATATCTACATGACCTTAGTTCTGCTGCCACGACAAAATGCCAAAAAACTTGGACTGCAGAAGGTCAAAAACAATTTTGTTGTTATGTATTAACATTTAGTGGAACAAAAAACACAAACCAAAATTAGATTTAAAAACACATTGAACTTTACACAGTACAAAATGGTGTGATATACAAAAGTGGAAAACAATTAGTTTAGACTTAAAACACAACTTTTTATGGCAACCTTCACAAAAAAACAACTCTTAGTTACAAACATACTGATAATTATTTATTTAGACAGGGTATGTTAATTATTGTACCTTGCATCAGCGGTTTTTGCTGCCATCCAATCAGAAATAAAGGTCAATTTGGCGAACTCATCCTGTGCAATAATCAAGTAAAGCAAGATGTATGGCAGGCTATAATACATTTTAATGTTCCGGCACCACTCTTGTATATGACGGACAAACAGCTACAAGAGCTACCGGTACTATAGTTACGAAGTTAAAAAATCGCCCTTCTGTTCTGTCGTCGGCCGCCGTCAACAAACCGCCAAACAGGTGGACTAAACGTATGCCTGTCCTGACTGTTTTTCGCCGCAGTGTTTCACAAACTATTTTTCTGACTGGTCCTAACCCAGTGGTTCCCAACCGCATTTAACCAAAAAAATTACTGAATATTTCGCGGCGTTGCGCCATAACAAAATTTAAAGCTCCAGCAATGTATGTCAAGTGTTTGATATTAATCAAAGAACTCTATAACCAGGAAGGCCGACTCATTGTTCTCGACACGCATGAATGACACTTTATTAAATGCAGCACAGAGGTGGTGTTTAGGCTGAGAAACAGAAAATCTTATTGCTAAAGAGGGCATTTTACAAGTAAAATGGGGATCACGCACAGCGCAGTGCCAGGATGTAGTATGTCTGCAAGTTTTGCAAAGGCACAAGGTATGATAAGATGCAAAACGATTTTTGGCTGATTTCGCAAAATGTTTAAAAGAACGCGAGCACAGAAAGAAACGTGCCTGACTAATGACTAAATTTCTAAGTGGTCTAGCAACTATAATACCACTGGACAAACCTTTTGTTGCTCCCAACCCTAATTTGGCTGTAGCATAAGAATAAATCATCTGCAGGGGTTTATATTTTGTTAGTGCAATTTGAAGTAGTTTGTACTTTGCATGCATTTATAGCATAAATTAAACGAGAATGGCTCTTTCCTTCAGACAAGAGGATGTATTATGTCATGCGCATCATCTTGTGCTGACCAAAATTGCTGTTTTTGGCTCTCTTCATATCAACTAAACTATTTTGTAATTTCAAAGTTGGTTGTGATTGTTATATCTTTATTTGCTTGTATGGTGCAGAAATCCAAGAAGTAGATAAATTTTGTAGCAACATGCAGTTTTATTGCAAAGAAGCTTTGCAGGCACAAATTGCCAGTACACAATAAAAACAAATAGTGAGATTTTCATGTGTTAAACCTTGTTCAACACAATGGATGTTCGGAAATTGCAATTTAACATTATTAAATTAGGAATTAAAGCTCAAAATGTTTGATAAAGGAAAATACGGCAATTCAATCAAGACAGTGTGATGCTACCAATGCAGTACTTGTTTTAAATGGCCATTTTTGTTAGCACTACAACATGCATAGACACAAGGGAACTACTGATATTGCAAATAAACCATTTGTTGCAGCCTGCATTGTGCTGCAGAATAACAAAAATAACGGTAACCAGCGTTTGTAGAATGTCATTCACATTTTACACTATGGGCAGTTTTTTATCACTTGTAAAGTGTTTCACATGCAAGTGATGCAAGGATATCTTTTTTGCAAAAGTTTGTTAACAAATTACTGTTGTATGGTATGCTACTTTGTTAAAGCTCTCTAAAAAATTAACAGTGTTTACATTGACATAATTGATACATAGTTAAAAATTACAAACGCCACTTGGGTGAAGATCACATAATTCAGATGTGTTTCAAGTTTCATATGGAATACAACACAGACCCAACGTAAAATGATAAAACACATAAAGGGCAGAAACACAACATATGAAAAAAATGCCTGGACTACACTTGCAAAAAAGTCAACCATCAAAATAGTCTGGTTAAGTACTGCTATTTTTTCTTTAGTTCACCTCTACAGCCCTTTCTTAAATTGTTTATTTGCTCCTGTGTACATTTTTTCAAACAACTTTTTGGCAATTGCATGCGACAACTCACAACATAAGATTACATTTTGCAGACATTTGAAGGATCTTCATCTGACATCATATTATCTCTTGACCAACATTATTGCAGTTAATATTGTTAACTTGCTGTTCAAAATCTTTAAATATATATGCTGCAAAAAGAATAAAAAGTCGTCTGAAGGATATCTTAAAGAATCAAAAGCTTTTTTTTCCACTTCACTGTTGTTTTTCTGATTTAATAGCCTCCAATATACTCTAAAGTGTCATTTTTAAATGCTTTTATTTGGCTATAAGAAGTTGCTCTTGGCAGTTCTTTCTCAATGATAATATGTTGTAGAAGGGTCAACAAGCACTCTGTAGCCACTGGATTAAAAACATCTTCTAAAAAATACTTTTGTGCATCATTACACAGCAACGGAAATTTTGCAACAATTTCCTCTCCCTTTTTATTCTTTATAAACGTTTCCAACAAATATATTGCAAGATTAGTTCCACATTGATTCAAACTTTAGGATAGGGCGTCCGCGATTGCAGTTAATTTTTCGTGGCGTCTGGTGGTAAACGAATGTGCCTCAAACTTACGACTTGTCGATTGTTCAGGCATGTCATCGTCCATATTTTCCAATAAAAGGTCTCCCTTGGCAAATTTAATTGGTTCTTTATAGTTTACAATGCCTAGTTTACAAGAGATTCAAACAAATCCTCTATTATTAGCGAAGTTACTGTACAGTTTAATGTAAGCCCGGGAAGTTTAATAAAGTGTCATTCAAGCGTGACGACGCAAAACGTCATAAAAGAACAAACACTAGTTGACCTTCCTTTTTATAGGGTTCTTTGTATTAACTGACAAATGTTATGTGAGGTTATACCTGTCAATGATTGTTGTGTTGCAACTTTGTTTCTTTACTGTAATAATCGCAAGGAGATGTTTTGTTACACCGAAATAGCGAAAAATACCGTTATAAACGAAGCGAAAAATGCCGTTATAAACAGAAAAGCGATATAAAGAATGCCAGAGCGAATACCATTATTTCGTTCTGTATAAAACACTGCTTAAGAGTGGTACACATTTGTGTGTTTGACGCCACAAACAAAACACTAACCTAAGCATGTTGCAGTTCTAAGCCACGTTTTGTGGGTATTTTGTCAGTATACGCTTGTTTAAAAGCAAAATTGTTCCTAGTTTTTTTAGATTTGACGATATTTCGTACTATACCGCTACAAGCTAATCAAAACATCTATGTTGGCCGCCACTGTGCTTTACAAACCCAAGTGCATTCGTTAGTGTGCTGTTTTGAAAAAAATCACAAAATATAAAACACACTGCATTTTTTACTGGTTCGGTTCCGGTTCGGTCCAACGCCAAACAAAATATGGGGTTCAACTCCGGTTCTGGATTTTAGAAAATCGTTACTAACGGTTAGGGCTAATTTGGTAATCGTTATAAAAATAGTATAAATTTTGTTTGCAGTAGCTTAGTAGGATGCGCATTGGGTTGAGCTTACATACCGTTCCTTCCAATAATTGAAAGTAATTTGGGATACAGTTTTAAACGTTATGAGTGGTACCTCAACAGCTTGCTCAACAAACTGTTTTTTTGCGAGATATTCTGTTTGAATTGACACTTTTGGCCGATTGCGCGTCATTGTGTGCTGGCGAGCTGGGCGGCGTCAATATGTTATGACTTTCAGATGAATATTCGTAACCGCTCGCTCATGAGCAGATAAACGTTAAGGCTTTGTGAAAACGACATGCTTTGCAGAGTCTGATTATGGCATTGGTAATTTTTACTTACTGACACTATATACCAGGGGTGTCAAACTCAAACCACTTTGAGGGCCAAAAACAAGCTTCCAACTAAGTCAAGGGGCCGCACTGTCGAAACTTTTTTACAGTTCCACATGACAAAAACACAATTGCATGATTATAAATTAAAAAAATCATTAATTCCATTAAAAAACTATATTTTAATAAATAACAAACATATATACAGTGTAACAAAATGAAAGAATCAACTGTGCTTTATTGCTTTGTGTAAAAACAATGGCGTACAATGACGCAACAATCGCAGTTGCTGATTCTAAAGATGGATTATATCAATTAACCTATTGAAACGCTAATATATACCACTAATAGACAGGGATTGTACTCGCTGGGATGACAGGGTATTTTGCCTGAGTAAAATACATAAATAACTTCTAGATTAGAAGTTACTTCGGGGGCCGCACAAAAGCTCTAAAAGGGCCGCATGTTTGACATCCCTGCTATATACCTCATCCACATTTAGTTAAAATTCGATAGGTGTTTCAAAGAAGTTAAATTTTGATCGAGCAGCTTAAAAGGGGTAAGGTCAGTAAGTACGGTTTTGAAATTTCACATCAGGCACTAATATTTTAATTAGTATTAAAAATTTTTAAATAAAAATACCTAACCCCAATCCTAACAGTCCCAAATGCCTGGATTTGACTGTCGTAAAGTATAGTGTTAGCAAATTTTTCGCTTGACTTCAGTGAAAGACGGGACTGGGTGAAAGGTCACGGGCAGTGCTTATAGGGTTATATTGGACTACGGAAAAGCATATATTATATCGCGTTTTCATGGCCGTAGGTACGATTGGACTTTCAAAAGTCCGATCGGACCTCCTCCGGGGAGGTCCGCGAAAACGCTGAAAAAATGCTGAATCATTCCTTATTGCGTACGATCGGACCGAAATAGCGGAAAAGTCCGATCGGACCAACGGCCATGGAAACGGGATATTAGACATGACAAAAACGCGGTACCGGGTGAAAGTTTACAGACAGTCCTTCAGCGCAGTTTTTTAACAATCTGCAACATTTTTTCGATAGTTTGTTAACGCTTTGGAAAGTGGTGTTGTGTGAAAACTTTCTGTGTGTCTTTCACGTGGTATTCGGGTTTAAATTGGCGCTCATGGCCGATTGCGCGTCGTTGTGCGCCGGCGAGCTTGGCGGCGGCAATACGCACATGTTATGGATTTCAGGTAAATATTCGGAGCAGCTTCTCATACGCAGAAAAACGTTAAGGTTTTTTTAAACGGCATGCTTCTCACAATCTGAATATGGCATTAGCCATTTTTACTATCGCTTTCTGTTTCGTGAAAAAACTCTGTTTTAACTATTTTTTTGCAATGGAAAAGCGTGAATGCCTCACAGCTACATTTGTGTGGGTTTTATCGCTCTTAACTCGCATATTTTAACGAAATATATATTAGTGGTTGTCCTTTTTTCAAGAAGTAAAATGTTTAGCGTGCTAGATCAAAATATAACTAGTGTTAAAGAGCACTCAGCCTATATAAATAAATATTCGCAACGCTTAACAACCAACCCAAGCTGCGGCGTTGCTATGCAACTGGCTTACAGCAAGATTTGCGAAAGTTCCTTCACAAAACTTTATCTGTCAATCCTAGTTCTGCATTTAAAAAAAAAAAAACAGCAAAAAACAATCCTTTCAATTTAAGCTGATCAGTGGTTTCAAATGCATGTAGGCTCCCAGAAAAAAAAGTTTTTAAACCTACTAGACTAAGTTACAATCAGGCGCAAAAACTCCGGACATTAAAAGTGTTTTTGAAAATTATTTCCAAGCTAACTTCCGGATGTAAAAAAAACAGGTACAAAAAAATCTCCAACTTCAGATGAGCTATTTCTGTCCTAAGGCCGTTTGAAACAAACCTTTTCTGAAACAAAACTAAAAGTAGGCTGTATAACATTGTTAATGTATAACAAATCGATTTTAATTAACCAACGTTTTACCTGACGTATACGAAACCCATTTGCGTTGACGGATTTTTTTATAGTTGAAATTATCAACATACACAAATAACCGCATGCTCTTTTCATTGTCTTTCAACAGACACATAACACCAATATATTTAAAAAAAATCACAAAACTTAACTTTCATACCTGATTTATGTATCTCCATGCTGCGTCGGTGACTTTTAAACCAAAGTACAACTAGGCATTTGCACTCAAATTAAATACTGAAAACTGATTTACATACAACTTGACTTCAGGTGTCATGTGACTTTTTGACTGAACTTTAGATTGCCCACCCACAAATTTATTACAGTCGGAACAGTTGCTCAGTGGATTATTGTTTGCTTGAAAACGCCAACCCATTTTTTGATTTGCTGTAACGAGTATTGACATGACCTTACTTCCGCTGCGCAACTAAGTGCTACGTGACAAACAATATAAACCAACTGCAGGTCAAAAAACACAAAGCATATACACATTGAAATACCCAGTGCACTTTAACGGAATAAAATGGTGTTACACACATACTTTAGAAAAATATGATCTTATACCATGATCCGGTCAAAAACTATTCACTACATAAATTCAAAACACTTATTTATTTAAAACCATACTAAACATTTTTAGACAAGGTATGTTCATGCTATTTGCATAACCGTTTTTGATGCCATCCAATTAAAATTAAACGCCACTTTGGCAACCTGGTCCTGTACATTAATCAAGTAACGTAGATGATATTTTTAATCTTCCGGTTTCAACCAATAATACATGGTAAAACTAATTGTCACGAATTGTTAGTCACGCAAACAGTTGTACCCAGCAAAACGTATGTTGGCGTGGAAAGCTAATATATATAACTTTAAACGCGAAATAGATCAAAACGCATGGATGTAAATATAATATCGGTATACAGAAAAATGTAAGTCGCCCTTGATTGCAAGCCGAACAAACGGAAGTGTGAAAAACTTTTTAAGTCGCGGCTTACTGTAGTAAGCTATTGATTAAATACGGCATGCGATCGACGTATTATGCACTCAGCTACTTTGAACTAAACCAATAACCACATCTTTATTTATAAAGAAAAAGTAAGAAATAAAAAAAACTGTAACAACATTCTTAACTCTTGCAGAGAAAAAATGTTAGACAAAAGAACTTTGATACGTCAAAAAACATAACGACACAGTGCAAAGACCAACACAGTATTTTTTGTTTGCGCCAGAATTCAGGGCAACGACAATTAAGCATATTTACCTTTTTGAAGCACTTGATTAATCGGACTTACCCCGCCTAACTGGCAAACAAGAATGAAAAACAACGCACGTAAGCAGTTAAAGTCTGAAAGTGTAGTTAGGGCGTTCACCCTGGGTTGCGGGAAAAACATGTTTTGTTCGAAAGTGTTCGGAACTTTCTTTAATAAAAGTTATTGTATAAGTATAAAGCACGATAGACAGTTCCAATAACAATATTCACCCATAATCGCATTCGGTCCATTTGTGCAAAGCTCAAGTAACTAAATCCTTGATATCTAATTCATGAATAGTTGACCCACCCTCAGTGGTTTCCAACCTTTTCTTTAAGTCTAAGTACAAATCTACTTCCCTCCTACAAATTTAGTGTGCTAAAATATCGGTAAATTCCCAGCTAAAATATGGCAAATGCAGCAATAACACATAGCACAGACAACCAGCAAGACATTAATATTGTGACACAAATTCCCCCTACAAATTACAATATTTACCCCTAGTGAGGATTCTCCCTGGTTAGGAAACACTGCTCTAATGTGAACCCATGCCACATAACGATTGTAGTAACCGTGTATCTGCAGCGCGTCAACCATCCATCCACGAACTATGCCCTTAACTTTGACGCTCTTAACGTCCCTATGTTGCAAAGCTGTTTTCTGCTTGGTGGATATTTTTAGCTAAACTGTGCTGCTAAGATTTGCTCCATCGGGCAAATTAAACTCAACTCAAATAAATTTTCAATTTACGGATGGAATAAATTACTAATTTTTGCGATACGCGAACCTGCCCGCAAAACATGCTGATTAAAAATAGGGTCACCATACAGACAGGTAACAAAAAAATACTACTGGCGAAATCCCGACATATGTAACTAATAATAACAAAGTATGGAATAGAAACATTACAAATTTCATGTTTTTGACACAAGAAACCGGTTGCAGACAGAACTCAACAACAAAAGTTACTTGGTGTAATTTTGGGGTTATTATTTAATTGATATGTTAGTAGTTTTAATGTATTACGAGTGTATTTAAAACTGGTGCAATACAAATAACATTAAAATCGCAGCAAAGTATTTTTCGTTTGGAAACACTTAAAAGTCTTAAAATTGCAGTTTTGTTTTTCATCATTCAACATTAGTATGTTATCGTGGGCGGTGGCAATACGCGCACGTTCTGAGTTTCAGATGAATATTCGGAGCAACTCGCCCAAGCGCTGAATAACGTTAAGGCTTTTTGAAAACGGCATGCTCTGCACAATCCGAATATTTCATTGGCAATTTTTACTTTCACTTGCTGTTTCTTGGAAAAAAACAATGTTTTAACTTGATTTTTGCACAGTGGAAAGCGTGAATATAATTTGGCGCCAATAAGGTAGCGTTTCAAAAACAATTGGCAACATATTAATTATTATGTATTATATTCGTCCCTTCTCGGTTTTCCCCAAAAAATATTTTTGCTCTTTTACATTCTGTATGTTAGTACAAGTGTATTAGTTTTCTAAGTCAAAATGCATCTTAAGTTTTGTTGATGCACTGAGCGTTCCAGCGGCTGTGTGCTCTGCCGTAGGTCAAAATCATTATCGTATTACAATATATACTCGCAACAATAGTATGTTCTCGAAACAGTAGCACATATTTGCATGACCTTCGTTTTGTTTGTGCAACAAAGTGCTAGGTGACAAACAACATGAACCATAGAAGGTCAAAAACAATTTAGTTAGGTTCTAACAGACGTAGGAAGGAGAACTCCAAACCACAAGCACGTTTAAATATCCAGTGCACTTTAAACAGTATATAATGGTGCGACATACAAAATTAACAAATAATTCATTTAATTTATTTCTTCTGCTATATGCTACAAAAAAGCAAATCTCTTTATTTGGAATCATACTCGCGATTATATGTTAATGTAACTTGCATGGCCGTTTATTGACGCCAATCACCAATATGACAACCTGGTTCTGTATATTAGTTAAACAACCAAATAGATGGTAGGCTATCTTACGTTTTCTATTGTTCTGGTACCAACTAATATCAATTGTGAGGTCAATGTATTAAGCACCCTTGATCCTAATAAAAAATAAATTTTCATAACTTTATTGGAATTAAGTTAAAAAGATGAAATTAGTAATAAGAATAAAATGATTAGTACGATTTACAAGCGGACAGTTCTACTAACAATAGTCACCTACAACTGCAATCATTCCATTTGCGCAAAACTTAAGTAACTAAATACTTCCATTTGCCGAATACTTGACTCACCCTCCAATGTGAGGTCCTGTCACATAACGCTTGTAGTAACCGTGCTTCAATGCGTTTACCATCCATCCACGAACGGCGCCTTTAACTTTGCCGCGCTTATTAACGTCTCAACGTTGCGCAGCTATTTCCTGCTAGGTGAATATTTTATCTAAATTGTGCTGCTACCATTTGCTTCACCGGGCTAATTACACTCATTTCAACACAATTTTTAATTTACGGGGTGGAATAATTACTAATTTTTGCAGTACACTAGCCTGCATGTGAACCATGCTGATTGAAATAGGGTCAGATCACAGACAGATAATAAAAAATACTTCTGGCAAAATCCCGACAAGCGTAACTAACTAGAAAGGTGGCTTCCTAATATACTTCCATCTTATATACACTATATCCTATTTACCAAATCAATATCCGTATTCTTTTTGACTCATTATCGTCATTTAACTGCAAAAAAAACTGTAAAAAAGAACGGTAACAATACTCTTAATTTAATCTCTTGCTTTGACTTTGATATTGTCGTCCAAGGTCCGTTTTTAAACACAAATTTTCCTACAAAGCCGTAACAGTTGTATTACAGACACTATAAATTAGGAAACCATTTGCTACAAACGTATACATAACAAGTTTTCTTCTGGCACGGATTTTATTCCGACGTTGGAGTTTCATTCTTTTTTCCTTTGTTTTTCGCATTCAGCCTTTGTTAGTCGCACTCAGTGTTATTTACCCTGATGAAGACGACCTGTATAGGACGTCGAAACGTCTATGTTATGCCTGACGGCAATAGCTTGTATACCTAACAATTTGTTTTTGACGTAACTTCGTTTCACAAAACGGGTACAATTGACCTGTAGTAACCTCTCACGGTGCAGACGCAGGACGACCGTTTAATGACTTTTGACACAGTTTACAATAGCATGCAACCTTTAGTGTTCAACAATACTGTTTTGCCTAATTTTTGCATGACCTAAGAATTGCCCCTTGAATTGCCAACACAGCATATAAATCCTATATGATGCACTTTAGTCCGTATGCTGTTTCAAAAATTTCACGTTTTGGGAGCCTGTGGGTAAACCACTGGGTCATTCAGAGACAAACTAAAGGAGGGTGAAATTTTGATTAATAACTAACATTTGACCAAATTTGAACAAATTGGAAGCATTATTTGTTGACCAAACGCATATAAGAACTAGCGGTAGTCAGAAAAAAATGGGCGTGCCCCTTTCATGAGAGGGGACCCTGATAACCCTAAATATTTTGCAGCTAAACAGGTGTAGGATTAGGAAGAAATATTCTAAAATTTCACATTAGTAACTAAATTTTTCTGGTTAGTTTTTTTCCGCTCGACAAGACTAAAAGACGGGACTGGGTGAAAGTTCATACGCAGTGCTTCGTGGGAAAATGCAGTGAGCAGTCATGTTTTTATCTTTTTGCAACAAATTTTCGATCGATAGTTTTTTTTAAGTGTGGTGTGCAAACTTTTATGTGTTTTTTTGCGAGATATTCGGAAATTGGCGGTTTGGGCTGATGGCCCGTCATTGTGCGCTGGAAAACTGGGCAGCGGCAATAATCGCATTCATATGAATACTCGACTGCTCCCACAGGTGCAGAATAACGTCAGGGCTTTAAACTCAAACAGTTTTATTCGCATAGCATGTAATAGCAACGATTAAGTTGTTTATTGAAACAATCAGATTTGGAGTTTTTAGGAATTGTCCCTAAGCACTAAACAGATAATTTCTGTTTGGTGCGAAAACACATGATTTTGCACTGTGGAAGAGTGATTGACTCACAATTACTTTTTCGTGGGGCTTTGTTGCTCTTAACGTTTACAAAATATTTGTGGTCGTCGTTTTTCCAAGGTGTAAAATTTTTAGCCCGCCAGATTAAAATATAACTTGTCTAATGTTTTTGGGGTATTTGGGGTACCAATGCGCTTTGTTCACGTTCGTCAAAACCATCCATCACAGATAAAATATATTTGCAACATATGACAACCAACCCCCAGGCCACGACGTTGCTAGGCAACTAATAAGTTCCGACTGCAAGTTTTGCTAAAAAAATTTAGCAACAAAAATAAAAACAAATCCTGTCAATTCATGCTGATCAGTTTTTTGATATGTAAGTTATGTAGTCTCCCAGAAAAAACATTCTTTAAAACTTACTCTAGACTAGGCTACTATCATCTGCCAAAAGTCCGGACATTAAAAATATTTAACAAAAATATTCCCGGCCTAAATTCCGAACGCAAAAAAAAACAGGTACATAAAAAATATCTCCAAATTAAGTTGGGCTGTTTCTGTCCTAAACCTGTTTGTTTGAAAACCATCCTTTTCTAAAAAAAAACCTTAAAGGAAGTTATAAAAGGCACTGGCGAATTAAGAATCCTTAATGCGTCAAATGTATAACATAAACACTCTTAACTAACGTTTAAGCTGACGTATAAGAAACCCAAAGTGCGTTTTACAAACATACAAATTGGCAACAATAATAGGGATTGCACAACAAAGCAAAGGGCGTTTATTAACCGCATGCTCTTTTGATTTTCTTTCAACAAGCATATAACGTCAATCTATTTTTTTTCAACGACAAAACCAAAAAACTCTACAAGACTTTAATACCTGATCTATGTACATCCATGCTATGTCAGTGACTTTAGAACCAACTTGGCTTTTGCACTCAACTTAAATACAGCAACTGATTTACATACAGCTTAACATCAGGTGTCATGTGACCCTTGACTGAACTTTAGTACATTGCCCACCCACAAATTTATTACAGCCGGACAGTAGCTAAGTGGATTATTGTTTGCTTGAAAACGCCAACGCATATTTGTGTTGTTGCAAGAAGTATTTACATAACCTTAGTTTTGCTGGCGCAACAAAATGCTACGTGACAAATACCATGCGCTACATCAGGTTACAAACCATTTAGTAATTATATTTTGACGATCGTAGAAACATAAAACACAAACCACAAGAACATTTCAATGCTCAGTGCACTTTAAGTTTAAATAGTACAGAAAGGTATGACATAATAAAAACGCCACCCCGGTCCTGTACATTAAACAAGTAACAAATTAAATGATATGCTGTCGTACATTTTAGTTAGATGTTCCAGTATCAACCAATAATACGTCGTATCCCTTTTTTTTATATCGGTATAACATAAAAATGTTAGGCGCCCTCGATTGAATAGGCCACACAAACGGAAGGGTAAAAAAATCCATCAAGCCGCGGTCTACTATTAATTAAATACGGCATGCGATCGACGTATTAAGCACCCCTGATGTAGATGATGGACAAACAGCTACTCTAAACTAAACCAAAAGTATTTTCAAAATCGTAATTTTTTTAAAA
The DNA here is from genome assembly GCF_965637545.1 of Phallusia mammillata. Lineage (NCBI taxonomy): Eukaryota > Metazoa > Chordata > Ascidiacea > Phlebobranchia > Ascidiidae > Phallusia > Phallusia mammillata. The sequence continues at coordinate 34,455,321 of NC_137252.1, read as the reverse complement.
AAGGTTAAATTAATTAGTTACAAGAATATTGACAGAAGGTAGGAACTGTGGCAGAAAAAGTGTATACTTAACAACATCCTTTACTCTAGAGAAGAAAAAATATTAGACAAAACTACCAAAAAACATATCGACACAGTGCAAACCCCAACACAGCATTTTATTGTTTGCGCCAGAATTCTGCGTAACGGCAATTAAGCATATTTGTCTTGTTAAAGCACTTGATTAATCAGACTTACCCGGCCTAACTGGCAAACAAAGAGTGAAAAACAATGTACGTAGGCAGCTTAAGTCCAAAAGTGCAGTTAGGGCATTGGCCCTGGTTTGCGGGGAAAAAATGTTTTGTTCAAAAGTGTTCCGAACTGTTTTAATAAAGTAATTGTTTGAGGATGATTTACGAGTGGACAGTTCTACTAACAATATTTACCCACAATTGCATTCGGTCCGATTGCGCACAACTCAAGTTTATGAATATACTTGAAATATATACTCAATTTTGAATTTGGAATGAATGAATAGTGTTTGCGTACGCGAGGCTGACCTGAAACCACGCATTAAGACAAGTAACGTTACAAACAGTTACATTTTGACAATTGTAATTACTTAATAACAAAGTATGGAATAGCAACACTATAAAATTAGACGTTTTGTGAAACAAGATGCAGGCTGCAGAGTGAATAACTCCTCAAAACAAGACAATCGCGATATTTAAAGTAATTATTTAAATCCCTTCATATTGTATTAGCTTTAACTGTTGTGTATTTCCAAAGCAACAAAATTTAAAGTAAAACCTTACATTAAAAAAGTAGCGACAAATTGGTTTGTTTGATAACAGGTAAAGGTCGTAAAATTTCCGTTTGGTTTTTCATTATTCAACAATTGTATGGTATAAATTCGCTCTGGCAGAGATTCTATAGCATCCAAAATCTAACATACAAATGCAGAAGCGTTAGTCCACTTGACTGTGCACCAAAACGAACTCGACTGGTGCAGAGAGGGAAAATGCCTGCGTCGTCGCGTTTATTTGTCAAATGGTCTGTCTACCTGTCTGTGCTGTCGTGCTAAGATCCTTCTTACTATCGTCCGCTAGTTTTCAAGCAGCAAAAACAAACCTGCTATTGAGCTCGCGTACGAGTGGTACATGGTTTTGCACACAACAATCACTGTCGTAATCAACCCAACACGCCAAACCAATCCACATTAAAGGCTGGTTTCTGTTCTCAACAACGCGACAAAAGTCTAGTGTAGCGGTTAATATAGATAACATAACAGATTCGAAACAATCGCTTTCTATTCAAAAGCACGACCCCGACCTCAACCTCGACACAGTTTCCGTACCCTTGCCTCTGTTTAACACCTGATTCATATCTCCAGTCCTTATCTTTTTGTCAACGCGACCGCTCTAAACGCCAGATCGTCTGTGACGTCACTACACACACCTGGCATTCACCTTTTTACTTAAGTGCTTTTTATACTGTGTTCAATAGCTTGATTAACAACCTGCACAGATGATGACAACAGAGATTGTTGAAACGTCTGCGTAATGTGTTCTATATACACAAGTTCTTTGGCAGTTTTGTTTATGGTTAAATTACTCTTTAAGTCCGTGTATAGTGTTTCTAAGATTCGAAACAGAAGTTTGTATTGTTCAATCCATTAGTTTTCAACCTTTTTCACACCGCGACCCATTGTAGCAACCAAATGTAACTTGCGACCCCTTTACAAAAAAAACCTTTTTTACATAATCTCTTTCTCTGGGCAAAGAGAAAGGGCCTGAACTTGCTGGTCCTTTCGGTTTCGGTTTTTGCACATAAAACATTTTGTTACAACGCACTGCACGCTTTGCCTACTATATGTGTTTGACGTTTGGTGTTAGTTTGCCCACGTGGTGCTGTGGCAATTGCATTGAATGAATGTAGTATAGTGACGTAACAAATCGTTTGTTTTATATTGTAATAGTCATAATAGAACACAAATTAGATTATATAAAACAGTTTGGCTGTTTTATTGCTTTATACGTTTTTTATTTTGTTATTGCTGATAAAGATCTACTTTTTTAATTTTTGTCAAAGACCTTCACGACCCAAATGGCGAACGACCTCCACAGGGGTCCCGACCCACAAGCTTTAACAAAGTACGTGCGGCATTGGAAACGTGACTCCTGCATTGCTTTTCGCCGCCTCCAATCCTGTGTAAAATGGTGGCAGCCGTTCGAGTCTTGTTTGATGCGTCAGCGGATTTAGTAACGACTCTATTCTGCAAGTTAATTCAACTGAGAGACATCGGAGGTCTTACGGGAAAAGAAACCGCCAATGTCCTGCACGTGCGACGTAAAAGTCCCCAAGGATAAAAATACAACTTTCCTCAACTGTCGCAAATTAGCCAAAGAAAAGTAAGACATTTTCAGGCGAGACCGTATAACGCTCTAAACCAGCGAGGCTTTTCTGGATAGCTAAATGTTTAAGCTATAGGCATAATAACTGTTATTTTAACGTTCATTTTTTCTGTGTTTTAGTTATTTTACGATTTTTTGCGATTTCTATTTTAAAATGTTGCTCGCCGCGCTTGAACGATTCGTTACTAAACAACACTCTGAAGCCAAACGTTCGAAGATGGCGACTCCATCGCCAAAATTTTTCGGCGAAAAAAAGGTCAAAACCTTGTGGGAAGAAATATGTGACGGTTGGTAGTCGGCTGCCATGGTTAGGAATATAATTTGTAACAAATGTTGTAACATTTTATTAGAGTTTTCGGCTCAACGAGCCTTGTTTGAGGAACGCGATTTTGACGACAATGCTTCGATTGCAACAGATATCACCCAATTTTCAGCACGCAGACATACGCCAGTCGTGTATGGACAAATGGTTCACCATACTCCTATTGGTAAACACTGCATTGCACATATTAAAGAAACTTATCTTGACCTTAACATGAATTGCATATTATGTCTGTTAAGTAATAATAAAAAAAATAATTTGAAGCAAATGGCTTTTAGTGACAAACAGTCTTCTAAATATATAAAACCAAAATCTGTAGCATGACATTGCATCAGTTATAACACAATGTAGATTTTAGTTTTATTTGGAAGACCATTTTAGGAGTTACAACTCTAACAATATTTTCGTTTTATGATTCTTTAAATAAAAAGCTCTTCTAGCTTTCATGTTTGGTGACTTTTGTGCTACTAAATCAGAAAGCAAAACTTTTAAACCTATTTAACTTATTTACCAAGCCACTTTCAACTTCAATCATAATGTTAAAATATTGCACAGTATTAATTTAATACAATTTTTACAGATGCCAATGTAGCAGAGGAGTTTGACGCAGCTGTCAGTCACCCAGCTGCAGTTGGATTAACTATGCTGTCCAAACCTGAACCTCCACCAACACCTCCTCCAAGTCCACCACCTGATCCAAAAACTTGTATGATATTAAAATAAGTTACCATATCTGATATGTACCGGACTTACTAACCGGCTTGAGTCTATACCAGCGGTTCTCAACCTTTCTGGTGCCGTGACCCTTGATATCATTTGCTAATTTTGCAGTGACCCCAAGGATATAAATAGTAGGCTGCATATTAAAATGACTGTATTTTTTCTTGACAAGAATGTGGTCCATGAGTTTATTATATTGGGGCTTGTGGTCCATTGCCTATATGAGTTGGGAACCACTGCTTTAGGCTACCCGAGGCAAATTGCCAGGTTGGGAATCACTGGCTTATACTAATCTACCATATTTTTTTAAGTCATTTCAACTTTTTATATCTTAGGTGCTCCAAGGGAATATTTAGAAGCTTATGTGTTTCCTGTCCTCACCCCTGCTCTGATCGCGATGCTAAATCAAGCAAAAATTGAGAAGTGTTTCGAGGTTTGTTAAAACTTCTTAAAAGCAGCAACTGAAACCAAAAGCGGAATCAAATACCGGATCAGTTTCATTTTAACTTTTTACTCTATAAACCAGATGGGATTAAAACTAATCAAACTTATTATTCATGTCAGTGGTCCAACAGGGAGTAGTTTTAAAACTTGAGGGGAGGAATTTACTAATTTGTACATAGGGTCTGTAAATGCACACTTTTGCTTCAGTAATATAATCTATGAAATTGAAAATTAAGCTCATTTGCACATATCTTTGTATAGTTTAGCATCTGCTATGTAGGGTATTGGAGATGAATAAAAATGTTTTGAACTGTTAAGAGAGGAATCCGTCGATAAAGGTTGGGAACCACTGATCTATGTATTTTACTTTTCTCTAGTTAACATGTTGTTTAATAATAACCAGTGGAATTTTATTTCAGAGAAAAAGAACAAAGTTTAATGGCTGTGATTTTCTGACCGAATATCTCTACAAGTGAGTTATTTACTTGCTTAACTTATATCAACCATTTTTAATGTTTTTCTCATCATTTGTTGATTTTCCCAGAAACAATCCTCATAAGTCTGCAGAAAGGGAAGGAACCTCATTATTACAGATACCATTTGTGGAAACGTGGTTGCAGAAGCAGTAAGTTGCCATAAACTCTAGTTACACTGCTAAATCGGTTTTGTTATTGTTGTTTATATATATGAAAAAGGGACATAATACTGGACAGAAAGCAGTTAATAAAGGCATGTTAAAAAACAAGACGTATAACTAAAGATTTGTTTAACAAATGACTAAATTGTGTGGTTACAATTTATTTTCATCAAAATGCAAAGTGTGAAATATATCGTATAGCATGTGCAAATCATTAAACCAAACCTATTGTGGATGAAAAAGAGTTTTTTTGTATTTCAGCCCAAGAAAACCTCTGCCTTTGTCACTACAATGGAATGAAGAGCAAGCTGCGGTTATTATTCAGTCATTTTACAGGGGACACATGGTTTGTAACAATTCTAACATACAACTAAATGTTGTGGACCTTTAAACCAGGGGTGGGGAACCTACTTAAAGCCGCGGGCCGCATGAATTGCACAACATTTTCGGGTGGGCCGAATATTTTTTTTATTTTCAAATTCTGTGTAAAATACCCAAAGCACACAAGTGGTTTTATATTTCATCGATACAGATTTGATATCTTCTTTGCTGCTACATGTTCAAAACGAGGTATACAAGTTTATCACCTATTTTGACTAAAAAATAAGTGTTTGTCCATTCTTTCTTGAACACCCCATTACCATTATACCGATCTGCCTTTTTTCCTAGCATATATTTTAAACAACAATAGAAGGATAAACACTAATAGTTCCAACATCAATCTAAAACTAACACCACATGGCAAATGATTTGTTACAGCAAGGAGAGGCTATCGAGTGACTGTTATGTCACAAATATAGCAAGCGGTTGAAAGTGTGGCATCATAATGTGGAATGGTGTTGAAGTCATTTCAACGAAATACTTGTACATAAGCTTTTTTATGCTATATATACTGTTTATACTGTTCTTTAACAAAATTGTGATGCGGGCCACATTAAAAAGGTTCCCCACCTCTGCTTTAAACACACATAACTATTTTTTTTTTTCACAACAAACTCTTCTTATAAAAGCATCAACCAAATAAATGATAAGCTGCAGACAGTGCACACTGTTTCGACCTATAAGGTCTCAATCAGTGAAGCTGGTGATGAGAGATCGGCCATATGAGCTAATGTAGCCATGTGATGCCACTCCACTATTGGCCATGCCTCGCCCAATTTTTGATGATATAACTGTGTATAAACCACAGAAGATGGCTAGGCTTATCTCATATGGTCAATATGTCTTGTCACCAGCTGCACTGTTAAGACCTTGCAGGTCAAAACAGTGTGCATTATTTGCTACTTAAAACTAATGTAAATATTTATTGTTTTTTTCATTGTGCATCAATTTTGTCTTCTATTTAGAATTCAGCTAATTTTTGCTATGTTTTTGTTGCAGGTCAGATGTAGAGAGGATGTGGCTGAACTGAGAGCCTGGCAAAGAGACTGGAGGGAAGAAAACAAAAACATCAGAGAAAAAGTTGAAACCTTTTGGGAAGAACGTGAATCCCAAGGTAATTTACTTTAAAAAATAAAGCAATGAAAAATCTGGCAGTGAAAGTTTTTTGAGAACTACAAGGGATTTAAAACTGTTTAACTAATTCAGTTTCAGATGCCTGGGGCCATTGACTGTGTGTCACCGTTTCTTGCAGCCTCAAAAGATATATATCTATATATATGCTGGTATTGTGCAGTGTTGTACCGAATCTAAAATTGAATGGTTCGAAGTAGACATAAGATTTTGATTTGAAACATCACTTAGAGTGCCCACACTTCAGCAGATTGGTGACTGTGTATTACACTTACAGTATCGGTTTCATATTTACATAGCCACACTACTTTTTTAAAAACACCTTTGAGCTGTAGTTTGGGTAACTAGCGTCTTACACCACAAAAGTGTGTGAAATCAGTATCTTCCTGGTGGTATATGAGATAGTCACAGGGGCTTGTTGAATACAAAAAATGCTATCCCAGTTTCTGAAAAGCGATTAATTAATGTGTATTTTGTTATTTCTAAGTTTCTGGAAAATTTGTGAAAGAGTCTGTTACTACTTAAATATTGGAGACCAATGGTTTAAATCCTATTATTAAATTCCCCAGCCCTTAAACCTATACTTTCGTATTTAGTTTAGCTTTTATATTCTCAGGTGGAAGCAGTGCCAAGAGCAAGAGAAACAAAAGCTCAACCAGCAAATCCTCTCGAAAATCTAGCAGCAAATCCCAGGCTGACAAAAATTGAGGACTCAAACTCCACAACAACATCCTTCATACAACACTGTAGCAAAATCTTTTGTATTGACATTTTTTCGCATCATAAAATACAGTACTCTATTTTTATTGACAAAATAGTGCCTCGTCATTATGACTGAGCGTTTTATACCCGCTGTCACAATCCTTGTGTTGGAAAAATGGCGTTAGTGACTTGCGCACAGGCGTTTGGTAAACAACTCTGCAGACAGGAGACTGTCACATGATTTAAAGGGAAAACCACCTGACAACAACACAACATTAACAAGCCCTTTTAAAAAATCAACATAATAAAACTAAAAAGAAAGGAACGCATAAACGTACATTGGTGGCAATGGCGAAGTATTGAGGGTTACCGCACAAACCGTACAAACTTCTACAGAATCTACAAAAATCCACCCCTGACGTCAGGTCAAATGAATTTAAATCTATGTACAATTGAATATCAGGCAGTAGGTCCTCCGTCGTTCTCCACACAACCTTCCAAACCAAGAGTGCCAGGTGATTCTAAGCAAGCCTTGTGACAAAGCGACCTAGAAATCATCTGCGATTCTGCCGGCCTCGGAGTTCACGAATCCGGCCGACGAAAACAGATTCCACGATCTCGGCGCATCGCACAATTTTCGAGTCGGCTCCGTTGTATTGTCGGCAGTTGTCGAATATCAGGGAGACATCGCCAACGAGCTCGGATAGCTTCATGTAGTAACGGCATTCGAGGCGTTTGAGAACAGTTTGAATGTCTAAAACCGATTCACATGGTTAAGCATAAAAAATCAAGTTTGCAAAGTAAAATCTTGTATCATTTAGATTAGTTATATTGCTTTATTTAATTTAAGCAAAACTTCACTAAAGTGTTAATAGCACTAAATTAGGATGTGTGTTGTTAAAATGTATTGCCATTTAAAATACATCGTACATTGTATTGAATTTTTATAATGTACTGACTAAACCGGTTTATCGCATAACTGGTTTATTTGCATAGGGATACTGAATCCTAACTGTAGCCATTTGTCATAGAATTTTTCAGGTAATTGTATGAAATAAAAACAAATTGAGACTCAGTTTGGCAATTTAACTCTAATGAGCCAAAAACAATTTTTATTTTAACAAAACCGATTATAGATTGATGACGCCTTTATAAAAATGTTAATACAAAATTCCTACAGCATATTTTATTGAGAACCACAGTACGGCAGGCCCATTGACGGCACCATACCGAAACAGCCGGTAACCAAGCATTCACTACCATATGGCAAGGCGTAGGCTAGAAAAAATCTAGCGTGCGGTGTTGCGTGATCGCTGGTCTGCATAGACGCTTCAGGGTTGATCCCAGTTATGAATTTATGTTCATCTTAATATTTTATTCAGAAGTCAAAAATGACTCTTGGTGTTGGTCAGCCTTGCCCCAAATCATTCACAAAAAGCTGCTTACCCATTGGTCGTTTGACAACCCTGTAGTAATTTGGTGCGTCCTCTTCTCTGACAGGTTCCAGAAATGGCCAGGCCATCTTGTGGCCCTGCAACAACAAGTTCTTTCATAAAACTGATTCAAAATCAAACCACAGCCACGACACAAGTGCGAAACCAGTTCTATACGAATTAAATATTTGGGTAGTCTAATGAGTTTTCAACAAACTCTAAGGTTTTAATGCACATTTTTAGTTGATGACAAACAAATTGCTCAATATTTTTTTTAATGTTTTTTTTAATTTTCATAATGGTACCTATGACGTAACGATAAAAAGCCCCTTCAGACTAATAATTATTATTCAAAGAAATGCATACGATTAGGCGTATATGTTGGCCAGGTTGGGGTATTAAAATAACGGTAGAGCTACTAACACTGAGCATAGGCTTTGGCCCGACCTGGGAACTTCTGGTAGGTGGCGCAACAGAGCATAGGCGTTTATGGTGCTGTTACAGCAATTTGGGTTTATGGAAAGAATAACTGCTGAGTCAGCACCATAAACGCCTATGTTCTGTTGCGCCACCTACCAGAAGTTCTCAGACGTGGCCTAAGCCTATGCTCAGTGTTACTCTACCTAAAATAACAGTTTAATATTATTTTAGATACCAGGGATTAATTGGTTAATTGAGCTTGTAGTTTTAGGCGCGACCATAAAAACATCGCATAAAATAGTACTAAAAAGTAAAAAACGGTTTACTTCCATCAAACGAAACACAAAACTTTCACAATAAGCAGGTCACAACCCGAAACCAACCTGCAGATGGCGAACGATCTTGGTGAGGTTAAAATAATCTCGGTCGTTAAGGGCGCCCTCCTGTGAGGCATCTCTTGATCCCTGTTTGCATCTTGGACAAGTGTAACTCTCAATACCCGACGCCTCCTCCTCACTGATGCCGACACACGAACCGTGATACCAATCCTGACAGATGTCACAGCCGATATAAAATCTGCGCGCCAAAATTCAAACGGTTAGATCAGTCTGCCCCAAACCCAGGCAAGCGGGCTAACACTTTCTGATACGTTTATTGTATGTATTACAGTTGGTATAGCCCTAAATCAATCGTAAATCATCAAACTGCAAATCGATAAGTGTCTATTGTGAGGTGACAAGGGCTTTGTCGCGCTTTTTGACAGTATAAACGTGTTTTTGTCAACTGTATTTGGCCCAGTAGCAGTAGTGGGATTCAGCCAGTAGTGGGATTCAGCCAGTTGAGATCAGCAAACCGGTTAGCATTACTGGTTACTGTCAATGGACTTTTTGTAACAGAACCTGCTGACAAATAATTCGAATCCCACCACTGCCCAGAAGTGATAAAGGTTGACATGCACATGTCCAATATACAGTGTCCTACTTACTTCGCATCGTCGTATGGCGTTCTGCAGAAACAGTAGAGTTCCTGCTGTGGAGCGGATTGTTCCTTGGCACAATCCTGACAAACCCAAGTCTCCATTGCTTTTGCCTTCTTCTCTGAAATCCCAACACACGAACCGTGGAACCAGTTCATGCACAAATCACAGCCGATGTAAAATCTGAAACAAGTGAGAAATCTGATCAGTAAATGGTCGGAAAGTAGCGGCCTGTAATCACAAAGTTGTTGGTTCTAATCCCGTCAGTGGCGTTTATGTCAGAAGCATGAAACTTAAACGACATTGATTTTACATCCGAAAAAACAATATCTTGCTTTGAAACATCTGTATTGATAACTCATTTTAGTCAATTAGATATGTGTGTTTTTATATCTGGTACTATGTGCTGGTCTTTTGGTATATCTTAATTGGTGGTCTAAACTATTTTATGTATTATGTTTAAAAATCACAGTTTTTGTTTCATTTTGATTAATAAATAATGTATATTCGTCCGCAAAGAAATTATGACGTAAGAATAACCGAAAGCCACGTCATTACTAAGTAAACAGGTCCGTCAAAAAATCCTGTTCTGGACAAAACAAGAAAAAAACTTACTTTGTTTCATCGTAAGGAGTTTTACAGACACAGTACAACTTTGTTGAAGTGTTGATCATCTTTTTCTTTTTGGCCGCTGTCGGCGCCAGATCCCCGGGAATATCGGAGGTCGCTTCTCTCTTCCTGGATTCTTTGGCGGAGGATTTTTTCGGGGATGATGACTTTCTCCTGTTGCTCTCAGCCAACACGTTTCCGTACAACTTGTCCGAGTAGTGGCTCGAGATTTTGCGTTGGCGTTTCGGTGTGGTTTGTGTGGCGCCCTCCTGTGGCGAGAATTGAGTGGTGCCAGTGTTGGGAAGCTGCTTTCGTTTTCCGTATTTCACTTGGTCTTCGTAAAGCTCGTTCTGCGCAAAGGATGTTGTTGTGTTAAATATTAGCTGCTTGTAGGAATTGTAAGTTTCATTTTAGACGACATGTTCGTTTTAAACCCAGTATTCTTTCTGTAAAGGCATTTTATTTCTAAGAGTTATACACCAAAAATGGAAAGATGCTTATAGAGACTTCATCATTTTGTTATTTACATCAATAAAATTTACTGAGGGATTAATACGATTCTTGTAGAACAGTTGATGTAAAAAACGGATACATCGCTTTTTTTGCGAAAATTACAAGCCATTTGTGCATTAATTATCGAAGTAAACAACTTGATATACACTTTTCAGAAATTGCCAACAGGGATGCGACAAAGAAATTCCGTCAAGAAAAAAATTATACGAGTCACACGCAACAGATTTGGGAAACGATTTTACAATGCTTGAAAAAAATACTCACTGCAGGTGGGACAAAAATATTACAGAAAAATGTTTGCAATGAGAAAGGGCAATGCTTCAGGGTCAAAATCAGCCAGAAAGTTTTAAAACCGAAATACATTTTCCACGTGTAATGGCTTTTTTAGTTTCCTTGTGTTTTATTTACAAAATAAGTTGACATTTAAAACAGCTTTCGTGTAACTTTTACTGCTTGAGTTTATTACCAACGAGTTAACGGTCTTATCACTCAGAGGGTATAATAAAAACATTGTATCAGCTTTTATAAATCCAACATCATTTGCATGTGAAGTTGGAGGAATAGGAAAACTGACTTTTAATGTTGCAAGATGAAAAATTGAAGCAGACCACTGAGGTAAAGGTCTGACACAGAGTGTTGTCTTGCAAAGCTATGTTGATGTTGTACAAGTTTGATTTAATCATAGAAACTCTCTTGTGCTTATGTAGTGACAGTGTGTAAATTTGAATGAGTTTGAAGTCCTCCTTCTTGACCAAAGTGGTGTTAGTGGAGCAGAAGCTTGATTTAAAAGTGATGCAAAGACTTGTGAAGTTTAAAATCACAAACAAATATGTTTTTAAAGCTTACATTTTAGAGGCCAATAGTGTAAAGTGAGTTTCAATTTACTATGCTTAACTTCAAACTTATGCTTATAATAATCACAGTGTGTAAATTTAAGTAAGTTAAGCACGCTACTTTATCCACCAAACACTATTTCACCTCCACAACTCGTGTGATATATTTCTCTGTGATTGTTCGTCGCTTTCGAATTTCTTGTTTTAATTGTTCCTCGTGTTTCCGTAAAGCATGAAGAAGTCGGTGGTGCAGGCGTTGTTGGGATTTCGCCTGTAAACAATAATTAAAGGTATTACTATGTTCAGATTTTATCTAATAAAGTTGATGTTGGGCCTTAACCATATTTCAGCTGATATAACAATATACTTGTCTGTCGGTTGTGAGATTGCAACTGTCCCCGGATGTTTATAAAGCTTTATAAATCTGATCCATGTAAAAAAATTAAAACAATGTGTCCAAAATGTTCCTCCCCATTTTAATGTGCAGTCAGTTTGCGTGGAAATGTGTACAGACTAGGTTTCTACAATGAAGTGAAAGGCAATATTCTGTTGATATTCGTTTGATTTTATGCATTGGTTGGATCAATCGGGTTTTGCGCACAAGTCGTTGACCAACCAACCAAGGACACGTCAGCCCTTTCACCTCATCCAAACTCTCTCTCTTTCTCTTCTGTTGTTCCAAGTGCTCCTCTTTCCGCCTCCTACGCGCCTCCAACTCCTCTTTGCGCTCAATTTTGTCCAGGAGGGATTTCATCAATTGCTGAACAACCGCTTTTCTGAACATTTTAAAAACATTTTGATTAAAACCTGTTATCTCAATAGACTTTTGTTTGTTCATCACGCAAATATATGCAAGGCATCCAACGTTTCGACGTCCCATATACAGGTCGTCTTGATCCGTTCGTTTTGGAAGTCAAAATGCCGGATGAACAAATAAAAATCTATGAAACATACCTGGCAACAATACTAAGTTCTGTTATCTCAATGTATTTAACCAAAAAGAAATTTTAAAAGTGAAGGACAGGAGTTAACTTAACTTTTTGTACGTGGTTCGCAATAAACACTGTAGCCCTGGCAATACAACCTTTATACTTTATAGTTAAGGCCTAATCGTAAACAATTTGTCAAAAACTAGAATCAACTTTATGGCATATCGCCCGTTTCATCCACGTATAATTTTTTGAAAAAGGGCTGTATATTTCCGGAAAGAATAAAATGTTTTGAATTGTCAAGTGGGAAATTTGCCCAAAAGAGATCAACGACCAGGTGGTGGATTGAATCAAAAGTCAAACCAAGATCTTAGTAAACCCTTTTACGAATCCTTTTGCGTCGGCGGATTCGTGAATAAAACATGTAGTCTTTGATTTAATTCTTGCCTTCTCAAATACATTCGAGGACTTAAGTAATAAAACATGAACTAAAAATCCTTTTATTTGCCATATTTTTTATGAGTAAAACAAGGTGGGTTTACAACGATACCAGCAAGCAAATAAGTCAAACTTAACATGGGCAATGATACAATATAAGATTCTAGAACTACAACAAACAACCACCTACCTTTGTTGTCCTTCCCTGCTTTCCCTGGAAAATGATTGTCGCTTCTTGGCTCTTTCAATCATTTCTTTCTTAATAGTCTGACGTTCGTACACCACAGGTTTCTCTGCACTGTGAGGCCTGTTACAATAGATTTTAAGTAATATTGAGACTTTTGGTAAGAATTTCAGTGATCAAAAAACTATTTGGGACAATTTGATGTTTTTGACTTCAAGAAGTCTTGAAAAACAGCATACTTTTAGCAAAACATGATCCCTACAACTTAAAAGCTATAATTCTTTGTTCATGAGTTTTGAGAAAAACCTTCTGTCGCATCATTGATGAGCTTAAGACTCAAATTAATATGGTTGGAGAAGTTTGCATTAATTACTCCACTTAAGTTTCAACTGATTGTGACTCAAGTCAAGTCAAATATGCACGGAAATATACTTAGGTCAAGTTTCCACGAGTGCTACCTGATTCAAGTTTGTACTAAATGTGCCTAAAGTCAAGTTTGCTAAGTGTGCTTTAAGTCAAGTCAACACTAGCAGCGACTCAACTTCAGGTGGTCAGTCACTGTCCAAACAAATCAGTGATGAAACTTTTTTTACCTTCCACCCCACAGAGGGTCTTTGTCGGTCATCAGTTGTTTAACATCCATCCCTGGTTGTTTAAGCAGCCCATGATGGCGTTGATGAAGTTGTAGAAGTCTGTGTTTCAAACTCGGCGTCTCAATACTCACTTCGTTTGCAGCCACTGGGGTTTGAGGGGACAAGGGGGTGTTTATGGGGACCACAGGTGTACTGGGGGTCGATGGTGGGGTTTGTGGGGTTGATGGGGCTGTAAAAATTAAAAATTGAAATGTAATGTTAATTGTCAATACAACATAAAGTTTGGTAGTAAATGAATAAGAGCCATTTTATTAAAGCCAAGTTGATATTGATTTCATTAGATCAGTGATCCCAATTACACAAGCTTTCTATAGTTGACAAAAGCTTCAATGCTCTAAATATTGCAAGAAAAAAAATATTCCATAAGCTATTGCTGCCAGGCATAAGTTTGTGGAGCTCTTCTGGCAAAAAACGTCGGAATAAAATTACATTTGCCAGAAGAGCTCTACAAACTAGAAAAAAATATTATGTTTGAAAATACGTGGTTAAGTGCTCATAGGACAAGTTTCACAAAGATTGCATTAAGGAGTTTAAAACTCTTGAAAATGTTAAAGTAAGTTTATTGTAATACTAATAGAAGCATTTTTCATCCATTTTTTGCAATGATGGCAAAAAAACAGAGATAAACAATGAAACAATTGTGTAAAGTCCCAGAGATAAAACCGCATGGTAATAAGTAAATGAAACAGAGTCAGAAGTGAATTATCAGTACAGCCCGCTGCTACTTGGCAGACCTTGGTTTTAACCCGTAGCATGCAAAAGGTTGCCCTGCTTTAGAACTGAGAGAAAAAAAATAAAAGGACCACATAATGGATGTTGTTTCACCTTTCTCTGAAATAGCTGTGAGGAGAAACTTTCGTACTTCGTTACCGACTTTGCACTGCATGAGTTGTTGACCCTGAGTAGGTGTCACTTGGACACCTGGTGGAATGACTTGCAACTGACCGATACCTGAAAAAATGTTTAATTTAAAAACTGAAGCCTTAAACCTTTAAAAGTATTGTGTTGCAGACCGTTGCTATAACACATGCTAAGTGACCCAACATGCTCCCATTGGTTTATGCTTTAGTAAGTCCAAGAAATCATTACCTACATTTTGGTGTTGGGCAACAAGTACCAAAATAGTGATTGAATGTTTGTTTTTCTTAAAGTTTTCATAAAGAACTTTTTCGGTGCTTTACAGTTAACTTTCAAATAACTGTTAACATTACTGAGCCCCAAACAATAGCAGGATGCCAAAACATTCCCAAATTCCATGCTAGTTTTGTATTAAGCTGTACAGACCTCAGAATGACGCGTTTTCCTCCATTTAACAATAGTTTCGTATGTTAGCAGTGCATCGGTATGCAACTTTAATGCTTGGGTCAGTTTGTGCAACAACAAAAACAGTGATGCTGGATACTGAGTACTCGGGTTCTAGCTTGGCTCGGCCCATCTCTGCTAGACCTCCATATTATCAGGAATAAATAGTTTAGGAATGTTACCTGGCCTTCCATCGCTGAGTTTGATCGAAACCCGAACTCTAGTGTCAGTTCCAACTCGCATCAGCTGAGTCAACTGAGCACTCGATAAAGTAACTTGCATTCGTGAAGACTTCGAAGAGGTTGGAGTGCTCTGTGGAGGATTTAAACAAAACATTGTAAGTAAAATTAATTTCCTGACAAATAGCAGTAAAGGTAAACACATTAAAACAAAAGTTTAACTCCAATTTTTATTGTTACATTTAGATCAAATGCAAACCAATTCAAAACCTCTAACATGCAATTTTTTTAATCCTTTTTTGTGTTTTTTAAATCAATGTTTGCTAAAAGTGCTTTCAGTTAACTTTTAAGCAAAGACAAACTAAGAATTTTTATCGACCATTACACAATACAAACCTGTGGCGACTGTGATGTAATAGCAGCTTTTTGTGGCGTCTGAGGGGATTTCCCAGGAGCTGACTTGCTTGCCAACCTTCAGAAATATAAACTTACAAAATATACTCTCTATCCTATCTCTAAGACCTAATATTCGTTTGTTAACAGTAATCAACATCAACACTAATTTTCTTAGATGCCAGGTGATAAAAAGAGATGGTTGCTGCAAGAACGCTACAGTGCTGATCTCAGTTCTAAATTTAAGGTTATCTTAGTCAATTCTGATTAAGTAAAACTTGATACCTTATAGTTGGATGGCTTGCAGTGGGCAAGGATGGCTTTGATTGGGCACCAGATGCAGATGATGGCACCAGACCTAAAATATACCAGAATAATTCAATAAGGCATCAAAGATTTGAGTATTGTGATGATAAATAAGATGTTATAAAACTTTTCACCCACGGGGTAATGAAGAAGAAAAAAGGATGGGAACCATTCAGTTATGAGAGTAGGAACATTGTATCAGCTTTTATAAATCCAACATCATTTGCATGTGAAGTTGGAGGAATAGGAAACTGACTTTTAATGTTGCAAGATGAAAAATTGAAGCAGACCACTGAGGTAAAGGTCTGACACAGAGTGTTGTCTTGCAAGTGATGTTAATGTTATGTAAGTTTGATTTGATCATAAAAACTCACCACTGCTTACTACAACATGGTGTATTTTGAATGAGTTTGAATCACTCTTTCTTAATGAAACTGTTCTAACAAAGTTAAAAATAGTAAATCCGGGACAAAAACGGGGCCAAATTGTGTGGTTTCAGAATCAAACTAAAGCTTATTTAAGCTATTGCTACCAGGCATAATATTAAATTTATAGAGCTCTTCTGACAAATGTAATTTTATTCCGACATTTCGACGTCCCGCCTTCATCAGGGTAAATAACACTGAATGCGTGTAGTACAGTGCACAATAAACAAAGGAAAAACTAAAGCTTACTTTGTTTGAAAATAATCTGTCTGCCAGGGATCATTTTGTTTCCCTGCATGATAAACTGTGAGCCAGACTTGATGAGTGCTTGTCCTCCTGCCACTTGGATGAATGTGTTGCCTGAAGTAGGGGTTGCTGAAAAGTAACAAAACTTTATGATGCAAACAGTAAATAGAATCATTGGACTATAAAAATCCAAAAGTTAATTTGAAATGGGGCAGGATTCAATCTATACCATATTTGTAATTACTTTTAAAGTGATTTGTTTTAATTGTACATATTACAATTGCCAGGAGAGCTTTATAAAGTTACTATTATGCCCAGCAACAACAGCATAATTAGTTGTTTTACTTGTTTACCTGAGCTAATTTATGTCGACATTTACAGTTTAATTAAAAGAATACATACAAAGCCATATTTTGTTGTAAAATTCAATTGGTTTTATAACACTAGAGCTGTGACATATACAGAAAAAAAACAAGACTTTTTGATACAAATACAAATATATGTTTTTAGCTTCAATAAAAACAATTAGAAAGTTTATTCATTCAGTTATTTTTTAACACATACTTAACAATAGTGCTGCAACAGATTTTTTGTCAAACCTTTCATGCTTATGGCATTACCAGTAACACACAGAACATTTATATCAGTTACAGGTAACTTTATACACATCAGCTATATATTGATAAAAGGATCAATAGAATTTTATGTAGTTTTAAAGTTACCTGGAGCCACAGACTTGAGTGCGATAAACTGAGTGTGTTGAGGTGTAGGGGATTTTATCGTGATCGTTCGAAGAGGGGCTGGAAATTAAACAAACATTTTAAACTAAAAATCAAGTAACATAATCTCAAATCAGTAAACATGTAATAATTAAAAAGTTTGAACTGTCCTTTCTTATACAAAAAAAAAAACATGTTACAAAGCAAAAAATAAATAACAAAACAGTATGTCCCCAGTCAGAAAATCAATATATACGAGTGATTCTCAACCTGTAGTATACCAGAGTTTAGAGTGGTATGCAAGTAGTTTTTTGCCATACCTAATCCAAGTCAGATCATGAAATGTAACTTAATGGACCCAACTGATTAGTCCTGTTTGGTGCAGAACTTTTATCTTGGAAATCCTTATTATAAACCTTGCTAGTTTTAATAATATACTGCCTTAGTCCAGGAGAATAGACCTATCTCTTGGTCTACCCATTCAAACAGGATTTGGGTGGTGTAAACAGTGATAAAAAAGTCGTCAGGTAGTACACGATCCGTATAAGGTTGAGAACCACCGATATATATTATGACTTAACAGCGAAAGTTTACTTACTTCCCGCCTGACCATCCGGTCGTCGAATCGTCGAACCATCGGAAGTTTGCTTCAGAATTAGCTTCTTAATCTGCTTTGGAAAATATAAATGTGCGAGAGTAGTATTGAGAAATTAGATAATTTGAGATATGAGAGTAGTATTGAGAAAACCACAAATGGAATCAAAGTGGTGCCAGAAGCACTGATAAGACCTTATAGGTTGAAACAGTGTGCACTGTCTGCAACTTTTATTAGCTTGATGCTACTATAATGACCAAAAGTTTTAAAAAAGTGCTTAAAATAAAATGACATTGATGAAAGCTTCAAAATAATGCATGAGTTTAACTAGTTTGTAAAAGTTAAGAACCACAGTTAAAAAAACAGCAGTAAACAATCAGGCTTTTCAAAGTTGAGGGAACAATCACAAAAGGCAGCATAAAATACAGTGGCTCTGCAGACAAATGTACCTGATCATTAGATCTGTTGTCAACTTGACTCTTATGTAAAGCTGCTGCTTGTTGTAACAGAGCTGGGGTAATTGTGACCTAAAAAATAGGGAAATTATATACTTGTTGTAATCAGGTTAAAAAATGAAAAAAATATGTGATGATGACAGCTTACAATCAGGGTACATTCAACCCCAACGAGTGTACTTTGGCGGTAAATAAAAGCAAGGATTTTTTTGAAAACTTGGGGTGAAGTTTTACTTGTGGCATCTAAAAGTGGCGAACTAAAGAAAAACGGTTGAAATCTCATCCATTAAAACATTAGGAACGGTTGTATCAGCTTTTATAAATCCAACATCAACTGTATGTGAAGTTGGATGAATAGGAAAACTGACTTTTAATGTTGCAAGATGAAAAATTGAAGCAGACCACTGAGGTAAAGGTCTGACACAGAGTGTTGTCTTGCAAAGTTTAAAATCACAAAAAAATTGGTTTTTAAAGTTTCAATTTTAGAGGTCAATGGGTGAACAAAAAGTTGACATGGGTTTAGAGTCACACTGCTTACTTCAATTTCAAAGGCCAATTTATCGTTTCTGTGAATTTAACGAAATATAAAAGATTTGATCTTATATCTCAAGTTTGGAAACATTTATTTCCAGGTTAAAACCAGTTGCCGATCTTAAAAATATATCCAACAAACAAATTTATATATTCCACTAAAAAACATCAGGTCTTTGAAGGGCAAAACAGGAATTAAAACTAGAAAAGGCTAATAGTTCCTTAACAAACAAAATATGTCCCAACTGAAAGCCTAGCATACTAAACTGGCTGTGAACACACAATAAAGGAATAGAAATGCACGGAAGATAAAAAAATGTAAAAACACCTGTGACTTACACCTCGGTAAAACCATTACCTCAGCTTTTTTTAGTCAAATGCTGTAAAAACCAGCATTTAACACAATCATTTACACAACTACTATATCTATCAACAATATCTTTTAAGTTATTTTTGGTGAAACTTACATTCTTTGAAGATAGCATGGGTGATCTCACTGGGCCTTGGGTGAGGGAAACCACCTTTTCTTGTGGGGTGAGTCTGATCTTTGTTGCCCCGATAAGTGATGATGGATTGCTTGGTTGGGTAACTTTCTGTTGTGTCCGAAGCCTATAACATAAATACAAGTGGCTTGTTAAAATTTGCAGACAGAAAAACATTTGAGCAACAAAATGTGACAGAACTATCGAATAATTTGAGTAACAATAAGATATGAATTATTTAATAATGTGCAATATATATTTCGCCTAATAGCTTATTTTAGTTTATACAGAGCCTTGGCAAATTATTCATGCCTTTAACCAGATTTACGTTTACACTCCCTTACATTGTGTGGAATTGTCGAATTTGCCACAATTCAATCTGTTCTTCTGGTAGCCACAAAGTTTCCACTCTCGGATTTGATGATGCATCTTTCCTCGTTCTCTCTCTCAGTCCGATCGGGCGTGATCTCGTTCGGAGTCCTGATCGTGATGACGGAGTATATTCCTCACCTATGACATCATAAACATTTAAATGACATCATAAACAATTATAAGAAAATACTAAAAGTCGTTTTACTTTCAATGTTAGCAATGTTGTACAAAACTGGTATCTACTTGAAACTGAGAATAATTTAACAGCTTCACATCAAATAAAGATAGCTGTTTATCTGCTTAACTTCTTACAAGGTGGCATGCTAAAGACAGTTTGAAAATAGGAGTCATTTTATTTCCTTCAGTACCAATGTAAAAAATTGGTAGGTAAAAATTAAGGCTTTGTATTTTTATTTTTTCTAGTAATATTCTTTCTACCTGAAATGCACATTACAACAACAAACATACAACTATTCATAACGTGACATGCTAAACATAATTTTACAATATCAGTCGTCTTACACCCTCTGTTAACAATGTAAAAAAAATTGGTAAGTGAAAATTAAGATACTGTTTTTTCGACAGCAATATTTTCCACTTAAATTGCACCTTATAACAACAAACATACAAATATTTTTAGGCAAGTCCCTGCATTTAGTTAAAATATGGGTCAATGTCACATAAAGACAGCTGTAAGTATTTAAATTCTAAAAAAGTGCAAAATCACATGCATGTTTTAGCTTTCTTTAACCTTCATTACTACATTATTTGCAATTTTATTCAAACTTTTTTTCTCACTTTACTGTGTCGAACTTGTTGAGAAAGTTTATAGGATTTTATTGTATGGGTTGTTTACATATTTTGCTCAATTCTTACTTCGAGGAATTTCTTCATCGTATTCTGAAGTGGGCATTCTAATTCTTCTCACATAATATTCAGATTTTAATCCTGTGCTCCCAGAATCCCTCCTCTTCAGAAGTTCTGTGGTGATGATGTCATCGTCAGTGTGTACAACATGGACCATGTCACTAAAACATACAACAAGTAATTTTCAATGCTCTAAGCTTACATGCAATACAATGTAGATCGCAAAAGTGATGTTGGAATTTAAAACTCTTAGCTGGTGCTTTGCAAGCTTATACAGAACTTATTGGAGACAATAACACGGCAATTACATTGAGACATTTGGCCAAATTCCCACAATTTAAAAAAGGTTTAAATCAACAAATATCCTGATTCTATTTTCATGGAGCAACATCAATTAAACAAAAATCATCTTGGTGTAACATTAAGATTGGCATCATAAAAACAATATAGTTGCATTCACATACTTCTATATCTTATATTAAACATCTTTATTGGTTAAAGTTTGGTTCAGCAACGAAAAAAATAGCTTTTGACTACTTACTCATTTACAGGAGAGGTAACAATGTCGTCCCATCGCATGGAATGCCACAACACCCTCAACAAGTGAGCGATAGCAGCAAGTGTTCCAGCGTTTTGTACTTTGTATCTCCACACAGTTCCAATGGTGGGTCGAGGACAGGGGTATGGCCAGAACAGTTCTAAAAAACATTGAAAGCAATTGAGAGCATATCCTGTATTAAACATCTGTGAATGTTTGACACTGCATATGTAACAAATGTTACTGTACATGTTGGAAAGGCTAAAAGGCATGCTTTGCATAAACTAGTGTGTGGCTACAGTGTGTACTGTATGTTTGCTCAAAGTGGTCCTTGGTGTACTCAAGGAGCTTGTTTGTATACTTAAGCACATAGTTGTTGTTAGTGATAAATTTTGCAAGCAGAAATACGAAACTCACCAATGCCTGATGGCCATTTTGGTGTGACGTGAAAACCTGTTGGATTCCAAGCAACTCCACCTCGCTGGGCAAGATTTCGAATACATGGAAATGGCAACCTAAATCAACAAATGGCAAACTTGGTTCATATCCAG
Organism: Phallusia mammillata; assembly: GCF_965637545.1. Lineage (NCBI taxonomy): Eukaryota > Metazoa > Chordata > Ascidiacea > Phlebobranchia > Ascidiidae > Phallusia > Phallusia mammillata. The sequence continues at coordinate 34,433,643 of NC_137252.1, read as the reverse complement.
TATGCCAAGCATTTTAAGTAATTTAAGACAGTCTACAGTTTATACTGCAATAAAACAAAATACACAGTTACATAAATACTTTGATTGTAGGAATGTAATAAACACGTAGCAAGTTTCAAGTTAATACTGGATGGCTTGAAATTACCTGAAAATATTTTTTCTTCTCCCCTTGCCATATGAAAACTTCCATGGCAACGGCATCTAAATAGGCAGAAGTTACACACTTTAAACCAGGGCTTCCCAAACTTTTTTGATCGCGACCCCTTTTAATCTCTTTAAATTTTTCACGACCCTTCACGGATAATATGATAAACAATGCGAAAAATACGTTTGTTGTATTTATTGAAACGACTAATTCGAGCGAAAACTAAAAACAACCTACCGGTACTCGGAGTCTACTACTTTACACGTTCAAACACCGATAACTTTTACGTGCTTTAGCCTTAGTTTCTGACAGATTGTTTTGCAAATGGGCACTTGTCACAATTTCTTCGTGTGGTTTGAACGTTTGCTGTGCGTCGAGAACATACGCACGTTTGTAAAGGACGATTACCGAGTCGGCAAGTTTTACAACGACTTAGGTTTTAAGTAATTTGTTAGAGCGGAAAATAAAGTAACAGCAATACAAGTTTCAAATCGTGTATTGTTGACGCCTAAACTGAGCTCACCTTAAACTAAGTTTAGGCCGTTGCAGTGCTTTGAAAACAGATATTTAACACTGCTTGAAAATCGGAAATTTATTGCATATTTTTTATCAGAGAAAGTTATTGCGCCAAACAATGCTTAAACGTTTGTAACTCTATATATCATGTTTATGCTGCATTAAAATGCCTGGGTATTTTAAAACAATTGCAATTGTTGCGTTTCAACCGACGTCTGTTCGATCAATAGCGTCAGTACAAGCTCGTTTGCGCTTGGCTGAAAACGTTTTAAAACCGACGTAACTTGAACAAAGATGCGATTTTGACGTTATACAAAGATAAAGGCCGGGGGTGTGCGGCACCCTCACACCCCCGTACTCCGCGCCAGTGTATTGATTACTTTTTGCAGAAATTGGTACAGCTCTCTGCGACCCCTCAAGTTTGTTAAGCGACCCCTTCCGGGGTCGCGACCCCCAGTTTGGGAAGCCCTGCTTTAAACCATGCTTAAAACATTTTTCACACAAAAATGACACTTGTCAAAACCTGAAAAGTACATATTTAAGCATGTGAGTTCACTGAGATAAAAAGTTGAAAGACACAACATTATTAAACTTACTTGACTGGCTATGTGCGATATTAAAGAAATTAAAAGAACGCTTTCTTGGCTAAGAAAGAAACAACAAAGTACATATGCATAAAGGCGTGTATAGTTTTGAGCATCAGTACCAAAGCTAAACAGAAATACAAAAAAAATAAAAATTGTAATAAACACACCTTTATTTCATTTCCCTTCTTTTTGTTGGAATCACCTGGCGACCTTTTAAGTTTCCATGTCTTGCTCGTCGTAGACTCAACTTTGCTGCTCTCGACAGTTTTAACAATTCCTTCGGGCTTTTTGACGGCCCTGAATCGCCGTGACAACTGCCGATGGACAACATTCCCACCAACTTCACCCGTTCCATGATCGACATGCATTGTCGAAGACTTAAATATTTCATCATACGTCCCAACTGCCACCCCTTCATGGGCATCGTTGAGAGTTTTATCGAAAGCGTCGGATAGTTTTTCGCTTTTAGGTGCAACAGGATTGCAATTATCAACAGAAAGTGTTGAAGTGTCAATTACTGAAGTTGGACTTGATTTTGGTGAAGAAATTTTGGCCACAGTTTCGACTTTTGTGCTTTTTGTTGTTGTGGTGGATGTAACAACTTGTGAAACATCATTGTTAGAACAAGCAGAGTTATTACTAGTGGTCACATTTACAACCACTGTTTCGGTTAGTGTCGTGGTCACAGTGGTCGTAGTAGTCAGTTGTTTGTTTGATTCTGGAAAATCATGATCAATTCCATTACACAAAGTCTCAGGTTTACTCTGTTGCGCTTTGGGTGTCGATAATTCGTCTTTTTCATCAACATCCATCAAGTCTTCCTCTGGTAAGTTGGGACTTTGCAGTTTAGTTCCAGAAGTCTTATCTAGTAAATCTGGTTTTAACGCAAGTTTCTCTGTGTCCGTGGAGCAACCATTGTTCGTATCTTTAGCAGCACCAGAGGATTTAGTTGTGTCTGTAACGCTAACATCCTTACTAGAGTCTGATGGTTCTGATGTTTTTTCAGAAAATTCTTGTTTATTTACTTTAGTGTCTGATAAGGTTTCTGGACTTTCAGTTTTTACACGAACACTAGGTAAAAGTTCAGATGGCTTTGGCTCTGAGCTAGGTGCGGGTGACGACTCCTGAGCAATAGTTACTTCATCTTGTTTCACCACAGGATCAGGTGAAGAGACTGCTGTTTCATGTTTATGATTGTCTGCTTCTGTGTCAGAGTCTTGTTTGTTAGCGGCTTCTACATTGGCAGCTGTGGAGCATTCCATGGGAGAGGTGTCCTGCTCGTCATTTTCAACTGATTCTGCATCTTTATCCACTTCAAGGTCTGGTTCAGCTGTAGATTGGGGTTCTTGTTTGGCTAGAGAAGCATCTTCTTCGGCCTTGACAGGTTCTGTACTTGTTTTTCTGTCAATAACTGACGTTTGATTTGGTGAAGCACTACTTAGTGATTCTGCAGCAGAAGTAGGTGTATCTTCAGACTTTTGCTCCTGTTTTATGTCTGTTTTTGGTGCCGGTGGATCCTGTACAGTTTTTGATTCATCGTCGCTGATTTCAAGTTCATCACAATCTATGGGTTTCTTTGAATCAGTTGGTTTTGATACTTCTGTGCTTGAAGTGTCTTCACCTGATTTAGGGGGTTTATTGTTGATGAGGCGTTGCTTTTCTTGCAAGATCCTAAACAAAAATAAGTTTTGATTTGATTGTTTTTATACATAGACTTATCTAGGCGCACAAGAAAGAGAACTTACATATTTTGAACCAAATGTATGCAATATAATTTTTTTTTTCATTTTGTAAACGTTATATTTTATTATGCCTCTAGAAAAAGTTATGATTTATGTGTTTTTAATACTCCAATGCAAGGGATTGTTGACCTTAAATTAATCCTATTGTAAACATATTGAAGCATCACATTTTAGTTTGTTAAAAGCTCACTGACAGACAAAGTACAAATTATATGCGTCAAAAAAGTGATGAGAAGTTTGAATTCCTATTTACTTCCAACGCAGTAGCTGTAACTAGCAATGTTATCAATCACAACAGACAAAAAGAGATGTTCCAAAAACATACTAGCTCTTTTACCTATATTTTTGCATACTAGCAGAAATATATATTTACCTCCATCGTAGCAGCTTGTCCACTTTTGTTGTTTTCCACTTGCGGTTGTACAAAACCGATCGAACCAACAAATTCTTTGAAACATCAATCACTTCACATGCTTCGACAAGCTTTGCAACTTGCAATGCTAATTCCTCTGCTAGCTTCTGGTCACTGGAATTTGTTTCCGATTCTGTTTCTTTCTCTTTTTCTTTTTTGCTACCATCCCCAGGTTCCACAGTCTCATTGCTCATTGATTCATCTTTGGGCTGATTGTCATCCGTTTCAGTGCTTTTTGCATCTTTGAGCTGATTCTTGTCTATTTTGGAGCTTTCTTCCTCAGTTTTTGCATCTTTGAGCTGATTGCCATCCTTTTTGGTGCTGCTTTCTTCCGTTATTGCTGCTTTGAGTTGGCTGTCATCATTTTCTGTGCATTTTTCTTCCAGTTTGGCATCTTTGAGCTGGTTGTCATCCGTTTTGGAGTTTTTTCCTTCAGTTTTTGCCTCTTTAGGTAGGTTGGTATTCTTTTCTTCAGTTTTCGTGGGGCGGCTTTTATGCATGAGCGTATAAGGTTTGGACGAACAGGGTTTGTTCATGAGTTTGAACGACGATGACAACCACATCCAACCCCCGTATCCAGTTATTCTGTATTCCTCCCCTTTCATTTTCCACACCTGTAAAAGTTACAAATTAACTATTAACACAAAGTACAGGTTAATTTCAGTTAGTTGTAGATATCAAAGTCTATATAAAACTACAAGTTGTTCAACCCATTGCTACGCCATAGAGCCTCTATTAGCCTTGTGGAAGCCACTTTGCATCCAAAATAATTCAGTGGGTATAGGAAAAAACACACAAATTGTGAAATTCGTAGAAACTGAAGAGCTTTATTTCATTGTCCGAATTGTTGAAATCCAAATGTTTCATTCAATTTGGCCTATCACGTTAACATTTTCCCAATAACGCTAGAGTATTTTGGACACAAAATAGTGTACATTGGGCTGTATCGCATAACGATGGGTTCGACGACTCATGTTTTATGTGGGCTATGCTAAATACCAGTTATTTTTTTAATTGTTTATGACTCATCAAAATCTGTTTCACATCAAACAGTTTGAAGATAGAAAGGATAAGAAACTTCTAGTTTCGTTTTAAGTCCCATTACAGTGCATTTTTTTACAACAAGTAATTACAAAACAAGGCAATAACATTTTCATTTGTTTCTATGGCCAGATTTTTTCCAAAAACTCGCCAACGAACTTGTTTCAAAAATTGCAAATTTTGACAAACGAAAAATTTTTTTTTTATTTCTTGCTTCCTGTATTTGGCTTATTACTTGCATGCTCATTTATTTACTTGTTAACATACCAGTACACTGCGAATAGGAAGAGGATACTTGCACCACACAGCATGTCGGTTAGCAATATCTTCTTCAGCTTTTGCTTTGTGTTTCTTTTTCTTCTCGTTGACTTCCTTTTCAGTCGAGAGCAGCCTTCTCATCCTGCAATGCACAACAACAGAGGGTTTGTTAAAAAGTCATTTAAACTCCCAACATTTGAGGGACCTAACTTGATACAATATAGAGTGCGGTTTGGTAAATAAATTGTAAGTGGAACACCATTTAACTTCTCTTCGTAAAACACACATTGCAACTCCATTTTTATTAAGTGACTAAAGGAAAACATTGAAAGTTTGAAAGGGGGTGAAAGTTTGTATTAATTTGGGGTAAATTCACTATGACAAAAAAATAAATTCATGACAAGCCACATTAAAAATGGTTTCAACTGCATTAGAAAACATGTTTAGTTTTGTACTGTAGCCTGGGGAAATAATAGGAAAACAAAATACAAGCTATTGCTGTCGGGCATAATATTAGGTTTATAGGCAAATGTATTTTTATTCTGACGTTTCAACGTCCTATACAGGTCGCCTACATCAGGGTAAGTAATACTGAATACGTGCAGTACAGTGCACGGTAAACAAAGGAAAAAATAAAATGTTACACACCTGGATTGGCCCATAGATTCTTTCCACACAGTTCTTTTCACATTGTTTCGAATTGCCATTTCCAGTATTCCAAGTACAACAGCAAATGCTCGCGACGAGTCATTCTTTAACAACATTCGTCCCCACATTTTGCGGTATTGCTCCCACTTGGAATGCATGAAACAGAGAGGAATTTGTTGTTCAAACCGAAATAATGCAGACCGCAGAGTGTGAACAATCTCTTCCTGCAAGAAAAATTATTCAATCAAATAATCTGTAAATTTTTGTTTAAAAAGTCTTTGATTTAAAAAAAAAACAAGTGTAAAGTTGTCAAAAGTTTATGGACCTTCCAGCATTTTGCTATCAGTATGTATTATTTAAGTTTATCTATTTTGTGCATTACCTAATTCTTACATAATCTTGTTGTCTTAGTTTCTTAGATCGTAGCTTTTTTTACTTCATGAAACAAAATGACAGCAGAAGTTTTACAAAATTTTGAAAACACTGATAATTACTATTGAAAAAAAAGGAAATGGATTCTAAGCATCCAATTTTTTTAGAATGGATTCTGGGCATCCAGATTTTGTGTCGATTAAGCAAATCTGGTATTTTTAGTGCAAAGTGTTAAGTGGTGCTTCAGAGAGAAGATTATAAAACACACAGAAAGACATTTTGGTCTCTAGTGTAAAAATCCTTTTCTCATCACAAGCATTACCCAATACTATAACATTCAGCACCACCAGATTTAAAACAAAAATAATCCAACTTAAACCAATAATTAAATAATTTTTTATCATTTAACACAGAAAGTTGAAAAGTGAAGTAATCAACTTATTGTGTAATTTTTTTAAACAGGGTTGTGCAGCATTAAAACAGGATGTACATAATATACCATAACATAAAGGCTGTTTAGATGTGTTCGTAAAAAAGTTAGTGTAGTCTTAATGCATCAAAAGACTTTTACTTTAAAACCACCCAATTTTATGCTTTTAGTCATTGTAAACATGAGGTGAAATCAGTGTCTATCAACCCAAACTTATTTGAACAATGAATCTATACATCTAAGATGATTACATGCATACTGGGATCAGCCCTAAAGCGTTTCCATAATGCAAATAATGGTGTTTATGTTTTGATTTACAGTTGTTTTACCACTGAGCCTGTGTAGCTCAGTTGATATAGAGCGCGAGTCCTGAACAGACTCCTGCCATGGGTTTGAACCCCATTCCAGGCAAAGATTTTTCTAGCCTATGTTGTGCCATATGGGAATGCTTGGTGACCGACTTGATTCTGTAGAACCCCTCCAAAGGGCCTGGCGTACTATAATTATTTATTTGTTTTTATTTGTGTCAATCTCATGTTCAATTAAATTTTTTTCTTTGCATTATATTATCGCTTACCCTCGATCCATATGTATCCCCAGTCCATTCAAATTCAACTGGACCACCGATCGAGAACTTATATCCCACATGCCGGTCTCTATCTTTGTCCTCCTTGTGCTGGTATTTGTTGAGAGCAAGTGTGTTTTCAACGTAATAATTTTTATATTGTTTGTAGCCACCATCTTCACCCAATCTGCACAATTCAATAAAACTTTAAATGTATGAATGACATAAATACAACCAATAAAAATTTCTTTGGGAACATATATTGAAATCTTATTTTATTGCAACCTTTGTTTGAGAATTTTTGTAAATATTGCCTTTTTTGCATTTATTTAAATGAATTGTAACGATTAGGCCCTGCGAGATGTATAATGGTAGCAAGATGTTCTTTAATTTTCGAAACACATTTATATTATTCGATTATATTTTGAACTTTGCTTATTATTATGACACAATGTACATGTGACATTGGTAGCGAAGTAAAAAGAAATACATATGGAACGAGTTAGAACAAGTTTAAAAACTTACTTGAATGGTGGTTTGTTGATATGCGGGTTCGTATTTGCAACTGTAGTATTGTGTTGTTGCATTGTATTGCCTAAAATTAATAAACCAGTTTTTACAAGCATACAGGCACATTGAACCTTAAGGGACACAGCTTTAAAGCAGACTGGCACTAACACACTGATTCGAATAATCAATTTCCAGCAACTTAACTTAAAAAATGTATTGCCTGAAATTTAAGAAGCAAGTTTGTAGAGCTCTTCTGACAAATGTATTTTTACCTGATGAAGGCGACCTGCATAGGACGTCGAAACGTCAGAATAAAATACATTTGCCAGAAAAGCTTTATAAACTTGATATTATGCCTGGCAGCAATAGCTTATATATTTAAGAAGCAAGGTTTGATTAAAATGAGTGTGTGATTGTTTGCATCAAAACTAAGGCGAAAAACATACCAGTTGAATTAAGGTTGGTGGTATTTTGGTTTTGACCGACAGTGACTGGTCCAATCTTCTGCATTTTGGGACCAGCTCCACTAAATTGCAGCTTCCTTAATTCACGGCTCACTTTATCTGTTTTGCCGACTTGTTGACCATTCTAAAACAAAAGACCATTTTTAACATTACTCCTGATAAGACTTGCATTTTTTATTAGAGTTTAACAAAAACCCAAAGGGTGGCTTATCACATATCATGACTGTATGTGGACTTGGACTATCTTGAGACATTTGTATATTTGCTATATTTGTTTGTATTGGGTCCATTATTAGTCACGATTTTTAAAACTTTTCTGTTTCTGCAGACAAGAAAATTGGCCCAGAAAAACATGTGGTTTTAAACTTAAAATTCTAACTTCATTTCAAATTCAGCACAATAAGTTTTTAGGAACAACAGAATACTTTTTCAAGGTAACATGGCATACAATTTAAATTCCTGTTTTAAACATGTATTTCTTGTGTAATTCAGAGGCTACTTTAGCCATGCTGCAAATAGTGCACACTGTTTTAACCTATAAGGTGACATTAGTGCAGCTGGTGGCAAGGCACAGACATTGGCTATTGTCACTTGCTGCACTAATGAGACCCGTTAGGTTAAAGAAGTGTGAATTGTCTGTTGCTAATTTATCCGTTATGTCAAGTTTATAGAGCTCTTCTGGCAAGAATTTTCATTCCGACATTTCAACGTCCTATGCAGGTCGTCTCCATCAGGGTAAATCATTTCAAAACGTCGGAAATAAAAATACATTTGCCAGAAGAGCTCTATAAACTTGATATTATGCCTGGCAGCAATAGCTGATATATACATTTATCTGTTATGTATTTATGGTTTTATATTAATACCTTGTTAGCATTTTGCTGTGAGTTAATTAAGACAATTTTTTGATTTCCGCCAGCAATAATTTTTCCTCCAGGACCAATTGTGATCGGTGTTCGAACTCCGTCTTTGCCGAGAACAAACAAATTTCTCAACGATGTAAGAGATGTAGAGGCCGGTTTTGGCTGCACGACTGGACTTGCAATTGCAACAGGCTGTGAACACACAAACATTAGACTTATTAACTTGTGTACAATTAACAATACAACAACACTGGGGCAAAACCGAATATTAACAACAAATTTTACTGAAACTGCAACCAGAGTAAAAATCAAAGTCATAAATTGTTCATCTAACCAGCTTTAATATAAGTTATATTCTTCTCATAAGCTGTTCACAAACTATTTAGTACAGTATTCACAGTAGCTGTAATGGGAAAAAACTTCAAAATAACAAACTTACTGTAGCAGTTTTAGGCTTTGGTGAGATTGTCGTATTAACCATGGCATCACATCTCGACAAAGGGACTTTTATATTTGCGAGTTTAATTGGCAAAAAGTTCTGCTGCTTCGGGAAAAGCTTTACAACTTGTGGAGATGCGGTTGAAGAAGCTACGGGCTGAAGTTTAGGAAGAATCGGGACGTTTGATTTGTCAGCAGCAGCGGAGGGTGTTGATGGCTGTGCCACTGGTAAAGGTTGGTGTTCTGTAGCAGGTGGGGTTTGGATTTGAGGTGTTTTTGATTCCTCACTGCTAGTTGCACTTTTAGTGTCACTGCTTTCTTCCGAGACGTCTACTTCTAAGGCTATAATTTACAATAATTTGAATTTTAAAACATTTTTTTTTATTGGCATTTTTTAGTTCGGCAGTTTGGCAACTGTGTTTGACACTTAACATTAAAACATAGAGTTGTTTTTTACATTTTTGGGGAGAGTACAAAAATGACTGGCGCCTTTTAATCTTAACAAAGTTAATTTTTCTGGTTGAAAATAATAAAGATTTGACACCGTTCAGCTATTAGTTTTTTTTAATGTAGCAATTCATATGGTTAAACATACTCTACACCAGGCCTGCACAACATACGGCCCGAAAGCTTTTAGTGCGGCCCGCAAGAAGATTTTAAAATACTTTGCATTGAACCAAAAAAACGTTATGCCGCGATGTTGTGTAATAATAACGTATTGGACCTCTAAATGAGTAATCTTACTTTAGTTCATTGTTTTATTCATTACGAAACAATCCCATCTTTGTTTCACACGCAAAGCTTGGTTATAGCGTTTAGTATCTATAGTAGAGCCTAGTCTATGTGCGCGGGCAAGTAGGCTATTTTAGGATTGTCCAAAATGACTTAAAACACTAAAAGAAAGATTGAAAGTAAGGTAAAAGTGTTTTATCCGGAATGGACAAGCAAATACTTATTTGCAGTGGTGAAGACAAAAATAATGTGTCTTGTTTGTCGAAACAAACTTTCTCTGTATTAAACTTTAATAAAAACAAGCAGCGATCTTCACTTGCTGATGGACATTTGAAGGATATTCTAAAAATTTCAAGTTCCAGCCTCGTGCCTGATTACGACGCGCTTGTTGACAACAAAAGATGCAACATCTCTCATTGAATTTTAGTTACAAATTGTGTTCTTTGGGTTGTTGTTGATGCTTAAGAAAATTTATTCGTTCATGTGATATTGTTTGTCAGCGACGAAAGAAAGCTTTTCAGATTTTAAATTTTGGCTTGGTAATAACAGTTATATCCAGCATGACCGACAAGTTTTTAAAACAGTATAGACTTATACAGGGACATTTAAAATACGTAATTAGCATGCGGCCCGCGAAACATTTATGTGTTCCGTTGTGGCCCTTGCGTTGTTTTGAGTTGTGCAGGCCTGCTCTACACCATATATTTTTTAACAGCAATGTAAGTGTCTATTTATCCACATTTGAGATTTTTTAGCTAACACAGAATATAGTTTATTTAATAAGATTCAAATACCTGGGGGTTTTAATCCCACTTGGTCTGTGGATGCAACAGACTTTTCAGTATCTGTGTCTTTCGGTTCCTCCTTAGTTGCATCCATTTCATGGGACTCCTCAACAGTTTCGCAAACAACTTCTTCAGTAGTGGAAGGTAATGGAACAGATTCATTATTTGATTTCTCACCACAATCAACTTCCATTTCACCAGACAGTGAAGTAGTCTCTTCTCGGGATTGTTGATTTGAGTCCATAGACTCAGTCATGTTTTCAACATTAGGTTTTAGTTCATCTTGTTCAGTGGTTACAGTTTCAGCTGTGTCCATTTGATTTTCTTCAGATTCAACCTCATTGTCCTTTATTTCACTCTCCTCTGTTTGTTTTTTCTCTTGCTCCTCTTTGATCCTTCCCTCTTCTTCTCTCTTTTCCTTCTCTTCTCGCTCCCTCTCCCTTTTCTCCTCCTCCGCTTGCTCTCTCTTCTTTTTCTCTTCTTCCTCTTGCTCCCTCTTCTTTTTCTCTTCCTCCTCGGCTTGCTCTCTCTTCTTTTTCTCTTCTTCCTCTCGCTCCCTCTTCTTTTTCTCTTCCAACTTACGCTTCTCTTCAGCTTTTTGACTTTCTTCGTCCAGGGATTTTTGGACTCGATCTTTAAACAATAAAAAAAATGTTGATGAGATAACGTTACATTTTTTGTGTTGTAAAATACAAACAATTCTATTTTTTTGCAAAGATTTAAATAATAAATTGGCATTAATAACTCCAAACAGTAGCCTATCAGTATTTAATAATATTCCAGTTTTAAGCATAGTTTAGAAAATCACATTTGGTGATTTAAAATTCAAAATTAACACAATAAATTTATTTTATCGAAACGTCTGAATAAAATTACATTTGCCAGAAGAGCTATAAATTTATTTTGTTGAAACCAATTAAGCCCTCAACCTATCAGTGCAGCTGGTGACAAGAGATCCCCGAATAAGCTAATGTAGCTATCTAATGGCACTTCAGTTTGTCGTAAGTAACAGGCTAAAAAGCCTTAAAAAAGTTACTCAACGCATTTGTGCAAATAACTGAAAAACGACTCCTGTTGTAGGTTCGAATCCCACCGCAGGCTAGATTTTTCTAGCCTATGCCTTGTCACATGGGAATGATTTGCGACCGGCTGATTCAGTATGATACCTTTAATAGGCCTGGCATACTGTGATTTGCAAAATGTTGTTGATTTTACTCAAACCTTTTAATGTGTCAAGCCATGTAGTTGCTTCTTCGCTCCACTTTGCTTCATTTGTAAGTTGTTCAGTAATTTCGGCATGTCTTGGAAATTCCTCTGCTACATCAACCAGTGCCTAAAGACGACAAATTTTATAGATCAGCTCCAACAATAAATATATTTAGGGTTGGGGGTAGGCATATTTTATAAACTATCCTTTTCTACCAGGAAATGTATGCAATTTATCTGTCGTTTTGATGTCCCATACTAGACCATTACCAGGGTTCTGCCACATTTAGAACCCCAAACACTATTATAAGGAAACATGCCCAGCATTATATAAGCAGATCTCTTTTGGAAAATGTATTTTTATTCCAACGTTTTGACCCCTAAACAGGTCGCCTTTATCAGGGCAAATAACACTGAATTGTTGACACCACCCAAGTGTCTTTTATGAAATGATTTAATTTGACTTAAAACTAAATGCATGTGACATTACTTTTTTGAATGTAGCACAGTTTTTGTGCAACAATTAAAAACAAAATGCTTTGTAACAATGCTTTTTATTTACACAAAAAAATGTGAATAAGGTTGAGTACAGCAGTGGGAAAAACAAGATTTAAACACAGTTGTGTTTTAAAGATTTACAAAAGTGCCATTAATTTTAGGGTAAATCAATAGACCATGCGAGTGTTATATACATTTGGTATTAAATTTTAAAGCCTAAAAAACATATAGCTTTCTCACAAGCGAACATATCTTGACATTTACCTCACACAATGTCATCTCCCACTTATCTGGATCCAATTTGCTTTTCATGTATTCGAATTCCTCTACTGTACTGTAATAATGTGTGTCGTCATCACCCTCGCTGCAAAACAAGTAACAGACCCATCAAAAGTTGCACAAAACAGCACATTTTTCTGAAGTGTTAAAAAAGTGGTAATAGAATTTACCCATTGTACAAACTATCGCCCCCAATACAAAACGGGTAACAGATTCATCAAAAATTGAACAAAAAAAGCCTTAAAAAGCATTAAAAAGTGGCAACGAAACACAAGTATTGGCCTAACTTTAAACCAGGAGACAGTTCAAATAAAAGTTTCACAAATAATCACACTTTTGTACAGTACTGGCTAGCAATAAAATAAAACTTTTTTACACATACAAAACAATGTATAAAGTATAAAAGGTCAACTACAAGCATTGAAAAATGACATAAAAAACGTTGGATTTTTTACAAAGTATTAAAATAATCAATTAAAAATAAAACAATCAATTGGTGTAAATGTAATGTTGTTTTTCAGCTGTGTAAGATTCAAGATACAAAGTGAGTCTGGTTCATTGCATACTAGGTGATAACATATTTTGTTTAATTGCATAGGCAAGTAACGCTTAATATACACTGTCCTTACAGATTCTGGATAACCGCATAAAAGCTCGAAAAACATAAAAGGCTAAACAAACGTAAGAATTCTGAGTAGTGATGGGACGAGTACCCGGTACTCGGTACTCGGTATCGATGGTATCGAACGATTTCAGTGGTATCGATACTCGTACTCGGTATCGAAATATTTTGTCTCAGTTTTCGATACCAACGTGCGAGTACCGATGGCCGATTTACACCGTAAGATACGGGCAACTTTTTGCCAATATTTGCTTCGGACAGCACAAAATTGGAAAAAAGTTCCGCCAGTTTACGTAGATTTTTTTCGCTGTCAGCATGTGTGCGTGCACGCCTGTACCTCGACCACTGGCGTAGAGTGCGCGGCACCCCCCGCCCTTGACCTTTGTATAACACCAAAATCGCATCTTTGTTCAAGTTACGTCGGTTTTAGAACGTGTTTCCAGCTAAACAAATGCGCTTGAACTCATGCCATTGATCGAACAGACGTCGGTGTTTCGCAATAAGCGGACATTTTAATGCAACACAAACATGACATATAGACTAACGTTTGCAAAATAAATAAATATAAAAGCCGAGTGTAATGTCCGTTTGCAAAGCACTGCAACGGTCTAAACTTGATCCGAATAGACCTCAGTTTAGGCGTATACAATACATGGTTGGCTATATTTAAAACGTGAATCGCCCGTCGTAACACATTATTTGAGAACTAAATCGTCGTTAAAGTTGCTGATTCCGCAAATCGTCCTTTCTTTACATCAGACGTTATTAGACGCACAGCAAACGTCCAAACCACACGAAGAAATTGTGCCAAGTGACTATTTGCAAACAATGTGATAGAAACTATATAGGGATAGGCTAAATCCCGAAGGTATCGGTGTTTGGTTCCATACGGGTACAGATACTGCACATGATATAGGTATCGGCGTCGGTGATCAAAAGTCGCATCCCCGGTATTTTTTAAAACTCTATAGTCTACACGTATGACCCCCGACCATGGCAGATAAATTAGACAGTGATATACATAAGCACAACACTACACTTAAGTACTCGGTAATCGTACTCGGTACTCGGTATCGAAGGTATATACATGTGGTACTCGTACTCGGTATCGGTACTCGCTTCAAAACCTGGTATCGTCCCATCACTAATTCTGAGCATAATTATGTAACAGATGGACTAAAACTTAGTATCCTATAACATTTACAAATAAACAAGGAATAAACCAAAAAAGCAAGAGCCTACATTATGAGCCTTCTAGCAAGGAACCAGTATTTCCTCCCATGTCGGTCGGTGCCAATTGGATCATGTCTCAGATATTGACCATTTGTCTCCTGCTCTGATTCACAGTTGGAAACACCATTAAGTTTGTGAGCAACACAAATACCACACTGCCACTCATCCTCTGGAACCTGAAACAAATGCACAAGTTTGGGTTTTAGGTTTGAAAAGCAATAATTAGGAAGGGAAACAGAAGGACAAAACAATTATACTGCTACAATGCTGTTTGGGGTTTACAACAACATGACAATTTATTTATTTTTCGGTATACAAGAGGTGTTTAGAAACTGAATAGATAATGCTTAATATTTTTAAAAAATCATTTAACCCAGGGGGTGCACAACCTGAGGATGTAAGGCTGCAGAGACAAGTTTAGACCGCAGTTAACATGTACGCTAAAATATATATGCTGGCGGCCATGAGATAAGTAAAACTTTGAAACTTGTAGATTTGGATTTTTCAAAACTGCTCTAAATAGATTTTGTGGTACTAAAAGAGAGTTTTACCAGCCTAGTAGCCGTATATGCCTGACCTTTTGTGCGTCTATTGTGTCTGAACAATGCAAAAAAGCACCACATGTGTCACAATATAGATGTAGATAAACCTATTTCTTTACATCACTATTTTGTAAAATAAAAACAAGTATATGTACATTTGGGGACCGTTGGTGAAAAAATTATCTGCTCTGTGGCCTTCATAGGGGCAAGGCTGTGCACCATTGATCTAACCTTTTTTTAATTTGACATAAAGGTTTCATGATAAAAGCATACCTCTTTCAAAGGTGGATTGCAACAAGCAAGGTGGTAGACGGCCGGACAAGTTTCACAGCATAGCAGATCACCGAGACGATGACAAACTCTGCAATGATCATCGTAGTGTATAGTTCCGTCCATCATTAACTCATCGCGAATTTTGGTAGATGAAAGATATAGATTGGTAAGAAATTGCAGCACCTAAAAAGTTAGCGTTTAGAAATTTAGTCATTTTTTTTCCTTAACAATGTAGGCTATTTGATTTATTGCCAAGTTATCTTTTTAAATAAATTTTTCTGCAACAATTTTATGCCAATGCATCAATCAAAATTTATTCATTTATATTGAAACACAATAAGGTCACAAACTGGTGAAATATAAAATTAACCACTACACTAACCTCGAGCTTTTGTTGTGGTTCCACAGAGGGAAAATCTTTGTTCTCAACAACTGGCAAAATGTACTTAAACTCCGGCGAACTCTCGACGAAATACCGCAGAACCTCTGGCCATGTTAAATAGTCCATGAAGTAGAATGCAATATTGTATGCATCTTTCTGATCTTGCGGAACAAATGTTGTGCCCAAGTGTTCATCTTCTTTTATCAATGCCTTCAGCAAGGCTATGTGACACTGGAATAAATAAAAGCAACATATATATGCTTCAGAAGCAACAAAAAAATTTCAATGCAGTAAAAAATACACCACGACAGAAAATGTGGCAGTTGGAATGAATTTGACTAAGGGTAGTTTTTGACGAGAACCTAATGTCCATTAAACTTCAGTTTTACAAACCAAACCACAAAAATGATTGGTGGCAAAGATGTTTTTAAGTAGGAATAGTCAAAGCTGGTTAAGATCAAAGAGGTTATTTAAAACACAAATTGATGGTTTTAGTTGTTTCAAAATTCAGATTTGGCATCAAGCTGTCAAAACACTCCTGTAATATATACACCATGCACAAACACATTATACTTGTTTAATTCCTGTTTTTACTTTTGGATTTTGACCAGTTTCTTTTATAATTTGTTAATTTCAACTTACTTCGTTTAGTACAACAGTGGTTTCTGTTGAAGCAATTGCGGCACAAAAATCTTCAAACAGCATTGGTGACAAACGTAAGGTATTCCGAAAATGTCTCAAAACCTGCAAATACAATATACACATTTTTATTTGCCATTTACCACTTATTAAAGACCAGATTGTTTAGCTACAACATAAGGATAGTATAACATCCAACTAAACCATATCCATGGCAATGTAATATTAATCTGTAATTCAGCTAAGGTGGCTAGAACTAGGTAACAATGCAATGAATCTAGCTTTTAGAGTTCGGACTTTCAGTGATTCTTATCTGATGATACAGTAGTGTACCATGAGAAATCTCCAAGTGTATAGGGATAAATTCGCTATTTATAAATTCCAACATTCTCTGTTGTTTAAGTAATTGATGATGAAATGCTGTTGTGCATGACAATGTGTCAAGGCTCATATTTCTTATTTGTCATAAAAAAGCATCAACCACAATAAAGTTGGAAACTAACATTATTTTAACTACTTTTGTTATGTTTACCTGGAAAGTGTGCAGGGGAATGGAATTCAAAAAAGTTTTAGAACCACTGGTTTAGACAAACAACACAAATCCGTACAAAATTGTCTAACAGTGTTGCCGATTAAACAATTTTTAGCAATACGCATTTACTGAATGTAAACATATAAATATATTTTGCCCAAAAATCTAAAAGTCCTTTGGCTTTGATGGCAGAACATTTTAGTGTAATAAAAAAACAACTTTTATACTATCAGCATCATTTTTTTCCCTTTTGTAATACAAAGACACTGCTTAAAGTTGTTTCTTTTTGTCCTCCTACCATTTATTTAAGGTTGTGCTTACCTCGTACACCGCAAGGGCAGGCATCACTAACTTCCGATCTATCAGCAAATCGTCAGATGACTCTGGCAACTCAAGTTTCGGAATTTCAGTTTCTTCGATAGTTTCATCTTCATCCAACCAAGCAGACGACTCAAAAACTGATAACTTATCTGAAATATATGTTGTTCGAAGCTAGTTTGGCAAAATTTATGCACTCAAATTGACATATTAAACTACTATATTCACCTTCCACTGACGATACATCATCATCATCATTGTCAAGGAAATGATCTTCATCAGATAAAGAGCCGTACGAAATTGAGTCTTTTGCTTCGGTTTCAGATCCACTGTCCTGTTAATAGATATGATTTTTTCTGGTAAATACAATCGGGTACAATATTTTTGACAATCATAGCCATCATCTTGCAGATAGGTAATGTATTTAGAACAGTGATTCTCAACTGCGACTCTCAGGACTACATGTGGCTCCCAACTACTTATTTTGTGGCTTTCAGCAGACCTCAGAAAACCACTAAATATTATTATTACCATAAAAGCTTTTGATGTTTTGAAATATATATACTATTTTTAAAAGTTTACAATGCAGCATATTTTACCATTATTCAACCCAATCAATCTATTATCAAGAGCTTAATGCAGCTATTTAGACTCTTGTTGTTTTGGTGTTACATTTTTCTTTTTTTGTGGCTTCTTACAGACTTGAAAAACAACCATTTGGCCCCGACAATAAAAAAGGTTGAGAACCACTGATTTAGATATTAGGTTTTATGCAATAGTATTTTGGATAATCAAAGCCAAAAAAAATTCTGCAACTTACTTCAACACCGTACTGTTGGTGAAAACTTAAATAGTGGCATATCCCAAATGAAAAATCTAATTTGCCTGATATAAAATCAGCTTCTTAAACATTTGTACATAAATATCATGTAAAAGATTTTAAACTTTAATTTGGATCTGTTACAAAATTAGTCTTAGCTTAGCAGACAATCTATATTTGGCTTTTCCTGACAAAAAACAATCGCTGACACAAAAGTGACAAAACTAATAACTTACATCTTCATCTGGAGTTATGTAATCAACTTCGAATTCGTCGTCTTTTTCCAGCACCATCTTAAACTGTTTTGGTTTATCCAATCGTGGCCTCCCTTTCTTTTTCTTTTTCACAGTAGTAAGATTAGGGTAAGGGTTTTTCCTTGGTCTTCCACGTTTTGCTCCAGTGGAAGTTCCACTATTTCCAATAACTGATGATCCATGGGATTGAGGTGTAGACGCCCGACTGCTATTACCACTGTAAACCATCACTTTATGTCAACAAAATAACTAACTACAAAAAATCTAATATAAAGTCTGAAAGAAATTTGCAACAAGTGAATTATTTCATTTTAGTTTGCATGACAAAACATGTCAACAAATCCAGCAGTTAAGAATTAAAAATAGCTGGTAGTAAATTTTTGTGTCATTTACTACTGAAGTGTTATTTGTAATTAACAGTGCTAATTTAAACTTCATGTTTTATTTTATTTTTAAACTTTAGGATATTTTCTTTCAAAAGCATTAAATCTCATTAAGTTTATCCCAACATTTGAACCAATTTCAGGGATGTTTCAGCAGGCTAAAACATGACAAAGAAACCACACACACACCACGCCATTGTACCGTTCAAAAACGCATCACTATTTTCTCAAAAAAAGTTTTTCAATGAAAACAGTCATCAAAAAAGTATATTTACGTTTTACACACATGATACGCATGATTGGTCACATTATACAGTTTGTCCGCGGACACACAAATACCTGGACTCTTTCGCGGTCGAAGCGACCCAGCCGTCGGAATTGCTCAGTTTTCGCAGTTCCAGTCGAAGGCGTCCGTCAGCCGGTTCATTCGCCATTAAATCGTCCAAATACTTTTTATGTCGCGGCATTTTTGCCACATTCGGTCCGAGGCACGTTGCCCTTCACGCAAAACTCGCGCTGAGTTGCTTCTGTAGCCCCCTAGTGCACGAATGTTCAATTTTTCCCACCAAGCTTTGACCAAATTCACAACAACGCCATGAACTCTTGCGCTGCTCGAGCTGTGGTCACGTGGTAAAAAGTAATTGCATGTTGGCCGAATCGATATCGCGAATCGCGCGTCTGGGTTGGCGCGGATCAACAGCTCGCAACAAGTGAAGCACGTGCACATGTCTGGAAAACTTATATATTTTAAAGAAAATCTTTGATTAAAGTGTGTTATATTTGCCGAATTTATCATAGTATTTTAAAACATATCATACACTTTTTCAAGGCGTTGATTAGAACGCGACAAAATACCAAAATGGCTGCCGTAGGGACGATGTACAGCTGTCAAGCTCATTTCAAATACACTCCTGAAAATGTAGAAATACCCGATGTAATGTTCAAAGCACCAACATATCTTATACAAGATGATTTAAATGTAAATATTACTGTTGTTTTTATTTAGCTCACTTTTAAGAACCTACAAAACGCCCGTTTTTAACAATAAAACAAACTTGTTAAATATTTTGATTTTTTCCATTCGTGTGGTTGTGTTGCCTTTCAAATGAGTTATTGCTGATTATTGATGTGATGTACAATTTCAGAAATATTTTGACAGACTTTCTTAAGAGACATATTTGCAATAACCCATCCTTGCTAATGTATTTGAATATTTAAATATGGTGCTTTTAAGTAAATAGTAGGTTAAGAAGTTTATCTCTAAAATATAATTGGTGTTGTTTAAAAATGATTTAAATGAGCATTGTTCTTAGGTTCAAGTCAGTGATGAACTGAAGAGATTAAAGCGGAGACAAGATCAGCTTTTGCAAGATCTCGATGTGCTTATTAAGAAAGTTACAGACAGTAATGGGGTCATTGAAACAAATCGACCAAAGGTTGCTCCAAAACAAGCCAAAACTGTGCAGGTAACAATGCCATATATTCTGTCATGTTGTATGTTTTAAATGTCTTATAAGACTTATATTCTTTAGAAAAACGCATTGAATGTTTTATTTGCCATATGAGAACAAGTAATATGTTTTGAATGGCTGTTTTACTCCTAGAGATCCAGTGATACAGTAGAAGATATTGTTATTCATGTTGATCCAAATGATCCACCTCATTCACTGAAGTTTATTCTTTCCATGCTAAGAAAAAAAGTGAGGCGTACTTAAATAATGTATAGTTTAGATAGCAGTATTTTTTTAAGATGTGAGTTTGAATTATTGTATTCTGTGATTTTTAACTTACTTCAAACAAATTAGTTTTTCTGTGATCTGGTTATTATTTAAATTAATAAAAAACATTTTTCTAGAGCAATGTAGCATTGAAGGTTCATTGTCATTCTTCGCTGATGAATTCATGTTCAGTTGACCAGAGTTTTAAGACTGAAGATTGTGCAAGAAACAAACAAAAACTGATTATCACAGTCATATGGAAGAAAGGTGACATCTAGACAAAAAAATACAACAACCATTAAATGCTGGATTTTTTTGCATGATACATGTGTATTGTTTTGTTTTTTTTGTTTAGTTTAATTGTTCATGAAAGTTTTGTGTCTTTGTTTTTAGTTTCCAATGGTCTGCTGGTTTTGACAAGTCCATCATCAAACATACCAATTCAGGGGGAAGCCAATCTCGCCCGTTTGCTGGGACGTTTCCTTAAAACTTATGACAGCGGCCAAGAAACGCTAACACAGACATTAATGATGGATTCCTGCCTTGATGCCTGCGATGTTATATCATTACCAAATGTTAAGCAACAACAAAAATCGGAAGCCCTTGAAAGCCTTAACATATTGCTTGGCAAGCAGAAATGGTTCGGCGGTAAAGAACCTTCCTTGGCTGACGCAGTTGTGTTATCGGTTTTAAAGAAATATGGACAGTTTTCCAAACATGCCTCCCTGAAACAGTGGTTTCAAAATGGTCAAAAATTCATTGAGTAATGTTGTGTTTTTGTGAAAAGTGCAAACGTTTTCATCTGGCATTGGAATATTTTTGGTTTGATTTTCATTGATTGCACAAGATAGTCCATTAAAACAAGACACAGCACATAAATGTGTTTTATTATTGATAAACTATCTCTACTATAGAAATTACACTTGTACCAACGTAAAAATCAGTGGCATTCACACAAAAACTGCAGGGCACTATTCAATGTAAGACACAAATGGAATTCAAAACTATTAAGATTCTTTTGATGAGGAACGATGTTGCATAAGACAAAAAGCACATGTCAAAATGTTTCAGACAAATATGTAAGTGGTAGCACTAAGCAAGACACAAATGGTTTACAAACACAGTTCTGGTGTGTAGGATGGAAATGTGTTCGATAATGGACTGACATTAACAGTAAAGTTTGAAAAAAAATGACATGATCATGAACATTTGATTGCAAACAGTTAATTGATATAAAAGTGCAACTGCAAAAAATGGTGTGATTAAATATAAAACTTCTTACACACAAATAGGCCATGATTAGCACACAAAAAAACAAGTTATTTGCACACAGAATTAGGACTGAGTTTTTAGGTTAACTCAATGTCGTACTATTGCTGGGCCAAGTACCACCAAAAAAGTTATTAAGACAAGTTATTTTTACACCTCAATGTTATACTGTTGATATACATCATGAATTAAGCTGGTCACTTTCCCCATGTTACTGCTATAAACCAGGCCTTGTTCAATTACAGCCTTTTCTGCTGTTTGTTCCCAGTGAGTATCACCAGATGCTTTCAAAGCCTGTAGATTGGCTTCTCCAATCATACTTACTTTAAAATTTTCAAATGATGGAATCATCTTCAGTCCCATCCTAAAATAGTATTGTACCTTTAATCATTTACTTATTTATTGTTCAGAAGTAGCAGATACTAAAAAAGGATCGGAACCAGTGGTGGAATTCAGCCGGTTCACACCCATTCTATAGAACCGTCTCACGAAATTTTATGAGCTCAGCGAACCGGTTGCATCACTGGTTACTGTCAATGAGCTATTTGTAACACAACCAGCTGAAAAATAAGATTTTTGTTATAGAACCGGCTGACGAAAAATTGAATCCCACCACTGATCAGCACTAACAAAAACACAATTGTGATTTTCATTGTTTTCTCTGAATGGCATAAAAATGGCATGAAATTCGATAGAAAGTTTATTGTTAGGTAAAATACCTCACTGTGCCACTCTTTAGATTTGGTCCAATTTAAACAATCTGAATGCATTACCTTTTTATCATGCACTTAAACATAGTCCTTGGGGCTTATGTTTCTACCCTGGTACAAAAAATGCCCAAACGGTTTGTTGACGCAAGAACCCTTTATTACACGTAGCAATGTCCTGTCATGCGTCACAATAGGATAGTTTACAGCATTTTGTGTTGTTTCATTGTCATGTTTTAAAACATTGAAAACAAAAATTATAGTTGTCATTAAAACGTTCGCGGGCCAACAAAACTATCTCGCGGGCCACAATTGGCCCACGGTCCAGCGGTTGGACCACGCTGATTTAGAATATGCCAGCCTTATTGAAGGTGTTTCACTGTAACAATCCGCAACCAAGCATTCCTATATAACGAGGCGTAGACTAGAAAATCTAGCAAATGAGCTACACAGGCTTGGCAGTAAGCCTGTCAAAAGTTGAACCACAAATCACATGGCAAGCAATGATGCTTGTGATTTTTGAAGAGCGTGAGTGTCCTGTTGTAGGTGCAAATCCCACCACAGGCTTGATTTTTCTAGCTTATGTATACCATATGGGAATGTAATTTGGTATTACTGGGTTTCGGTAATGTGACTGTGTAAAAACAGATTATATTGAAATTGTGCTCACAACCGGTAGTGGGATTCAAATTTGTTGTCAGCCAGTTCTATCACAAAAGTCATATTTTTTAGCCGGTTCTGTCAGAAATAGTCCATTGACAGTAACCAGTAATAATAATCGGTTCGCTGATCTCATAAAATTTTGTAAGACGGTTCTATAGAACCGGTGCGGACCGGCTGAATCCCACCACTGCTCACAACCACCTGTTTCAAAGGACACAGCAGTTTATGAGCATAGTACAGTTAAATACTTACTTGAATAATCTCTGCACCATCCAGTTGTGGTGCTTTGCCAAAAACTTTGTGTACGAAGACACAAGTGAGGTTGAGGTGTCGCCTCTTGTGTCGCTGTCCTCAGACAAACAGTTGTTGAGAAAATGACACATCACTCGAAGACCGCGGGTTAACCATAGCAAGGCTTGTGTGCCTGTATCAGGTCCTGTGTGCTGGTTGGCAACTATTTCCTTGCTTAATATGTCCTGAAATATATATAACAATTAGATTTAGGACGATCAAAAAACACTTAGCTCAAATGACTGTATTTTTTGCTGGGTTTGGACCCTCCAATAACTCTACTGTTTTTACATTCACAAGGCAAGTTTTGTTTATGTGTGATACCTCACAAGTTATAGGGCCCTACCAACATCAACACAAGTTTATCTTCTTAGCATTGCAGTGAGTTGTTTACAGGCCTATTGTGCAGTTAACTACTGTTGATTTATGGCCTGTGAAAACATAACTTGAGTATATAAGTGTAGCCATTTATTATTGGTACCAGTTTTATCATAACACTATCTTTCCAAACAGGAAACAAGTTCTCACTTGCTGATTACACAATAAGGATGTAATCAATTTCCTGCTTTCCAAAGAGGAAAGTTAATAAAAACAAACAAATTACTGTTGTGTACATACTGTTAAAACTATGCTTGGTAAACGATTTTTTGTAATTAAACTAGCCCAATTGCTTTTATCAGTATTTTTGCATTTGCGGTGTGTCAGTTTTTATGCTTCAATGAAGTTTTATGCAGTTATGTGTACATGTGCAGTTTTTATGCCGTTATATATACACATATATTTCTACATACTGGCTTGTATTTTTATGCACAGAATATTGAAAGCTAAAATGTGTAAGTTATATTTTTATTATAGCTTTGCTAAAGCTAATTTTACCCACCTGTAAGTATTTGTATCCAGGGACAGAATTAATTACTTTCGTTATTTTGTCTATGTTGCCTTGAATGTCAGTCTTTAGGGGGCCCATCAATGTCCCAGCAAACCTTTCAAAGAATTCCATGTAACACTGACAAGCATCCAAAAACAATTCAGTAGGAATTAGGGGCTGATTTTCTGACTTTACAAGACCCGACATAACATCTCCAAAGTCTGTCACGCAGGATGTGAAAAAAGTGGATAACTCCCTTGATTTCTCATCAGATGATGGAGGTGAACTTTGGTCCAGATTTTGATGATCTGGTTCACTGTGTTCGGATGGAATACCATCATCAATTTCCTGTCCTCTATCTGTTGAGTCCATAGGTTCAGCCAGCATCTGCTTGCAATCAGTCATTAAATCGGAAAGAGCGGCAACGGCTGATTCAACTTGTTGTATTCTCTCATCTATGTGTGTGGAACTGTGTTGGCCTTCTAAGCATTGCTGGAGCTGTCGTATCTAAACCACAAAGCAATGGTTAGCACGATGCAAATACTTATAATACACAATGATAAATCCTTCTGTTCATTTTTTTCCTGCAACAATAAATGTAATTTGACACAATAGGGCAATAATTAATATCCTGGCCATCCATAGATGCAGACAATTCAATTGTCACACACAGCCTACTTCAACTGAACCACAGAAACTGGCCGAGCAATTCTTATAATTTGATTATTGCAATTCCCAATTTAAACTTTATGCAACAAGCAAAACAACATTTATTTCCAGATTTAAAAAACAACAAGTCAGCTACTATTGATGTAATAGATCAGGGGTGGCACTAAATACCGCATGTGACCGCATGTGACCGCATGTGACCGCATGTGACCGCATGTGATTCCTCTTAAAATACACCATGTTATGTGAAATGTAAGAATTCCAGCCCCATTAGGGGTAAAATAGACCAGATTTTAGATTGATTTTAATTTCAAACCTTCACCCAACCCTAATAGCTCTAACCGTCAGCGCTTTCAAAAGTCCGCAAAATTATTTTTTGGTAAAAGCATATTTAAGTCCTTCACAGATTCCTGCCGTGCGATAACATGCGGTCACATGCGGTAGCATGCGGTATACCATGCGGTCACATGCGGCCACATGCGGCCACATGCGGCCACATGCGGCCACATGCGGTATTTAGTACCACCGATAGATCAGCACCTTTTAACCAACACATGAATATCTCCGTGCTTGTGGTACAGCAGGTAAAAATGTAAACTTTTTTATTTACATTTTTTAATGAAATAAATAGTAGCGGCTGCAGAGAGAAGGTTAAAACACATCAATCCTTTAAACAATTCATATAATATACAAATAACTGCACAACACAGTATTGTCTATAAAATAAAACACATTTGTCACAATTTTTTCTATTAAGTGGACTGAGAAACATTGGTTTATGGTTTACAGTAAAGCAGTGCTGTAAATTTTATAAGAACACTCTTAAATAAATAAATTTAATAAGAACACTCTTAAATAAATAAATTTAATAAGAACACGCTTTATTTGTAAACATACGTTTTCAATTGTTTTCTCACACTGGTTGGATAATTGGGACATATTGTTTTCTTCATCGGTGTTGTTTACGTTCACAAAACTGGATGTGTCACTTGTCAAAAGCAAATTGTTCATACTCCCATTCCCTTAAAATTATTTAAAAACACAATTACATTTAAGTATTAAAAAACACACAATTACATTTAAAACATTGTGGAAACAAAATCTTTATGTAATACTTTTATGTGTTGATTAACATAACAAATTCAACCATATATTAAGCTTAAGATAAAATATTTGAGCATCTGCTGAACATAAATAAGCTAGTTACATTAGTTATGTTCTAATTGCCATTTTGAATAAGAAATGTTGTTTTGATATCAATTTAGCAACATTTCATACCTGAATCATTTGCTGTGTCCAGGTTTTCCTTGATCGGTTCAAAATGAATTGATCCATTGAGTGAAGAGGGACCTTGTTGGTCGTCTGCGACCAAGTTCTGGTCATAAGATAACAGTCGACTGGAACTCTCTACAGAGGTGCTTCTTGAAAAGGAACCGAGGGACGATGTGTCCAGCAAACATGCCTTGGCTGAACCTTTCAATTAATTTTAGTCATAAAAAATAAAAATTATATTATGTCCAGTTTATACACATGTTAGCTTTACCTGTGGTTGCTAATCAAACTTTCACAACAGTAACTGTTTTGTTTACCTTTTTGGTGTTCTACATATAGTATTACTTAAAAAATTTGTTGCATAACAAGTGCAAATGTTACATATATATGACTGAAAAAAAAAAACTGTTCAGGCAACTAAACTCTACCAAGTGCTTTAATCCATTGATGCCTCTCTGGGGTTGACTCAGTGCGTAAATGCCATACTTTTGACTCGACTGGCATTCGTAATTCCCATTGTGCTGGAGAATGCGGATCAACAACTATTTCACATAATCCCATGTTTAATGTTTCCTTTGCCGGTTGATTTTTGTCTCGCTCACTCTACAAAAAAAAGAAGAAATAGATTTTTAATAGTAGGGAAAACAAACATGTGACCTGCAGGCCCACTTACACCTGCCAAGGGTATATTAAACACCAAGTAGGTATATGCATTTGATTGGATAAAGCTGTTAGATTAATTTATCGATATAATAGAGAAATCAAACTAGAATTGGGCCGAAACAAATGGCACACAAGATAAGTTTTTTACAAACTTATCAATGGAAACATAAAGACCAAGGTCAACAGCTAAAAGGTTGTGCACCATTTGTTTGGGCCCAAGTCCAGATTTGATTTCTCTATTATATTGATAAATTCTAATCTAACCAAGGTCAAAAGTGAAAATGTTGTGCACCCCTAATCTGGGGCCTAGGCTAAACATAATCAACTGGTAGGACTCCAGTCTGCAGAGTATGGCAGCTGCACACGTAATTTAGTTTTAGAAAAATTTGGCACATGGAATTTTCCGTGTTGCACACAGATATTTTGCAACAAAGGCATTAATTATCTTGTGTTAAACTCTATCGCTTGCTTTGCGCCTGCTGAAATTGGTCTTGCACGCAAATTTACAGGTCGTGCACAGGCACTCGCGAGAGATATAGGTCCTGCATGCGCGAGATCTCGTCGGGAATTGTCATGTTCTGCAAACTGGGTAGGCTGATTAAATAACGCTAAAAAGTTAAAATCAATGTAAAAATCGATAAATGTAGTTGTTTAAATGGCCTGAAAATTGTTGAAATGTGTCCAGTATTTTAAGTATTGAGAGCATAGTGCATGCACCAATGTCATTACTAACTACATAATACAAATTTCAATGCTTTACTTGTACTTACTTTTGTGTTGTAATAACATATGGATCCATTTTGTAGTACAAAGTACTTTTGTGTCCATCCACTAATGTAACCATGCCATTTATATAGTTGTCCTTCCATCTTAATGTTGTGTGGAAAAATAATCTTATTTACCTTTCCATACACGTCTTCCAACAACTTTTGTCGAAACTATTGAGGTATAACTTTTAATACTGCAAAAACGACACAACACTAGTATATTACATTGACATATTTTAGATAAACACAAAAACAAAAACGTTTGTTGGGTTTGCAACAAAAAGAAAACAAAAAAACAAGGTAATCAACTGACAAATGCATAGCATGATAAATATCCCTGTGAAAAACTAAACGCTCTTGATTATGCATTCAAACGATTTTTTTCGATTCTTGAACGCATTGTGCCTTTTTCTCTTTTCTCTCCCTTCACTTCTTTGCGTTTTTGCACGATATTAACAGAAAATGGGAAAGCCAGGAACACTGAGCCTTCTTAAAATTTGCCAGTTTTATAACCTCCAATGTTAAACGTTTCTTGGGACAAAAAATTTGTTTGTGCATTTAATCAACCGCAACAAACATGGGTAATTCCCTACCATGCATCCAAATCTTTTGTCAGTTTTCTTCCCGCAAATAACACTTTTACGGTCCATACAGAAACTGTTTGGAACGTTTTCCGGTTCAAACAGGGCCGCAGTTATGGTGTTTATGTGCCAATCTGATAGTTACTTGACACATTTCAAGACCACAGTGGTCGCATGCCAGCCGACCGAGTGCAAAATTGATGCTGGAAACGGAAAACTTCAAAAGATTAAAGGGTAAACAAGTTTTGTGTTAAATAAAAATATTTTTGGGTACAGACTATTACAAAAATAAAGTTGTTCCTAAGATTATTACATTGGTCTATATTGTATGTTGTTGTAGTGATACGGATAATTTTCCTGTAAATGTTAACAAATATAATTTTGACTTGAAGGTTTAATGTTGAGTTGGAAGACACAATCTTATTCCCAGAAGGTGGTGGGCAACCTGACGACAGAGGGAAGATAAACGAACATGAAGTAAAACGAGTCATAAGAAAGGCTGACAAGGTATACATTGGTCGTTCAAATACATAACTGTTTTGGGAACTGTATCTTATACCATCAGGGATGCAACATGAAATAGTGGTTGTTTCTGCCACTGTGTAGAACAAACTTAATCATGTTTTTCTTAAAACAAAATATATTAACCCCATCACTTAATGCTTTATTACACAGTGTATCTGCAGTTTCTGCATCACATTCAGCCATCATCCTTCAAATGTGCCCTTTTCTGTTTTGCGCTCCATAACAATTGTGCAACTATTCCTGGCTTGGTGATTGTTTTAGTGCTTTTGTGTCACCATTTTCACCAAGTAAAATAAACTCAACTCAACCTTAAGAAATTGTTAGTCCAGTATTAACCACCTTAATAATTACCAAACACATGCATAAAATCCCTAAAATATACCTTAGCTTGTGGCAGTATTTAGTAGGTTTGAGGAATCTACACCTAATTTAAGTAAAATGACTTCGACTCCTTTTCAAAAAACAAAAGCTGCTAAAATTACTCCGACTTCACCTAAAAGTGTGCAACTCTTTTGACTCCAAAACCCTGATATCTAGACTTATTTTCTGCTTGTTACTTTAACATTAATTAATGCTGAATGACATTTTACAATCTGCATTTTCTACTTCTTATTGTAGGCGTTACATTTTATTGAAAAAGAAATAGAAGTAGGACAAATTGTTGATGTGGATGTTGATTGGAAAAGAAGGTTTGACCACATGCAGCAGCACAGGTGTCGATATGCAATAACTTCTAGTTTATTCACACAATCCTGATGATATTCTATATATATTGCCTGCAGTGCTCAGCATCTAATAACTGCAATTGCTGACCATGAATATGGATACAAGACAACATCATGGGATTTGGGAAAATCTGTTTCATTTATTGAGCTGGACACACCAAATATTAGTGAAGAACAAAGGCAGAACATTGAAAAGTTTGTGTTTTTATGCTTTGTAGAATATTAGAACCCATTGCTTGCTGGATTATTTGTACCTTGTGCAACCGACATTTAATTATTCTCTTGTATTATGAATGGTTTTATGGGATAAAAAGTGGTAAAAGACAAACTGCAAACCTTGTAATAGATGCTACGAGTTTTAAACTTCTACTCTTTAATTTGATAAAAAAGTAAATTCAATCGCTCTAAACTATCAACTAATCTGTTATTTTGATAAATATCCAGTTAGCTTTTTTAAAACTGTTCCCAATTAGACAGGATAGCTACAGAAGCCCTCTTTACATATTTTTTTTAGACTGACAAACAAAGCTATACAGGACAGTGTAGCAGTTCAAGTACATGTCACACAAGTTGGTTCACCATTATTAAAATCTGTGAGAGCGCGAGGTTTACCTGAAGATCATGTTGGTGATGTCAGGTATTGTGTCTTTTTGTTGCTACAAATTGTTGTAAGTGATGCATTTTAGTCCTGTGTCATGTTTGTGCTTATATTTCTGTGGATGTAAAGCTGAATGTGTTCAACAAGTTTTGAAAATTGTTATTGTTAAGAAAAATGTTAAGTGTTTTGAATTTGCAGAATCGTTGATATGCAAGGGATCGACGCAAACATGTGCTGTGGAACTCATGTTTCTAACTTATCACATCTACAGTGTATCAAGCTGCTCTCCGTTGAAAAGGGGAAAAAAGGAAAGACAAATTTGTTTTTTCTGGCAGGTGACCGCATTCTTGCCTACAACGGAAAATGTTACAACACAGAGAAGGAACTCACCAAATTACTTAAGGTACCCAAACTGATACAAAGTTATCTTAACTGACACAAATCGATCTTTGTTTCAGCTGTAATAAATAAATCTAACCATTTATTTTTTAATTAATTCAAGTTTTCTTTACAATGACAGTTGATCAAAATCGGTATTCATTATGTAGAACACAAGTTGTTAAAGTTGATTGTTTCTATATTGTCTTGTGTTTATATTTTTTAGCTATATCAGAAAGCTAGTGACCTCTAAAACACATCATATTAACTACAGGCATCAATACTAAGTGTGCTTTTATATGTTTGCTGCCTGTACGAAAAAAGAAATAATGTAATAAATAAAACTCCATGAGTTTAATGGTGAAAATAACGACCCAAATAGACGTAAAAAGCGACATGCTTTATTGTTCAAACGTTTCAGCAAATGCTCATGCCATCATCAGTGATATCACTGACCATTAAACTTATGAACAGATCCGTATATAGTGTTCCAAAACTCCATGAATGAAACACATTATCATTTCGGTATAAATTAACAATTTTACTTCCAGTGTGGCCCAGACCAGCATGTTCAAGCTGTGGAAAGATCAATCAAACAGCTGAAGTTAGCACAGAAGAATTGCACAACACTGCTCAGAGATATTGCTGTTCTGGAGGCAAGTCGCTTCAAATTGGCCAGTGAAGATCAAAACAGGTTGGCAACATTACTCTTTACTACACATTGCCTTGTCCAATGGTTTTTAAAGCATGTGGCCAGACTTGGACAACTAGATTTTTTGGTCTTTCGAATTAGATTAGAATTGAAATTAGAGCATCTCAGTTTTTGAACTATATAATTCGACATGGCTAAAATGGGTTCAGAGAGTGCTGGTGTGACCATCATGTCAAGTGGTTCTCAAGCATGACCGTTAAAAAATGGTCTGTTATTTAAACCATTAACCAATTTATTTTGTAGCACAAAAATTGTTAAAAAAAGCTAACTTGTAATTTTATGTTTCTGAGTTATTATGGGTCCCCTTCCCTGAAGGGGACGCATCTTGATTTCACTATGTTTTTGTTTTTTTTCTTGTTTTTCTTTTTTTCTCCGGTGAAGTTTGTCCATGCACTTTTGGCATGAAATCTTTGGTGAATTTGGATGAAACTTTCACAGATGGTAGATATAGTTATGCAGATGTGCCATCTGCTTTGTTTGACTTGATAACCCCAGTATTTACCCCGCTAGACCGCGAAGTGTAAAACGTTTTTGTATGTTGCTGCGCACCACAAACAAAAGATTTCTGTGGTAGAATGGTATAATAAAGGCAACAGAACATATGCTACTTGTGTTTGTGCATTACTAGGTGGGCGTTTTTGCACATGCCAGTTAGAGGGGTGTTAACAGCCTTATGACGTCAGAAGCATTGACGAATGTTGCTTATAGCACATCTAGTGGCCAGAATTTTAAACATTGTCTGAATTGGATACAATTTTACATGACTGTTGATTGGGTCATTGTGATTTCATATTTCATACGTTTGGGTGTTGAACCCCATCAGTTACCCCACTAACCCCTAAAATGGGTCAGTTTGTTAAACGGTGTCGGAATTAGATGAAATTTGGACAGCTTGTAGAATTTGTCATTTATAGGTGTCAATTGTTGTGTTTAACCCTGCTAGAGGGGTATCTAGCCCCCTAAAATGGGTGAATTTTTTAAACATTGTCCGAATTGGATGAAATTTGGACAGCTTATAGAGTGTGCTATTTATAGTTGTTGTTTGTTATGTTCAACCCTGTCCCCCCAACATTTACCCCACTAGCGCCCCAACGAGGTTATTTTTTAAACAATGTCAGAATTAAATGAAATTCAGATAGCTTGTAGAGTGTCCCATTTATAGGTGTAGAATGTTGTGTTTTACCCTGTAGCTCTATCATTTACTCCACTAGCCCCCTACCTGCATGTGAAATTTGCCATTAATAGGAGCCGATTATTGTGTTTTAGCCTATTTTCTCAGTATTTAACACTTTTTTCTCAGATAGACCATAAAATAGAAGAACCTTCAAAAATGTATTAATGGAATGAGTTTAAATAGTTTGTACTCCTTTTAACATATTTATTTATGTAAAGTACCGATCACTGTGTTTGACCTAACAATGCCAAACTTTCTCATTGTTATCTCTTGAAATGCATTATTTACAACTTTGCATGTGTGGGGACCCATGAGTTTCTGCTTGCAGAAACAACCAAGGTTATAAAAGACAGTGGATGATATGGGACCCAATATAAAACTAGAAGGGTGGCTTAGCACATATTGCCCTTGCATATACACTATAACACATATTTTCTACACTAATTTTATATTAGGTCCCATATCATCCATTGTCTTTTATAACCTTGGCTGTTTCTGCAAGCAAAAACTCATGGGTCCCCCACACATGCAAAGTTGTAAATAATACATTTCAAGAGATAACCATGAGAAAGTCGGGTGTTGTAAGGTAAAACACAGTGATCGGTACTGTGCCTGAATAAATATGCTATATGGAGAACAAACTATTCAAATTCAGTCCATTTATACATTTTTGAAGGTTTTTCTATTTTATGGTCTATCTGAGAAAAAAAGTGTTAAACAGTGAGAAAATAGGCTAAAACACAACAATCAGCTCCTATAACACAAATCAGCGCGAATTGCACGTGACTGTTGGGGGCTAGTGGAGTAAATGATAGAGCTACAGGGTTGAACCCAACAATTAACACCTATAAATATTGCACTGTACAAGCTCTCCAAATTTCATTTAATTCAGACATAGTTTGAAAAATTGACCCATTTTGGGGGGCTAGTGGGGTAAATGCTGGGGCAACAGGGTAAAACACAACATTATACACCTATAAATGCACACTCTACAAGCTGTCCAAATTTCATTTAATTCTGACATTGTTAAAAAATTGACCCATTTTGGGGGGCTAGTGGGGTAAATGTTGGGGCGACAAAGTTGAACATAACAAACAACAACTATAAGTAGCACACTCTATAAGCTGTCCAAATTTCATCCAATTCGGACAATGTTTAACAAATTCACCCTTTTAGGGGGCTAGAGGGGTAAATATTGGGGCTACAGGGTTAAACACAACAATTGAAACCTAAAAATGACAAATTATACAAGCTGTCAAAATTTCATCTAATTCCGACAGCGTTTAAAACACTCACCCATTTTAGGGGTTAGTGGGGTAACTGATGGGGTTTAAAACCCAAAAGTATAAAATATGAAACCACAATGACCCAATCAACAGTCATGTAAAATTTTATCCAATTCTGACAATGTTTAACATTTTGACCACTAGAGGTGTTATTAGCAACATTCGTCAATGCTTCTGACGTCATAAGGCTGTTAAGTGTCAACTGCAAAACATCCTCGAACAAACCCACAAACACTGGTAACAAATGTCTGGTTGCCTTTATAACACCTCAGAAAACTAACATTTGTGGTGCGCACCAACAACATTTTACAGTTTGATGGCTAGCAGAAAACTAACGTTTGTGGTGCGCACCAACAACATTTTACATTTTGGGGGCTAGCGGGGTAAATACTGGGGTTGTCATGACAAACGAAGCAGATGGCACATCTGCACAACCATATCTACCATCTGTGAAAGTTTCATCTAAATTCACCAAAGATTTCATGGCAAAATGGGGTGGACAAACTTCAGGGAAGAAAAAAAAAAAAAAAGAAAAAAAAAGAAAAAAAAAAAAAGAAATCGAGTAAAATCAAAATGTGTCCCCTTCAGGGAAGGGGACCCATAATAAGTGTAGGAAATATATTAATGTTTTAAATAGGTTATAGTGTATATGCAAGGGAAATATGTGCTAAGCCACCCTTCTAGTTGCTTTTATGCTTTTTATGACAGATAAGAATGCTAGGCTGTGTTTAGTCATCAGGTTCTAAAACACAATAATATTTTTGCACTAAGGAATATTTCGCAGCACACTTCTGTCATGTTTGAAAATCACAGTTCTTGTTATAATAATTGTAACCGGTTTTACTTTATTTTTTAGATTGTTGGTGTTGCACAGAAAGGAAGGAAACAATGAATTCATGAACATAATATCAAATGAACTACCTGATACTGTAAGCCTTATTTTTAAAATTGTAGCATAATTTGGGCTTCATTGATATCATATGAAGCAGTATTAAAAAATTCTTTAAATCCGTCTGGGGAAAACTTTTTAATGAATCAATCATTAAGTTCTCAAATGTAGTTATGTTTGTGTGCGTTGTCATTTCCATCACATCTGATTAAACATGTAAAAGCAATAAGCCAGTAAATGATAAGCTGCAGACAGTGCACACTATTTCAACTCATAAGGTCTCATGAGTGTAGCAGGTGCAGCTACATGAGCCAATACGGCCTATCTCTCGTCACCAGCTGCACTGATGAGACGTTATGGGTTAAAACAGTGTTTGCAGCTGATCAAAAATGTTTCCATAAAACCCTTATTTGTTTTTAAGGATTGAAAACTGAAAAAAAGAGATTTAATCAATTATATTTAGGCTTATCTCTTTCTTACTGTGGGCGATGAAAAAGGAGAGGGAATGTTTCTGCTTAAGGGCCCAGGAACATTTATCGAGAACTGTGGTGAAAAAGTCGCTGAGGCTATTTGTGGCAAAGGACTGGCGAAGGGCACAAAAATGCAAGGAAAAGCAGAAAAACTGCAACGCAAAGACCAAGCTTTGCTTACAATCAAAGAATATATTTCAAAGCAAGAATCTTGACCAAGTAGATCTTGTGGAATAGATCAAATTTGTTAATATATATCAACATAACATATTGACTTTCATGCAGGAAGGCTTAATGATTCTCTTTGTATATGTTGTCATATTAAATGCCCTATCATTGTATTTAAGTAGTTGTGGTGCATTAAAGTTCACAATTGTTTACTTCAGACCTTCTGCTACTGGTAAAAACACAACTGACAGTATAAAGATAGATTCAACAATATAGAGTCAAAATATATATTCAAGCTGTTTTAGTCTCAGCACACCAATGTCTGCTTTTAGGTTTGTATGCAAATAAAACATCACAATAGCAGGAAACATATGAAGGGTCAGAAATAAAACAAGCAAAAAAAAAACTTTACGCATTTAGAAACTAGTATACAGGGGGGAAAATGCACACTTAACAACAATTTCATTTGAACCAATTTTGTTTTCAAAATACAGCACATATTTGACACTTTTCAAACACAACCTTTTTTCAGTAATCTCAAAAAGAGGTAAAACATTGATCAGTAACAAAGCATTGCTGTGATAAAGTTGAGATATTGGCATGATACTGACTTTCAAGGTACCAATTTTAGATTGTGCACTTTTGACAAGTTTGTCTGTTGTATTTACTGCAAGTTAAGTGCACTAAACAAACTTTTACACTGTTATAAAGTTGCAACAAACGCCTTAATAAGTAAACCCATGTAACAAACATGCATAGGATTTGAACTTTGCTACATGTAGTGAAAGATATGATTGTTGTTTATACAAAGAAGAATTGAAATAAAACAGATTTACCATGTACAAATTATGCTGCTCAACTTTTTTGGTCAGAAACTCTCAAGGGTTTAAAAAAATAAAAGATTAGAAATTGTTCTGTAAAGCACAACACTTAAAATGTGTGATAGGTAATTCTTATGCTAAGCAACAAAACACAAGAAGATCTTACTTATCCAGTTCCCTGTACATTAGTGCTGGGTTTTTCTGCCATTCAGTGAACTGCTTTAGACGGTTGTGTTCTTCTTTTAGTGTAAGCTGCAAAAACTCATATTGCTCTTTCATCTTTTGAAGCCGTTCATCAGGTTGCTTATCATACGGTGGAAGCGTGGTGCGCCGAAGAATCTCCAAGGCCGAGAAGACTGTCTCTCTCATTGATACGATTTCAAAAAGTCCCACTGAGGTCTCATCTCGATCAGTTCGAGCCGCTTCCAAATATGTTCCAGGAACCTCCTGATTTGAAACAGCCGACTTAAACATTTCAACAGCCTCTTGTTTGCCCAGGATTTTGTTTCTCAGGATTTTTTCATCGTTTTGTACATCGGCCAAAAGTTGTTGTAAAAATGCACTGCCCAAGTTTGCAAGCTCCCAATAGCTTTCTGACTCGGAAACTCGATCTATTGCTGTAATGAGGCTGGTCCTGTTGTTCTCAATCTGACTTTCAAGCGATTTCACTTTGAGAAGTTGCTCTTTTACCATGGCACCAAAGTCCACCTCGTTATTAATGTTTCTAATAAATTTTGCTGGAATAACATCTTTGGTATATAAAGTCTGTTTTCTTTGGACTTTTGAATTCATGATGAAAATTTTATAAAGTCCTCAATCCTCATCAACATAAGACCAGGATTATTCTTGAGTTTATATTATTTTATGTGTTTTTGGCAACTCTTCATGTGGGCAAGTTTTTTTCCCCCTTAATGAACAAGCCTTAGTCACAGATCAGCATATTTATGAAAAAGCTATTCAAAGAACAAATACAAAAAATACACTAGTTTGGTTAATTATCTTTAGAACAAAAGTATAGTTTAAGTTATTACAATAAAACTTGGTCTTTAAACAGCAACTGCGTTTATCCAACCCGAGTGGAGCATTTATCCATATATTGTTATCACTGTTTCATATTTGCAATTTGCATCAGTTATAGCTGACATCCGATAGTTTTAAACATGTTTTATGCATTGTTTTATTGCGTAGAAATGTCCAGTATTCAAAACACTCAAAAGCCTGCCTGTGTTTGCCACACTTAAATGTGAATAACAACAATGTTAATTTGATGGTTGAATAGCGTGACTTCACGGTTCGGTGCGTTCCACACATGCTCACGCCATCATTCATTTCATTGACAAATTAGCAAAAGCGTAATTTAAAGTTTGGTAAAGCTGGCCGAATTTAAATAGATATTTATTTGGGCCCATCTGTTTTACGTATGTAGAACTACGTGAGTATAAAGACATAAAACTGGAACAACAGCCCGAAACAGTTTCCGATTAAATAGAACTAGTTTCCTGAATTTGTGTGCTAGCAGCGCATTGTCATCTATTGACCGAATATGTAGACGTTATAACTGCTAAATTCAGATTAGTTTGACATAAAATCATTAGATGCAGTCAAATTTGATTTTGGGTGCCATTGAAATTTTCATTTGGATAAACTAATGCTTTCTTTACATGCATAACAACGTTTTAAAGAACTACCGCCTTAGGCGAAATAACTGTGAATGCCGGTTGAGCCAGTTCCAAAATGTCGTTGCGCAAAGGTATTGGTCAGCTGTGGTAGATGAGTTGCAGAGGTTTGAGTCTTCGGTCTGTCTATTTAGTACTTCTCAATCTTTTTAGGCCTCAGAATAAATAGCAAACCCAGTTAAAAAGCATGGATATAGATTTTCTGTCCATACCGTATTTGCTCGATTATAAGCCGCGGCTTATATTGTTTTTTAGCTGCCGTTTGTGCGGCTTATAATCGAGGGCGGCTTACAATCGAGGGCGGCTTATATTTTAATTTTATACCGAAATCATTTCTACACTCCAACATTTTAAATTATTTGGGGTTCAAAACATGTATGCGTGTACAGATTATACGTCGATATACGTTCTGTCGGGTACAGTTATCAACGTAACTAACAGATATGGGCAAATAGTCTTACCATATAACTACAGAAAGATGTATAAGGAAACAATCGCATCTAAAATTCCAGCGTGTGGCTTGCAATCGAGGGCGGCTTATAAACGAGGGCGGCTTACAATCGAGCAAATACGGTGTACGTCGTATAAAAGTCACGCTAGCGTAGTAAGCAATCATTTTACAGACTCAGGGTCAATAAATACTGGTTTAAGTTTACAATAAGTCAGGCGTCTAAAATGGCTAATGTATTTTCTCCAGACAGCTTGTTTAAACAAGATACTAAGGCTAGGAACAGAATCGTTGGTCGTAAAACCGTTTTTGTGTGCGTCATGGCGGTGTCAGAAAAACATTCTCTGGCTTTGATGGTTTTTTCAGCAGTCTTTCACGGGGCTTGCTCAGCGTCGATGAACTTTTTTAACAAGTTCCTGTTAACTTCGTGGGCTTTTGATTTCCCTTCGGCCGTGATCCTAGCTCAGCTGATCTTTTTAAGCGCCACTATGAAAGCGCTAAAGACGGTCGGTTTAATCAAACTGATTCCTTACAACTCAACGAATGCTCGATGCTGTGCCTTGCTCAGTATATTTTACTTCTCAAATACGATGTTAGGTAAGCAAAAAACATATAATTTAGACTGGGGCCTATCGGTTGGCTTGTTTTCGGCATTGTAGCTAAACATAAACAAAACTACACGCCAAAATTTACCCTAACATATCAAAGTAAACGTGTTTTTACCTGCCATTTAATTTATT
Source organism: Phallusia mammillata (assembly GCF_965637545.1). Lineage (NCBI taxonomy): Eukaryota > Metazoa > Chordata > Ascidiacea > Phlebobranchia > Ascidiidae > Phallusia > Phallusia mammillata. The sequence goes on along the minus strand of NC_137252.1, from coordinate 34,395,076 downwards.
CTGCAAAACAATTAAGTTATGTTGGATTTTCAAATGATTGACTTGAAGTTCATTATACGAGTCCTAATTTTAAGCTAGGCTGTGTTGCAATTGCATGTAGATAACAACCTCGTACTTGGTGTGAATTGTGAAAGTCTACTTTGGTTGCTACGAGGACGTTGCAGTATCTGTTGCCAAAATGAAAACGTGCTCACCAAACAACAGAGTATATTTATTTTAAGCTTTGTTCGCATTGGAAGGAATGAACGTGCCAATGTACAACTCCCTGCGCCGTTGCGTACCAATGGCAAGCATGATTCTGGGTTACATTTGGTACAACAAGCGACAGTCTCTGCTCGTCGTGTGTTCGATCACTGTGATTACATTTGGAACAATTATAGCAGGTGAGCTGGCTTTCTGCAACAGAAAAACGGCGCGCAAAACTCTCATATCTGAAGGCTGTAGTGTCAGATTTTGATTCATGAGGACATTCTTCTTTTTCAGCTTAAGACATATTTATGCATGAAACAGCAACATCAATATGTTATTCAAAAACAATATAGCCTAACTACGAGGCGTATCTTTCTTAACAGCAACTGGTGACTTGCAATTTGACACGAGGTCGTATCTGCTGGGAACGATCAGTGTGTTTCTTATGGCTTTGTACCTGGTGAGATTGCAACACAACGGAGCTGATGACCATCTTTCAACTAACGATCTTCTGTACGTGAATACGGTCAACTGTCTTCCAATCGCTCTGCTTGTTTGCTTAAGTAAGTGGGTTGAAAGTTTGTCAAATGCGATCCCTATGGAGGGAGATTTCTTCTGTCATTTGTGTTTACTTTCATTGTAATTCTTTAAGTTATCACGTGTTATATTTGTTTGGCAGTCAAATCAAGCAACATGCTCGAATACGAACATTATCACGATTGGAGGTTCTGGGTCAGTTTTGTTGTGGTTGCTTCGTCGGGTTGTGTCCTCAACTACTCGATGTTCCTCTGCACCACTGTGAACTCAGCGCTCACAACCACGTGCGTGGGAGTCATCAAAAGCGCATTTACTTCGGTTTTAGGTCGGTACTAGTTTGAAAAGAACGATAATGTCAAACTGCATCCAAGTTTATTTCTTTACATAGAATAGGCAAATATACGATGTAATCTTACTGTTCTGACCTTTCTTTCTTTAGGTATGTTTATCTTAGGCGGAGTGATTCCCACCGCCGGTTTTGTCGCGGGTCTCCTCATCAACTTCTCGGGCGGAATGATGTACATCTACGCCAAGTACGTGGAAAAGAAGCAATCCGCCGAACACGAAAAATCCGCTGAAGAAACACACGATTCGAAAGCGTGACGTCGCCACGGTCACGTTACGTTTTTACGCAACATATTGCGTGCACGGTGTAGCGCACACGAAGCGGGTTGCCGAGCGAGCTACACAAAATTTTTACTGCATAGAACACAAACACTGTATTGAAGCAATGCAGTGATCTTCCAGTGTGTAAAAACCTTGGTCGGGTTGGGCATGATCTTTTCCTGGCGTACATGGGCAATTAACTATTTACTCAGAAGCACTGTGTAGTAGCAATCTGTTTTTAGCCAAAGCGTTTCTTGTTTTACATAATCTGCTGTACAAAACTCTGTCTAACAACTCTTACAAAAAATAACTATGAGGACATTTCCAATGAAAGCAGGGTTATTGTGGTTTATAAGTCGGTACGCAATTCATTCATCATGCTAGCTTCCGAAAGTTGTCAAATACAAAACTGTTTAAAATGAAACACGCTATAACAATTGCCCTGTTTAACCCTTAAGAAACCAGTTTTACTAGTTCAAGCAGTCAGATTTTTATCCTTCTGTGCAATTGGGGCAAAATCTATACGTTTATGTATTTGTGGCATAAAATACAAACTGGAAAAAACTATTAGAGCCCGTTCAACACTTTTCTAAACCAATGCTTCTCAATTTGTGAATTGTTTTTCATTGAATATCCTTACCTGTTTTTCAACAGGAGTTTTGCACAATTAAACTTTTCATACAAAGGAAAGATTCTGCAAATAAAACGGCTTTACCTTCCTGTTAGGTATTGATAACATAACGTCACATGTTTAGGTTTCAAAAATATGAACAAAAGGAATTTTAAATCAATTCCTAACAGATTTTTATTTGCACTGGCTTAAAATCGGCCGTAAACAGCAACACAGGTTAGATTTAATAACAGCTTATCTGCACATTGCAACGCAATAGTTGACACTACCACCAGCAATATACAAGCACGTACCACGAGCCAACTATCTTACTAACTAATGTAAAAACATGAAGCAAACAAGCAGTTCACGTCATTTAATGGAATAACGATTGTTTTTTATTATTATGACGTGTAGGCACGCCTGTCTCGAAGACGTCTTGTACAGGGCGGCTACAGTGTAAACAGCCACACAGATGTCTCTTCTTTCTTTGTATTCTTGAGTAAACGTTTCAAAGGCGAACGATTAAATCAGCTTCCACACCCCAAAGGGAGAAAATAGAAGAAAGTAGACTACAAGATGACTAAAAATAGTCTAAGAATAGACCCAGAATAGACCCCTATAAGACTAAAAATGGTCTAAGTAAAGACCCGCGACAAAGTCGAAAACAAGCTATTTATAGAAATGCTAACTTGGTTTTACAGTAAACCTTTTTTCCTTTAAGTCATAGAATTTATTTTATGGCAAAGGTGCGATTTATAATGTCATAGCGCCCTCGAACCGAGCTGCTATGCTTCTTCTCATGTACGAGCGGCTGTGTTCTACTTTAAACTTGAAACGGAAACGACAGTATAAACAAGAGGAAGTATGCGTAATGATGAACAAACACCTTATGTTTGTGCAGAACATTCTAGAATAACCAAATGACTCAAAATATCTTAGAAAACTTATTATGACGAGTGAAACACATATACTGTGGTTGTATGAAATGCTCTTGCACACGAAAATTCTCACGTTAATGTCAACATTGTACACATTGATGATTGTTAAATCCGCACAAAAATAAAATCCATAAACATTTAAACGACATAACCGTTTTGATAAAAAGCTATTAAAACTTGATTTGGAAATAGGGTTTGAAAAAAATATAGTTTATTTTTTTACCGTGTAGGCTACAGATATTGTACCGTATGTGCTATTTGTAACAGTCGCTCTATAAGTTTAACTAAATCAGACGCTCTGCTTACAAACTAGCACATTAATAGACAAATTAATGCAAAAGTAAAAGTTTGTTCCCTTTAGTATAAGTTAATCTTTATAATTGTAATACTATTTCCACATTTATGAATTGAGTAAAGCCTTTAAATTGAAAAATGAAGCATTTCAGTGAATAAAGACAAAATATTTCAAAATATTGTTTCGTCTGAAGCTAGCGTGATTTGTGTCACAAAGTTTCCAAGTTGTTTCCAAATGTTACCATTCCGTACTTCGTTGTAAATTGAAATGAAATCGTTGTAGCCTGCCCAACACTGTTATCATGCTGTTCAGTGACCCGCGTCGAAAGATTGCTCCGCACCGTTAGGGGATTCACCGGAAATTTTCGTGAGATGAAGGAAACAATATTCGTTTTGTTTCGCAAGTTCATCTTTTTAAGTTGCCTGAAGTTTTGTGTTCTTACGCATTGCCTTTGAAAATAAAAGTTTGACATACCCTAGTTTTTTATGTTCGGTTCGTATACTTAATTACATTAATCAGTTTTTCGTAAGTACGTTACGTTTCCTATCAGTTCAATTGTGTTGTTTTCAATTTTAGCTTCATGTAATTTCAGCTAGATGTTTTAAGCTAATCATATTCACCAACTGTTGACTTCTACATTGTAAAGTGGCAGATCTGGGAAACCGGGCCTGGATCTGTCAAGTGGATTATTTTGCATTAAATGAAGCGGAATTTCGAAGGAAGATGTATTGAAACAAATGATGATCAAACCCAGGTTGAAATGCTTTTTTATTTATTGATTTTGGTTACATTACCATCTGTAACAGTGTCACCAGGTTTTTTGAACCAATGCCTGCTTAAGTCTAGTTTTGACATTTAAAATACTTTTAACATTTTGTGGTAAAGTTTCATATTAAATTTTGCTATTTACATTGGCTTAAGACAAAAACACGCTTACCTACAATTCAAGCTTCTCTGCTTTTAAACAAAAATGTCCTAATTGGTGTAGCACGGATTAAAACCATCTCTGATCATTTTTCTTCGTGGTACTGAATTTCAGCCATAGTGGAAAATATTGTAACATAAATAAACAGCTTTGTAACATAAATAAACAGCTTTGTAACAACTACATTTGCCAGAAGAGCTCTATACATAACAATTACATTTGCCAGAAGAGCTCTATACTTAAACTTGTTATTAGTTTAGTTATATGACAAGACATGTAAATTTTTCTTTAATATTTTAGAATGCTTCTTCAAGTGCACAACACTTAACATCCACCAGCTACACTAACCAAGCATTCTATCCAAATCGACACCCAGAAATTCCATTAAACTTCCACCTACCTCGAAACCCATACAACAGTCCCAACCGAGGTGTTCCTCCTTCCCAACTAACAGGTGCAAGAAACCAATTTGATGCTGCAGCTGTAAGAGGAAATATTTCACATTCTCAGCAATTATTTCATCAGACGTCATGGAACACTCGTCCCACCTACTCCTATGCAAACCAACAACACTATGCTGCAGTGAATCCAGCCCAAACTTGGACACAACTGGGTCAATCTCAACATCATCAAAACGTTCCGGTTTATCCGAGCCACACCAGTACTCGACAAATTACTATCCCACAAAATATTGGGTATCAATATCTGAACGAGGTACCTTATCCTGTAAATCAGGTTTAGAAATACATGATGATGTAGCCTGTTTTCATAAGAAAAATAACAGCCTGTTGCTAGTTTAATGGCTTACCAACTCGTTTCAGCTTTTTTTTGTTTTTTTCAGAATCCTTTAACAAGTGGACAACACTTGGCATCTACCAGCAATCCTAACCAACCATCTGATCCAAATCTACACCCCGAAATTCCATTTAACTATAACTTACCTCGTTACCCAACCAACAGTCCTTATCCCAACCAAGCTGTTCCTCCACCAAAACAAACACGTGCAAGCCATCAGTTTGATGTCCCAGCTGTGAGAGGAAATGTTTCATATCATCATCAGTTTCAACATCAGTCATCATGGAACACTCACCCCACCCACTCCTATGCAAACCAGCAACACTATGTTGCAGTGGGTCGAGCTCGAATTCTGACGCAACCACATGTTAATCAACATGATAATGCTCAGACTAATTCTGAGCAAAACGTTTTGATTGATCTAAGCCACTTCAGTACTCAAATTGGTATTCCATTGAGTTGTTACCATGTGGGTTTACCTCATTCATGCAACCAGCAGTCTAATGCAGAAAATTCAGTTCCCTCAGTAATGTATCATGGTGTGGTTCCTTTTCATCAAAACAATTACCAACAACCATTTTACCCATTTCAAAATAGTACAAATCAAATGTACTCTTCACAAACTTACTCTGCTCAACAACCCGAAACATCTATTGCTGCTCAGCCTGCACAAACACCAAGAACAGGAACCTATTCTCAGCATGAAAGTCAACAACAAACTCCTCAACTTTTTCGGGCAGGTTAGTATTCTAAATATAACATATGACATTTTTTTATTTATTTTTTGGTTTGATTTAAGTTCTAAAGCATTTAGGGGGTCCGCATGCTTCCTTAGGGTAGGGCAAGTAAACTAAAATTTCTAGGTGCCGATCATATGTCATGCTGTAGTGTGATGCTTTTGGCTTGATTTCAAAAATGCATTTAATACCAATTATTTATGGGCCCCCTTATGTGAAGGGGACACATATTGTTTTTGTCCATATTTTTTTTTCTTTTTTCTGTCTAACGCTGGTTTGTTAAACGCATTTGGTCAAGAAAGAGCGCTTCAAATTTATTCAAATTTGGACAGATGTTAGTTATTAATCTAAATTTGATCCTCCTGAAGTTTGACCCCGAATTACCTAGCGGTTCACCCACAGGCCCCCAAAATGCAAAAATTTTAAAACATGGTTTGTTATATGCGTTTGGTCAAGAAAGAGTGTTTCAAATTTGTTTAAATTTTGTCAGATGTTAGTTATCAAACTGAACTTGATTCTGCAGAAGTTTGACCCCGAATTACCCAGCAGTTCACCCACAGGCCCCCGAAACGTAAATGTGTCTAACGCTTGTTTGGTCAAGAAAAACACTGTATGCAGAAGTCCCAAGAGAGTAACTCAGTGGTTTACGATAGCAGGAGGGCTCAGCTTGACGTCGGACAGACGTTTTGCGAGACGTCGTTATGGTGAACAGAAATCAGCTGTTGACACAGCAATGTTATTTCGTTTTATTAAGTTGTCACTCACATTTTCAGTTTTGGCAAAGGTTTCACACCTATGACATGATTTTAAGCGTGCTTCGGTTTCGTATATGTCAAGCAAAACTTGTTACTCAAAATAAAGCTGAAAAAATAAACTTGACATTTTTGCAAGATAAATGTTTTTTTAAATGCTCGTTGTCAGGTCGGCCGCCGCATGACCGTGGGTTACTTAAGGTCAACTAGTAGGTATTACTAACACAGTTCAGAACTTTCTCTCGTCAAAACGTAGCATTTTTTAGCAATAAATTTAGGAATCAACACAGGCATGTATAAATTAAGTTAAACGGTGTTGTTGAACAGTAAGGACAGCCGGCAATTGAAAACTGAGTTAATAGGTCAAACAGTCGTTTGGCGTGTGCACCCTGAGAGGTTACTACAGGTCAATGGTTTTGCGAAACAAAGTTAAATAAAAAACAATTTGTTATGTGTACACTTGTAGCAAATTGCTTTTTAATATAAAGTGTCTGTAACACAACAGCTTTCTAGAAAAAAATGTGTTTAAAACCTGACCTTGGACGACAATATCTGGGTCAAAGCAAAAGATTAAATTAAAGTATTTGTTTCGTTCTTTTTTAGTGTTTTTGGAATTATATGACAATAATAGTGGAAAAAGAATACGAACAAAAATTTTTTATTGTTGTGTTAATGCTTTCTAAAAATTTGTCCTTAAAAATCTAAAAGTCACCACAACATTTGTTTACCATAAATCCGCACAAACACGTGTGTGGGGACCCATTCGTTTTTGTTTACAAAAACAATCATATGTGTAGATCAAATGATGTGTATAGTAAATTGGTAAATATCGTATAGAATATATAAAATGGAAGTATTTCAGAAAGCAACCCTTCTAGTTATTGTTTGTAATTCAGAAAAATAAAAACTGATCTAATAAATTTATTAGTTTTTGGTAGTATTAGTTTTTGTAACGGGTAGCTGTCCAGAAATTTTCGGTTGTATGGCTGTCACCCTGCCTAAAGGGTTGGGTGTTGCCATCAGGATTTATAATCATAGTGGGCCTTAAATATTTAGTTAGATTGCATAAACTTGATAGAACCTGTATTGTATCTTGACAGATTTGACTTCTCAATTGACTGGACCGAACACTTCAATGCACAGATTTTCTCCACCACAAGCGTTACAGGAACAAGTAGCAGGTATTGTGACTAGTGATGCACAGAACCAGCCTAAAAAGGTTCGGGCCAAAACCGAATATTCAGCCATGAGGCCAAATAATTTCGACCGAATCAGGCTGAACCTAAAATCCCCTTTCTTATGGACGTTTCAACTGAACCCTGTGTTGTTGATGCAAGTAAACTCAATTATGACAAACCAAAATCACTTTCACAATTAGGAAGCTTTACTAAACTTGTGATATTGTGCAGACAACATGGCTCATATTTTATAGATACCACAAATAGTTAATTTAAGATGTTTCGTATGGGTGAAAATGAAAGCTTAGGTATTATTTCCATGCAATCAAAAAGTTCGGTTTCGGCCGCATTTTCAAAAAAGTTTGGGCTGGAACCAAAACATTGGAAAACAGCGTAAATGTTTTGGCCAACAGAAACTTCGGTACATAATTGACTACTTTTTTAATGTGTTGATCTACATTTTAAATATGGTGGTCCATATGGTAAAAGTGATATCTTGTATACTTTATCAATAACTTATTCGGCCACAGCAGTTAGAATATTTATAGAGACAGCAGTTAGAATATTTATAGAGACAAGCTAGAAAATTTATTGTTAAATATATATTTCTCTTGTTATGGGTCCCCTTCCCTGAAGGGGACGCATATTGTTTTTGTCCGTATTTCTTTTTTCTGTCTAACGCTGATTTGTGAGACGCGTTTGGTCAAGAAAGAGTGCTTTAAATTTATTCAAATTTACAGAGATGTTAGTTACTAATCCAAATTTGATCCTCCTGAAGTTTAAACCCGATAGACCCAGCGGTTCACACACAGGCCCCCAAAACGTAAAAAATTTAAACGCTGGTTTGTGAGACGCGTGTAGTCAAGAATGAGAGCTTTAAATTTATTCAAATTTACAGAGATATTAGTTAATAATCCAAATTTGATCCTCCTGAAGTTTGACCCTGATTGACAAAGAATTTTGTATCTTTTTTTCGGATTCACCAATTTTTCACCATATAAGCCCCGAAATATTCGGTTTTAGGCGAGAAATACAAGCCCTATGGTTCAGAAAGTTTAAGCTGGGTATTCGTTTAGTATTTAAAATTTTGCCAGTCACTTTTATGACCTATAATATGTTTACACTATCAGTCAGATATAAGTCCCAAGGGAGGAATTCACTGGTTTACGATTAAGGTGGCAGAGCGGGAGTTCCTGGCTTGACGTCCGCACAGACGTTTTACGAAACGGTTGTTTAGGTGATTAGAAATCAGCTGTTCTTTGTACAGCAATGATGTGTCGTTTTATGGAGTTATCACGCGCATTTTCAGTTTTGCCGAAGGTTTTACACCTAAGACGAAATTTAAACTCGATAAACGTAGTTCGGCTTCGTTTATGTCAGGCAATACGTCGTTGATCAACTTGAATATGAAAAAATAAACTTAACTTTTATGAACGCTGTGATAAATGCTTTTTAAATTCTCGTTGTCAGCTTGGCCGTCGCATAACCACTGGTCACTATAGGTCAACTTGTACGCATTACAACACAGTTAAGAATTTTTCGTCATAACGTATTTTCTTTATTTTTGACAAATCAATTCAAGAATTAGTACTAACGTCATGTATAAGTTAGGCTAAATGGTGTTGTCGAACACACTAAGGACTGCATGCTGATAAAAAAAGTGTCAAAAGGTCATTAAATGGTCGTTTTTGCTAAACAAAGTTTAGTGAAAAACAAGTTGTTATGTACACCTTTGTAGCAAACGACTTTTTTATAGTGTCTAATGTAACAGTTAGGGCTTTCTAGTAAAACTTGTGTTTAAAATCTGAACTTGAACGACAATATCAAGGTCAAAGCAAGATTAAAAGTATTTTCCCCGTTCTTTTTTCATTGATTTTTTTGAATTATATGACAATAATGACGCAAAAAGAATACAGACAAAAACATTTAAAGTTAAGTTAATGCTTTGTGAAAAATTTTTTCTTAAGAATCTAAAAATAACCGCAACATAGGTTTACCGTAAATCCGCACAAACACGCGTGTGGGGACCCATTCGTTTTTGCTTGCAAAACAATCGTGTATGTAGATACAATTGTGTATAGTATAGTAAATTGACAAATATCGTATAGAATATATGAAATGGAAGTATATCAGAAAGCCACTTTTCTAGTTTTTAATCTTGCATGTGTGATTTTTACCTATCCCAAATCATATTAATTATGGGTCCCCTTACCTGAAGGGGACTCATATTGATTTCACTCGAATTTCTTGTTTTTTTTGCTTTTTTTTCTTTTCTTTTTTTTTCTTCCCAAAGTTTGTCCGACCCGTTTTTTTGTCAGATGTTTGATGGATTTGGATGAAATTTACACAGATGGTAGATATAGGTATGTAGATGTGCATCCCACTTTCTTTTTGTTGATAACCCTCAGTAGTTACCCCGCTAGCCCCCTAAAATGGGTTATTTTCTGCCTAAAGTTTGTCTGACTCATTTTTTCATCAAATGTTTTATGGACTTGGATGAAATTTACACAGATGGTAGATATAGTTATGTAGATGTACATCCCACTCTGTTTTTGTTGATAACCCCAGTATTTACCAGCCCTATGACGTCAGATACTTTAACGGTTCTTGCTTAAAACACCTCTAGTGATCGGAATTTTTAACATTGGCAGACTGGGCTGAAATTTTGCAGTACTGTTGATTGAGTCATTGAAGTTTCATATTTTTTTTGTTTAGTGTCAAACCCCATTAGTTACCCTACTAGCCCCCTAAAATGGGTAAGTTTATAAAACAGTGTCGGAATTAGCTAAAATTTGGGAAGCATGTGGACTATGGGTATATCTTGAAATGCACTATTTTTAACTTTACATGTGTGGGGACCCTAAGGTTATAAAGATGATGACTAATATGGGACCCAATACAAAATAAGCATAGGAAATATATTAATGTTTTAAAATAGGTTATAGTGTATGTGCAACAACAAAATGTGCTAAGCCACCCTTCTAGTTAAAGAACAATCAAATTAATTAAACTTGCTCTATTTTCATTCAGACCAAAGTGTTGGAGACAAACAGAATATTGATATGAGAGAAGCATCAGTTTTAGGTTCCTCCATAGTTGGGGTTCAAGGGAACGTACATCAAGAAAATGTGAATCATAATTGTAAGTGCCTGTCATTACACAAAAATTAAACAACATAATTCAATTGTGGGCTGTATGATCTAAACCAGTTTTGTGGTTACCACACATGGTAGGATACTTATAACTTTGGTTTTTATATTATAGCCTACATACTATCCTTAATTGCAGAAAAAATGGTATACTTCATTTAAATTAATTGAAATGAAACTAAAGTTAAATCCCAATGATTTGACAAATGTAATTGTAACAAAAACAAATTTTGTTGATTTAGATTACAATTCTCCTGGGAGGTCACCTGTTAATGAAAAGAACAAAGGTAAATGTATTGTCTACTCACCACTATGCAAACGAGGTATATTCCTGTAAATTTATAGGGTCAAGTGATATTGTGCCTTAAATCTTGCAGCGAAAGTCAATTTAGCATTTTTGTTAAACAAACTCTCTTCAAACACAAAATGACCAGCATAAATTAGAATCAACCACTTAACTACTTAAGTAACATCCTTTTAAAAAGTGGGATTTTTAGCATTTAGCCTGATTTACATGAATTTTGATTGCAGATGCTGCCATAAAAAAGCACCAGAAGGAGCATATGAAGAACTTGCCAGAAAGTGTGGTGCTTTATGATGAAACATTAAAACCCAACCAACTACCTGATGTACATCCTCAAATGCATGAGTACGAGGCCTATAAAGGAGAGAGTCCTGTGGAGAAAGAGGAATTCATACCATCTACCAAACAGAAATCTGTACCTCCTGTGTATCAGAAGCCAGTTTCTTTCGACGAAATTATAGCATTAACATCACAAAAAAAGTTCATTGCACTGGTTGGCCCACCTGGCTCAGGAAAAACTACTCTTTCTAAACAATTGGCAAAGTTAAGTCAACCAAATCAATCTGCGAAGTTTCTACTTAAGTTCATGGATTTAAGTTATATTCAACCTCTAACATGCAAACAACTTTTTGTTGACTATCTTTCTCCTGGGTTGAACAAAAAAACAAAAGAAAATGCATTTCAATGGATGGTAGAAAACCAAGATAAGTGTGTTTTTGTTCTGGACAGCTATGACCAGGCCGTTTGGTCACTCAAAAATACACCAGTAAATGCCGGTTATGATACACCATTGCCAATTGATCAGTTAGTAGCAAATCTTTGTTGCAAAAAGTTCTTTAAAGATTCTTTGCTGATTTTCACATCGCGCCCCCACAGTATTCTTAAAATCCCATCACAGCTTCGTCCGAATGTCACCATTCATGTTGATGACCTTTCAACTGAAGACATGGGAAAGCTGTACCGTGCTTTGGCAGGGGACAGAAACGATGAATTGTGGAAGATGGTTTCCACAAAAACACCACAACTATTTAGCCTTTGCCACAATCCTTTATTACTGCAGTTAATTGTTTTTGCTCTTTCACATCAAAGTGTAAACAAAGCAAAAGCATTACATACAATCACAGAGGTGTTCAAAGTTGTATTAGAGCATCTAAGGCGCTCTAAACATGCACGTGGCAACTTAGACATTACCAAGTTATGGGAACCACTTGGTAAAATGGCTTATAAAGGCATGCTGGAAAAAACAGTTATTTTCACCAGGGATAATCTTGGGAATCTTGATGCCTCTATTGTCCAAGATGTCATCATCGCCTTTGCAAAATTTGAACATTACTTTTCCAATCCACGATTATTTGATGGTGACCAGCGATTTTACTTCTCACATCAAATGTTACAAGAGGTGTTTGCAGCCAAATACATCTGTGAGTTCATGTCAGATGAAGAATTTTGCAGAATCATTCCTATAGTGGCCAAGGGAGGCCATTGGTCGATGGTTCGGCGATTTTTATGTGGACTGTTGCTGGGAGTCAAAGACAAAAAAGGTGGGTTGACCAACTTGAAAATGGAATAACTTATTAATCCATATACTGTGATTGTCACTTCTTAGTTTATCGTTCATCACTCATTTTAAAGTCAAACTTTAGTAGCTATTTTTTCAATGGCCTGTATTAATGTGTTTATATAACAGTTGTTCGATCACCATCATGCAAACCTGCTTCACCATCAGTTCAGAACACAGAAAAACCTGAAAACACGCAAGGTATGAACAACCGTATGTAGGCCTTGGCAGTTTATTTTTGAAATTTTTATATTTAGATTTAATTCTGTTTGTTTATGTTCTCACGTTTTTTTGGCTTGAATTGTTGTATAACGAAACATGCATGGGGATTTGCATCAGTATGAATGTTTGAAACCTAAATATAATGCTTACTGTTTTGGAAATCTTTCAATAATATTTAAATTTATTTCCTAACTCTTTAAAAATTGACCTATTTTTATTATATATTGACAGGTATAGCTTTACAATTTGCTGGTCCCAGTAGATCGATGGAAAGATTCCCTCCAGTGCTGCAACAACCAGCAGGTAATCCTTTGTAGATAGTTTTATTTCTTTGTGTTCAAATATATTTTCTCTATTTGGGGGAAGAACTGCACTGTTTATAACAAAGGAGTTATCAGAGCTTTTATTATGGGTTCCCTTCCCTAAAATCAATATGTATGGTGAACTACTACAAAACATTTTTATGTGGAAATAAATTTTATAAATTTTAGAAAAATTTTTTTTTTTAAAAAAAAAAAAAAAAATCTTTATGTGTGCCATGGTTTTTATTGATTGCTGTGTTTAACCCTATGCCATGATTACTTACACCCAGGGTATCTAAAGTTTTTCAACTGAGGGGCACATTAGAGGCTTTTAAAAGCTTTGCAAACCAGGTTTGGGGAAATTTCCTGGATAGGCTACAAAGTTTGAGATCAGTGTTTTTAGTTGCAAAACATCGCTTAGTTATAGGTCACCTTTTCTGAAGGGTGCAATTATTGATTTTACTCTATTTTTTTATTACCCAAGTTTGTCTACCTTGTTTTGCCATGAAATGTTTAAACTTACACAGATGGTAGATATAGTTCTGCAGATGTTTTACCTGCTTCGTTGGTCTTGATGACTCCAGTATTTACCTCGCTTGTATAATTTGGACATCAAATAGCATCATTATTTCTGCAGACTTTTTGCCCTGTTTAAACTTATAGCACCAAAACGAATCATAGTTATTTCGTCAAATGCATTATTAACAACTTTGCATGTGTGTGGGGACCTATGAGTTTCTGCTAAGGTTAAAAAAGTGGTCGATATGGAATCGATTATAAAATAAGTGTAGGATATAAATTAAAAAAATAAGTCACAGTGTATGTGCAATGGCAAAATGAGCTAAGCCACCCTTAGTTTACTACTGAACCATGCAATGAATTAGGCTTCTTTATGTATAACTTTGGAAAAGCATGGTTTGGAACACTTGTATCCTAATCTTTTATCCGATCATGACAAGCTGTACTTTAAAGACTCCTGATTTACCCTATTACTTCCATGAAGTGAAATTTTGACAGTTGTACAGTATGTTGCAGTATGGCCCACACTTCTTTCCGCTATAAAATTGATTACACATTAAAAAACTGTAGTAATTATAGTCAGATTGTGCAACATACCAATGTGGTGTGTTAATTGTTTTTTTTTTATGCTGCCCTAACAGAATCTCCACTAGTCCCCCCAGACAAACTCAAATCTCTATTCTACAGCATGTTTTGCTTACCAGCGATCTGATTGCTTTGTTTAAATGGCACTTGGGAATACAGATTTTTGATAAATTATTATCATGTTACATAACCCATAGAATATTATAACAGGTATGACTCCACAATTGATTGATGCCAACAGTTTAATATACAGATTTATTCCAAGACAAGAAATACATCAACCAGTAGCAGGTAGTATGGTTGCTTTTATAAACAATTTATTTTCTTTTATGATTTTCTCGTTGTGGGTAAACTGCTCTTTAAGAGCATTAACAACTATTTCTATATTTTTATGTGAAGATGAGTTTGGAACACTATATACGGATCTGTTCATAAGTTTAATGGTGAAAATAACGGCCCAAATAGACGTTAAAAGCGACATGCTTTATTGTTCAAACGTTTCGGCAAATGCTCATGCCATCATCAGTGATATGAAGGCCACATCAATTGCACCTATTTATATACACTTGTTGAAACGTTTGGACAATAAAGCATGTCACTTTTAACGTCTATTTGGGCCCTTATTTTCACCATTAAAGATGAGTTTGGTCTTGTGGTTTTGGTCATTGTGATGTATTGATTTGTTTGAGCTTTTACCTTAATTACTTATTGTACTTTTTTAACAACAAAATTAGGTCAGTCATAAAGATATTTGTTTCTTATGCTTAACTAGGTTTTCAATTTTTGCTGCATATTGACAGGTATGACTTCACAACATGCTGGTCCAAGTAGTTCGATGTACAGATTTCCTCAAGCAGTGCAGCAACTAGCAGGTATTTGAAATCTTTCATGGACAGAGTTGAGTTGTCAGAGCTTTTGGTTTCAATGTATCAAATTCAATCCTACTACACAACACAATATAAAACTTCTGATGTAGATATAAATGTATTTTATGTTTGCTGTTTTTGTGCTATGAATGCCATGTTTGTAACTCTATGACTTACACTACTAACTCACTGAAATGAAATTTGGACAGTTTAAGCAACATGTTATTTAGTGTTTTGACTACTGTTTTGTTGCTATGGATTTAGTTATCCTTCCATTCCTGTAAAATAGATAAATTGAAAAAATTGTGAAAAGAGCCTTTAATGTTAGATAGTTTGTAAAACATGCTAGACTAGTTCTTTTGTTCCTCTGCTCCAAAATAATCATCACTGGTCCAGTATGTCAGATTGAATTATCAGTATATTTCACCTAGTGTATTAATCCTTTCGTCGCAGGGGTCACAGATTTGAGATCAAGCGACTATTTTGTCATGTAACATTACCTATTAAATATATTGACAGGTATAACTCCTCAGTTTGTCTGTTCCAACTATTCAATGTATGGATTTAGTCCAACACAAACAATACATCAACACTTAGCAGGTATTGTGTCTGCTTTGTTACCCGCTTCATTTTTCATAAATTGCTGTATGTTTTTTTCCTCTCATTCCAGGGAAGATTTGCTCCCTGTGACCATTTAAAACTATTGCTAAAAATTTTGTTTTCCACAAACAGTAAAATAAACATTTCCAATAGTATTTTAATGTAATTATGAGCAAAGTTTGGATTGTCACAGTTACAGAAGAATTAAGATCAATTTGTTGTATCTGTCTCACAACATGGCTCCTAATGTTAAAACGCAATAAACCCTGGAAACAATGCATAGGTAATATTATAAGATTTCCTGTTTGAGTATTTTTTTGCAGATAATTCATTTGAAAGTTTGTATGGAGGAGCTAGTGCACAAAAATTAGGTATGTTTATGATGTTGTAGACATTATATTAATTTGTTGGATTGTAATGGTTTGTCATCGCACAATACTTCATAGGGAAGTGCCAAAATTGCAAATGTTCTGTTTGGTCGAGCACCGAGCATCTCACAATAATGCTCGGTGCCCGGCCGAGCTCGCTCGGTGCATTATGACGTCACAAAAAATACCCTTTCTACGTTTTGGCTCTACAAGGCCTCCTACGTCACCAGCAGTGTATTAAGCTGTATAGGCCTCAGAATTACACGCATTTCCACAATCTAATACATTTGAAAAATCATTTGTTTTTGTTCATAGATACCCTTTGGAACACTAGTTACCTATGTTGAATATGCAAAATTAATGCTCGGGTCAGTTTGTGCAACTGCTCGGCCGAGCACCGAGCATCAAAAACAGCGATGCTCGGTACCGAGTACTCCCGTTCTGGCTCGGCTCGGCTCGGCGCATCCCTAATACTTTGCAAACGGTTAACCACTGAAGATTTAGTACAACCGTCTGCGAGACTGTTCCTCACAAAGGGTTTTGTAATGTTAAACACACCCCACTCTTTCCCTAACTATGACTATGCTGCTATGAACGTAATGCAATATTGTCATGACAGCCATAAAGTTGTTTCACAATTAATAATTACCAGGAGTGAAAACTGCTTTATAATAACATTCCAAAACTTTGCTGACATACACAGAAAGTAAATTTAAGTTACAAGCTAAAAGTATCAGTTTACGCAATTGAAACTGACTAAACAAACTAAAACAACTATCAAGCAGGAATAACCGCGAATATTTATAGAACGCTAAAAGTTGAAGGCACTATTGGTAGATGACAACCAAACGCCTAAGTGCTGCTACACCGGATTATAAAGCGTTATGTAAGGATGGTACAACACTTAACGACGATCATAGAAAACACTTGGCTTGTGGCCTAACATGCAAGAGGAACAAATTACCGAAATCGACAATAAAATCACTTTATTCAACCTTTTGTGTAGCAAATGAAGTAAACAACCGTTGCGCATAGCACGTGAAGTTGTAACAGCCAGTAAATCGTATGTGCGACCTGCCGCACTGTCATGGTACTTTCACACAGTTTTTCATCATACCCACACCACATATAACGCTCCACCGTTTCTCCGTCTTCCGTTTTGTTTGTATTTGCATCCCAGTTTTTTGCAGGAAAAAGTTTTTTGAGTCACAATCATCACATTGTGTTGATGGAATACTTTCAAAGCCCAAAATTCGTATTTTTACTGCATGCGCTAGAGTAGTGGTTCCCTACTGTGGCAGAACGGTAAAAAAATAGGCTACATTGGAAATGTTACAGAATATTTTTGGAAATACATTAGGTATGTCCATTATAATTTGGATCCGGTTCCCATTTGAAACCGGTTGTAAAGGATTCTAAAATGGACATCCCTAATTATGAGGTATATTTCAAATTGCTATAATTTTTTATGTTATATTTGTTTTTCGTCTTATGGGGAGGAATGAATAGTTCGAAAATAGGCAAAGAGAGGAGAACAAAAAGGTTGGGAACCACTGCGCTAGAGCGTTTGCATAGTAACGTAAACGCTTGAAAGCAAATGCATGGTCTTGACTCATCTCGCAGCTAAAACTCTAGTCAAGTCTTTGAAAGAGATAACTCGAGTCTTCTCAATGCGCGACGATTCCCTAAAGATAAAAAAAACTTGGTACCTTTATGCTCAGTATATATATAAAAATGTACCTTTAAGCTCAGTATCCCAACCCCGAAATTTTAAACTGAAAATTCCAATCCCCAATATTTTCAATATGGACCCGAAATCCCAATACTAACGTGCGACCATACTGGCATTTTACAAGGCTCGCTTACAATAGTGGCACCATACATGCGCTATTTCGGTCTTTCCGACACTCTTTGTGCAAGCCTTTTGTTCCTAAGGGTTTTTCTTATTTATTCTGGAAGTTAATTTCACCTGTCTGTCAGGCTACGCCGTTAATATTCCTGTTCTCGTTTTTTTTTGCATAAAAACGTTTTGATATTTTGTTTGTTTCCGCAGACAAGGTGGAAACGTTTCGCAAAAACCTCATCGAATACATGAAAACCGGCGTGCATCATAATGATTTGATAGGTAAGAATGCACCTATTGCCAAATAGTTAACAAATATACCTTTCCATACAAATCCGTGAAACTTTTTATTAGGTTGGTTTTATAAAAAGTTAAGTCACATATCCTGACAACAAACGTGACGGTAAAACCTTGTTTTTACAACAATATGAGGAATAATAAGTAACAACCAAACAAAACGAATTCATTCCCAAATATAAACATTTTGGGGTTAAATTTAAACTAACTCTGCCCCAACAATAAGAAATTAAACTCGTTGGCACCGCTAGCGGAACTTTACCAAAACATTGCTACTATAATTGCATTGTTGCCTATGTCGTAATACATCCTCTATTGCGTCATAACTATCACATTGTGTTTGTGGAACATTTTGCTTACCAAGTGAAATTGTAAGTCAGAAGCCGTTTAAAGTTCTGGAGGTAGGACGCATTAATTTTGCTCTCGTGTTTGGATGGTAAATTTGTAATTTTTACCCACTGATAGTGTTTAATTATTTACAAAGTAAGCAAGGTGAAAAGTTGTGCAAATAAACAGGTAGGCAGACTTAATTAAAACTTACTAATACAGTATAACGTATAAAAGTAGACTTAATTAACTTTGGTTCAGCAATAATGCTAATAGGCGACTGTCGTAATTTTGTCTTAATATGCTAGGTTGCGATTATTTTTGTGATAATAAATATTTTTTTAAAAACCTAAATTTATAAATTTAAGCCCTGCTTTTGCCTTTGAAAGTTATTTAAATAACTTTTTTTGGTCCACCCAAACTCCAAGGTTATATTCTTGTCGCCCAGTTTTAGCCTTTTATACAACCACAGCATCTAAAGAAATTCTTCATATTTTATTAGATCTGCTGACGGACTTGCAAGAATGTTCAGATAATGAAAAGGATTTTCTTGCAAGTCATCTTCCTGTGAACTTTCATTTCTCCCAAACTCCCATCTCATCAAGTGCAGCGCACGCCTTGGCTGAAATCCTCCCGAGGTTGAATCGAACTGTTGAGTTGCTGCGTCTTCAACAATGCAACCTGAACTCAGACACACTGAGGGTGATTTGTGGAGGAATCAGTAAAATGAAACACGGGGTTTGTTATGATTGTGATTTTGTTTCATGAGAATATTTTTTTAATGATAATTTAAAAAACTGAAATCAAATAAATGACGACACAATTACGTCACTCATCACGTGACAGTTAATTTATTCAGTTAATGTTTGCGACAAATAATCATCAAATCTTGTGCAGATGGAAGAACTTGCTCTGACTGGAAACGAGTTCGGAAATGCCGGAGTTGAAATCGTTTCCGGGTGTTTAGGAAAGTTGGGACTGAGGAAGTTGAGTCTAAATGGTTGCGGGATTTCTGCAGCTGGTTTGGAAGTTTTATGCGGAGAAATTAAAAACCTTGATATCCCGGTGAGATTTTTTTAGTTCAACATTATTACAAAAATCTGAAATTCAATAAATGACGACACAATTACGTCACTCATCACGTGACAGTTAATTTGTTCAGTTCATATTTGCGACAAATAATCATCAAATCTTGTGCAGATGAAAGAACTTTATCTGAGTGAAAACAAGTTCGGAGATTCCGGGGTCGAAATAATTTCCGCTTCCGGTTGTTTGAGGAAAGTTAAGAAGTTGTATCTGCAGCATTGCGGGATTTCTGATGATGGGAAACAGATTTTATACAGAGAACTGGAAAGACTCGGACTTCCCGTAAGATTGTTTGTTCGATTTATAGATAAACATTTTCCAATACAAACTCACCCGTGAATAAAATAGTGACGTATCTATAATTACGTCATAGGTTGGTGACGTCACACTTTCAGCAAGTCTGAACTTTGTGTGATTCTACTTGTGTTGTTTAGAAAAGTTTCAGCAGAATGTTTTTTGTTTTGCAGCGGTCAACAGTTAATTTCACTTCTTTTACTTGAACAAAACAATTTTCCGACAGCGATAAAGAATTTTCTGATGAATTTAAACTCCGACTTTGAACTTTTTTCATCAACACGATTTTCAAAAACTTCCACAAACTGTTGTTTGCTTTTTTATTATTTGTGATTCTCGTGCTAATAAAACATAAAGAAAACAATTTTTAATGAGGTTTTAGTCACAAGCTTGTTAAATCAAATTAAATAAAAAAACAAGAATAAATTTACTTCAAAGTTTTTAAATCAACCGAAAGTTTTCCAAACTGCATCGTTACCATGATAATAAAATTCACACCTATTCATGTAAATTAGAAAAATAGAAATACGTTTGTTTTGCAGAACTTGGTGTTTTGGAAGTTTAGATGGATTGGTTTTTCGAAGTTTTTAAATTTGTTTCTATTTCTGTTTTTTTTCTCTACCTAGTGCGTAAAATAATTATGTTTTTTATGTGCATGTGCTGGCTCCAGAGCTGCAACTCCTTGGGATTTTTTCTTTGAGGGCCAAAAACAGGCTTTCAAGTAAGTCAAGGGGCCGCACTGTCGAAACTTTTTTACAGTTCAATATGACAAAAACACAATTGCATGATTATAAAGTAAAAGAATCATTAATTCCATTAAAAAACTATATTTTAATAAATAACAAACAGATATACAGTGAAACAAAGTGAAAGAATCAACTTTGCTTTATTGCTTTGTGTGAAAACAATGGCGTACAATGACGCAACAATCGCAGTTGCTGATACTAAAGATGGATTATATCAATTAACCTATTAAAACGCTAATATATACCACTAATAGACAGGGATTAAATCGTGTGAACTCGCTGGAATGACAGGGTATTTTGCCTGAGTAAAATACATAAATAACTTCTAGAATTTACTTCGGGGGCCGCACAAAAACTCTAAAAGGGCCGCATGCGACCCGCGGGCCGCATGTTTGACATCCCTGCTTTAGATTACAATTACACATCATAGGAGAAAATGACTAAATGAATATGTGTCCCAGTTGGGTTAAGAAATACAGTCATGCCAGGTTACTGACTGAAAAACTAAAAATACTTCTATGAAATAGATACAGCACAGCACACCAAACAATACTTTCTTTTACTGATGTAGATAAATTCGGTAAAAATGTTTGGATAATCTGCAAACCGACAAAAACTACTGATATTAAATTACGAGTCATTGACATCTACGCTTACGTGACTCTCCTGGACCGGTGGTATATTTTCAACCATGATCTCAGAAGCCTTCAGTTCCTGACACTGCGAGAAAAAATGTTCATGTACTCAAATGAAAATGGGTGTTTTTCAACACTGGCTTTATTTGAAACAGAAATTCCAGAGAGAGTTTGCAAAATGGGAATTATAATTGTAGATTTTGTGCAAAATCCTTTTTCAGAAACACAAAAACATTTAATTATCGTTATGCTGGTAAATGGAAAAGCTATAGTTAATAAATCCATCACCAAGCAACCAAATCATTATTAAAACAGATTGTGCCTAAACTGCCTCAGGAGGGGAAAAGTGTGTTCAAAATTTTGAACCATGTTTGGTCCACTTGTTATCGAGAGCCCTTTTAAACCACGTGATTAAATCTTTTTATTAGACTTCTTCATATTTATTTTATTTGTTAAGTTTTGTGTCAACAAAGTCAAGTATGTGCGTGTTTAAATTTTAAGAAAACAGAAAAACCTATTGCTCCATTATAACTTTTAAAGCACAGAAAACCTATTGCTCCATTATAACTTTTAAAGCAACTTGTATTGTAGACGACATGAAACAATTATTCAGTGATGGTACGTTACCGTTTACATCAAAGTTTAATGTTAAATATTTTACTACAAAAACAAATGTACAAACTTATGACAAGTATTTAAATAGAAAACTGCAAATTTGTCATTTCCTTAGCGTTGTTTTAAATACAGTGAGAAGTAGTGGGATTAAAACTGAACATAATTTTATGTGGCATGTAATTAATCATGTAGCATCATGTTTATGAAAAATAAATCGGTATTTAAAACAATTGCGTCAACTGATGCAACGCCCAATACAACGCTCATAAGGTAAACATAATCAATGCTAAGAACACACGAAAAACCCATGGTCACAAATTTCACTTTGTAAGAATAAAAAAGATGTGCCATGTTTTTTAGGTGTCTAAGAGCAGCTGACAAAGGCAGCGAGGTGCAACAGATGAACTTGTAAATAGTTTTGTACAATTTAGGTAACTTTTAAATATCGCACAGAATATTTTTACAGAAAACCAAAACAAACCTATTTCGTTTTGCCTTTGATAATTTGTGAAAGAAGGAAACTAATAACGGATGTTGTAGCCTTTTTAGATCATGAAACAGGTTGGGCAGGTCACTAAGCCTCAGCAGTGGTGTTTATTTGACTTCCAGTGATGCATGTAACCTCAGTCTGCGTAAGCCACACGCTCGCCTTAATATAGGAGCTTTGCCTAAAGCGTGACGTCACTCCTGGATTTCGTTTTTTTTCGCACAAACCAAGCAGACAAAACTTGGGATTATTTCAGGTGATTTAACAGTAGGTTTAGTGTGAGACGTTTTCGTTACAGATAAGCTGTTCGCCGCGCTGAGATAGTTTTGTTGAGCAGTAAGCTTAGATACGGAATAACCGAATATGTGCTGTTGAGTGTATAATATGCTGTATACTAAATAGAGTGCAATGCAATCGATACAACAGAACCGCAACGTCTGTTTAAGTGGTCAAATTTAGTTGTACTAAAGTGGCAGAAAGGGGGGAAGCAGTTTTAGGTGATGAGCAATGTCACAGTTCTTGTTTGCACTTGCAATCTCTGCTTCATGTAATTGTAATATGATTTAAACTATAACCAACTCATACATGAGCAATTGTGCAACAGAAAACGCATAGTTTAACTACTCTGTCTCTCAAAAATTCCTGTATGGTAACTTCCATTCTGTAGTTAAACTAGTCATGCACTAAAGTATCGAAATTGGCTTTGAACCGAAACCGAATGTTAAGAAGTTTGTAATTTGATTCGTTTGTGACGTCACTCAAGCCCGTACGCTACGCCTTTGACGTAATCACGTGAGTTTTGCTATAAACGGCTGTGCGAATGACTGATCACCTGCTTTCGGGGGAAAAAGATACATAAAGCCGTTGTATGAGTATTGCCAGATAGTAAGGAGGTAACTTTGTCTGCTAGCTTATCTGCGTGTGTACAAATTTAAAAACGTAACAAAACAAACATCAATTTAATTGCTTTTATACAACTTGGTTCAAGATGATTTTGCAACGTGTTGCACTGACGGCGACAAAAGTGGTTGTTATGATTCAATCTTTAAGCATCTCAGTCATGAGAAATTGGACAAACCACAACTACTTCGTCTCTAAAAAATAATTAGTATGTCAGCGCAGTATTAAACTAATAACGCACCAAAGCATCGAGCTCAACAATGCTATCAGGCAAAGTATATGTAAAACTTTGGTATCAGGATGTTCGGTGACCCTTGACCAAAGGTTGTTCATCACCGTTAGGGGATTCACCCGAAATTTTCCTTAGTGAAGCAATCTTTCTTTTAGCAAGTTACTTTTTTTCAAGTTGCTGGCAAAGTTGAGGTTTCTTTCGCAATGTGTTCGAAAATAACGGTATTTTTCGAGAACTTTTTTTTTCAAATAGGTTTCATATCAATAAGCATGAAATTTCAAGCAGATGTTTTAAGCTAATCATATTCACCAACTGTTGACTTCTACATTGTAAAGTGGCCAAGCCTGGATCTGTCAAGTGGATTATTTTGCATTAAATGGAGCGGAATTTTAAAGGAAGATGTATTCCAAATAATGATGTTCAAAACCAGGTTAAAACAGTTTTTATTTATTTATTTGATATTTTGGTTACATTAGCATCTATAACAACAGGGTCACCACATACGAGCTATTTTGTTCTAAAATCGACTAAAGTCTAGTTAGAACATTTTAAACTGAAAATGCTATTCAAACTTTTTTGTCTATTTTTTGGCCCTTTGCCATCCAACAGTTGCTTGCCTATTATATTTCATTTACATGCAATAACCGTATATGCAACTAAATATAAAATATGATGATTTTTTGCTATATTGTTGATATGGTACACTAATTATACATTTTGAATATTAATTTTGTTTATTTATATTGGCATTAGGACAAAAGACATGTTTACCTACAACTAAAAGTTTCTCTGCTTTTGAACAAAAATGTTTCAACTGGTATATCTCAACAAGTTAAAAAAAAATTAAAACAAGTTTTATATTTAGTTTCTGACTAATGTGATCGTAATGCATTCCATTAAATGTCACTATAAAGCTTCGTTAAGGAATAAAACTCCACACATCAAACAGTGTGACATTCAAATACAAAAGGATACATTTAACAAAATTGTATGTGCATGCATAGTTACTTCCCTTTTGTGGACAATTTGCTACCAGCATATTGAAACCTTTACCTGATTCTAGGCATGCCATATATTTTCAAATAAAATCAGCTATTTTTATGGGTCCCCTTCCCATATGGTTTTTGTCTGTATTTTTCTTTTTTCTGTCTAATCCTACTTTGTTATACGCGTTTGATCAAGAAACTTATTCACATTCACACAGATCTTGTTAAAGTATAAAAGCTATAACACGGCAATTTGGTCAGATGTTAGTTCTTGGTCCAAATTTGATCCTTCGAAGGTTGACTGCAAATGCCCTGGCAGTTCAAGCACAAGCCCCCCAACAGGGGCGTTAATAATATAGATTTACATCAATAAAATAGACTGGGAATTGGTGGGTAATTAAAATCTGCGAAATTTTCGGACACCAAGGCGGAGCTTTCAATAGCAAGCCTACCTAATTTTGACGTACGGCAAGCCTACCTAAAAACAAAACTCTAGGTAAAAATGATTTGTTATGTAGTAAGGTTTGAACTAATTGAAATCCAGACAATTTTTTTATCCAAACCAGTCTGATAACCGGAGTTTACTGTATTTCAACGACAGTGGAAAATGTTATGTCCTAATAAACAAATTGTTGTCAGTTTAGTTACATAACAAGACATTTATATTTTAGATACACTATTCACGATTTTAAAGATTCTTACAGGAAACAAACAAGCCAGTATATTTGTATAAAACATGACGTTTCGACAACAAGTTGTGTCATTCTCAAATGAATGAATTTACAAGCTTGTTTGTTTCTTGTAAGCACGTTTAATTTTTTCTTTTATATTTTAGAATCCTTCAACAAGTGGACAACATTTGCCATCTACTAGCATTACTAACCAACCATTCAATCCAAATCGACACCCAGAAATTTTATTAAACTTCCACCAAACTCGAAACCCAAACTTAAGACCATATCTCAACCAAGCTGTTCCTCCACCCCAACAAACAGGTGCAAGGAATCTGTTTAATGCTGTAGCTGTAAGAGGAAATATTTCACATTCTCAGCAATTTCGACATCAGACATCATGGAACACTCATCCCACCTACTCCTATGCAAATCAACAACACTATGCCTCAGTGAATCCAGCCCAAACTTGGACACAACTGGGTCAATCTCAAAACCATCAAAACTTTCTGGTTTATCCAAGTCACATTAGTACTCGACAAATTGCTATCCCACAAAATATTGGACATCATTATCTAAACCAGGTATTTTATCCAGTAAATCATGTTCTTTCAGAAATACATGATGATGTAGCCTGTTTTCATCGGAAAAATAACCGCCTGTTGCTAGTTTAATGACTTACCTTATTTCGGCTGTTGTTTTTTTCAGAATCCTTTAACAAGTGAACCACGATTGGCATCTACCAGCAATCCCAATCAACCATTCAATCCATGTCAACAGCCAGAAGTTTTATTGAACTTCCACCAACCTCGAAACCTATTCAACAGTCCATATCCAAACCGAGCTATTTCTTCACCACAACAAACAGGTGCAAGGAATCAATTCGATGTTGCAGCTGTAAGAGGAAGTATTTTACATTCTCAGCAATTTCAACATCAGATATCATGGAACACTTGTCCCACCCGCTTCTATGCAGACCAACAATACTATGCTGCTTTAAGTCAAGCTCAGGTTCAGACACAACCTCATGCCAATCAACAAGGGCTTTACCATCAACTTGATAATGCTCAGATTAATGTTGAGCAAAACTTTCCAATTGATTTATGTACTAGACAAACTCGGCCTGCACAACCAGCAACAACACGAAATTTGTTCGAGTATCAAAGTCAACAACAAGCTCCACAGCATTTTCAAGCAGGTAAGATTGGTAATGAAACACATGATGTTTGTGTTAATGTAACTCAACATGCTATAACACTATGTACTTGAATTTTTACTTTCCACAATCCATAGCTGTTTAGTTAGTGCACTTGCTTCCAGGAAGTTTAATAATTAAACCATAAACAAAAAACATTGAATAACCTGCCAGGGTGGTGTAAAATTATTCTAATGCCGGTTTGTTTGGTACAAATGCCCTTCGGTACAAATAAATGTACACTGAAACTTGTCTTTTTGAAGTTAGACATATCTGCGATTTTTTGTTGCCGGTTCGTGGAATTTTTTACATTTTTTCCGGTCCCGCGGAGTAGAAAGGTTGGGAACCACTGGTTTAAGGCACCTGTTCTAATCCAACGCTGCTCTGCCTGCAATAGTTTGGAAAGTATTTGTCCTCTAGTTTTTTTTAAAAAACTAAAAAAAAAACTAAACCATATTAAAACTCTTAAAACATCTGGCAAAATGTTGTTGTTAACCTCATCATGAATGTATTGTTAAGCACAAAACATAACTTGGTTGTTGAACTTATATTATGGGTCCCCTTCCCTGAAGAGGACGCATCTTGATTTCACTATGTTTTTTTTTCTTTTTTCTCCGGTGAAGTTTGTCCATCCACTTTTGGCATGAAATCTTTGATGAATTTGGATGAAACTGGATGTTTTCTTTAAAAAACTAAAAAAAAAACTAAACCATATTAAAACTCTTAAAACATCCGGCAAAATGTTGTTGTTAACCTCATCATGAATGTATTGTTAAGCACAAAACATAACTTGGTTGTTGAACTTATATTATGGGTCCCCTTCCCTGAAGAGGACGCATCTTGATTTCACTATGTTTTTTTTTCTTTTTTCTCCGGTGAAGTTTGTCCATCCACTTTTGGCATGAAATCTTTGATGAATTTGGATGAAACTGGATGTTTTCTTTAAAAAACTAAAAAAAAACTAAACCATATTAAAACTCTTAAAACATCCGGCAAAATGTTGTTGTTAACCTCATCATGAATGTATTGTTAAGCACAAAACATAACTTGGTTGTTGAACTTATATTATGGGTCCCCTTCCCTGAAGAGGACGCATCTTGATTTCACTATGTTTTTTTTTCTTTTTTCTCCGGTGAAGTTTGTCCATCCACTTTTGGCATGAAATCTTTGATGAATTTGGATGAAACTGGATGTTTTCTTTAAAAAACTAAAAAAAAAACTAAACCATATTAAAACTCTTAAAACATCCGGCAAAATGTTGTTGTTAACCTCATCATGAATGTATTGTTAAGCACAAAACATAACTTGGTTGTTGAACTTATATTATGGGTCCCCTTCCCTGAAGAGGACGCATCTTGATTTCACTATGTTTTTTTTTCTTTTTTCTCCGGTGAAGTTTGTCCATCCACTTTTGGCATGAAATCTTTGATGAATTTGGATGAAACTGGATGTTTTCTTTAAAAAACTAAAAAAAAACTAAACCATATTAAAACTCTTAAAACATCCGGCAAAATGTTGTTGTTAACCTCATCATGAATGTATTGTTAAGCACAAAACATAACTTGGTTGTTGAACTTATATTATGGGTCCCCTTCCCTGAAGAGGACGCATCTTGATTTCACTATGTTTTTTTTTTCTTTTTTCGCCGGTGAAGTTTGTCCATCCACTTTTGGCATGAAATCTTTGATGAATTTGGATGAAACTTTTACAGATAGTAGATATATTTATGCAGATGTGCCGTTTTTGTATGTTGCTGCGCACCGGTGGTACTAAATACCGCATGTGGCCGCATGCGGTCACATGCGGTATTTAGTGCCACCCGCTGCGCACCACAAACGAAAGATTTCTGTGGTAGAATGGTATAATAAAGGCAGCAGAACATATGCTACTTGTGTTTGTGCATTACTAGGTGGGCGTTTTTGCACATGCCAGTTAGAGGGGTGCTAACAGCTTTATGACGTCAGAAGCGTTGATGAATGTTGCTTATAGCACCTCTAGTGACCAGAATTTTAAACATTGGCCGATTTGGATAAAAACTTACATGACTGTTGATTGGGTCATTGTGATTTAATATTTCATGCGTTTGGGTGTTGAACCCCATCAGTTACCCTACTAACCCCCAAAATGGGTCAGTTTTTTAAACGGTGTGGGAATTAGATGAAATTTTGACAGCTTGTAGAATTTGTTATTTATAGGTGTCAATTGTTGTGTTTAACCCTGCTAGAGGGGTATCTAGCCCCCTACAATGGGTGAATTTTTTAAACATTGGATGAAATTTAGACAGCTTATAGAGTGTGCTATTTATAGTTGTTGTTTGTTATGTTCAACCCTGTCCCCCCAACATTTACCCTACTAGCCCCCCAAAAAGGTTATTTTTTAAACAATGTCAGAATTAAATGAAATTCAGATAGCTTGTAGAGTGTCCCATTTATAGGTGTAGAATGTTGTGTTTTACCCTGTAGCTCTATCATTTACTCCACTAGCCCCCTACCATCATGTGAAATTTGCCATTAATAGGAGCCGATTATTGTGTTTTAGCCTATTTTCCACTATTTAACACTTTTTTCTCAGATAGACCATAAAATAGAAGAACCTTCAAAAATGTATTAATGGAATGAGTTTAAATAGTTTGTACTCCTTACAATATATTTATTTATGTAAAGTACCGATCACTGTGTTTGACCTAGCAATACCAAACTTTCTCATTGTTATCTCTTGAAATGCATTATTTACGACTTTGCATGTGTGGGGGACCCATGAGTTTTTGCTTGCAGAAACATCCAAGGTTATAAAAGACAGTGGTTGATATGGAATCCATATATAAATAAAAGTAGAAAATGTTTAAAGTAGGTTATAGTGTATATGCAAGGGAAATATGTGCTAAGCCACCCTTCTAGTTTCATTTAAACTGCATAAAATGTAATTTATTTGTTTATTGCCCATTTGGGCACTATATGCAAGATATCACTGTAGTTCAACTTAAATGTATTGCAAAAAACAGTTAAGAGTGATTTGTTGCATCTGTGCCAATTTGTCAGTGCGTCTGATGCTATCAGAATGTCTAGCTAAATTAGCTACTGTTTTTTTCTGAAGGGTGTAGGACACAAAGAGGGCAACTAAAGCAATATCATTTTAGGCAAAGTTGATGGCAAGACAAGATATATATTATAATATAGAATTCAAATTGTTTGTACTGTCTGTCTGTGTGAGGAATTTAGTTGAATACATCAAATCTTTTTACAAACCTGTCCTTAATGCAAACATGAACACACATCTTCAGTACCATTACTAACTTAAATATACACAGGTGTGAAAACCTATTGGTTTCCGTTTGCACAAATAATGAAGATAATACCTTACTTAATTTCGGGCCCTTTTTGTATTAAGCATTTTTTAAATACTTGCAAGTTTAGCAAATAATATATGTGGATAGCCATGGAATAAGATTTAGTATGTGCATATATATCAGCAGTCAGCACATGTGGGAAAGTCACCTATCTGGTGTTTAGTGATACAGTGATTGTAGATTTCCAGTTGTCGGGCATTAGTAATCATATGCATTTATAATTCCAGTACTTTAACAATGTTTCTAATTGTTAAAATTTTACAGAGCATTCAGTTCATTCACAGTTGACTGGGAATGTTTTCCGCAACTGTAACTTCAACACAGCTGGACGTGACATAAGTAAGTTGTTTTTGAGGATCCCATTCCCTGTAGGAGACACATCCTTTTTTTATATCTATTTTTTGTGTCTATCTCTGGTTCCTGTGTGGTTAAAAATGATTGCTTCAAACTTGTTTAAATGTACGTACACAAATGTTAGTTAGTTGTGCAGTTGATCTTCCTAAAGTTGGGATAACCCAGCGGTTCAAACACAGACCTTTAAAGCGTAACACATTTTGGTATATGTCATGAAAAATACAAAAGCCACAATAAATAGTCATTGTCAGTTTACCGTATGATGAAAGGTCACTGAAGGTCAACTTATATGTATTGTGGAACATGGTTAAGAATGTGAGAGGCTGTTACAGATCAATGTTATGTATGTTTTCTGAAACAAAGGTAGTTAAAAGCAATTATTATATTATGTAATAATGGATCTTCTGGGAAAAGTTTAAACTGTTTAAAACTGACTTTGGACAGCTATCTTGAGGTTAAACTAGAGATTAAATTCTCAGGGGATTGGGGGTATTTTCCAGTTCTGTTTTGCTACTTTTGTAAATATACGAAAATGTAATGTAAAAAAAAAACTGTTTAAGTTTGGGTTAATATTTTCTACTAATTTATTCTTTAGAATCTAACAATAATTACATTATGTTACCATTACCTTTTCACATTAACACAGGTGTGGGGACCCATTCATTTTTGCTTACAAAAACTTTCATATTTGTAGGTAGGTTAATTTGTGTGTTTGGTGAGTTGTGTGTAATTTTGAAAAGCCACCTTGCTAGTTCTAGATGTGTTTTTTTCTAGACACAAACTAGTTAAGTGTGATACAATATTTAATAAAATGCCATACTTTTCCCATGAAAACAGTGTCACATAAAACTAAGCTTTGATTTTGTGATGAACAAAATTCATTTCAAAAATTAAGAATTGTAGAAATGAAAATGCATGACTTATGTTATTTGTAAATTACAAACACAATTCACATGTTGTTATTACAAAAAAGAAATTGAAGTTAACTACATGTTAACTTAAATTGATGTTAGTTTGGAAAATGGGTATGGATCAATAAAGAAAATGCTTTAAGTCGACTCTAACAAAATGAAATGGACAAACAAAATGTTAAAATTTCAAAAACAAAGCCAGCAAATTTTGAAATTTGCCAGCTGTTCTCATTATGAGTAAACACCCTGAACAGATATATTACTTATTACCCTTTATTTTCTGCAACTCCCCCAAGCCATTTTGTTTGAAAAGTTTCATGTTTGGATAAAACTTCCACAAATGATAGATATAGTAAAAAATGTGTTTTTGTTTGACTTTACAACCTGGCAGTTACTCTTTTAGCCACTAAAGCGTTAAATGTTTTTTTGAGCTTATTGCGAAATGCACACTACAAATAGTTTAGTTTTGCTTGAGTCGAATGATTGGGGGTCTGGGCCAAATTAAAATAAATTTAAAATTGTGGTAATGTGGAATTAACTCCTTTAATTAGGTCATTGAAGCTTTAGTTTTGTGAGTTAGTTCAAGTTCTTAGCAAAGGCTGAACATGCAAGATTTGTAACTTTTGTCCACTGGTTCATATGCCCACACATAAATTCTGTACAGTGTTTGTTTTAGCTAACACATCTTTTGTAATTAACAGACAATTTTCCTTTTGCAGATTACACCAACACCTCAGAAAAGCACTTTGCTACTAAGGAAGCAAAAGGTAAACTATATTTCTGTGCAATTTTGGCTAACCTTTTTGAGATTAAAGAATAAAATATATTTCAGAACTAGCTGATTGGTATAGTATTGAACTTCTATTTAGATTAACTTTTTTCTTAAGCGATTGTACAACTAGGGCGTTTTGCTGGTTGTTTTTCAGCCATATCAGCGCAGTGATTACCCTTGATATGGGCCCCCTTCCTCCAACAAGGCTTATTAAATGTTCTGTGTTAAGTTTATTTAATAAAACAGAATGACCCTGCAGGCCAAAATGACAGAAAATGCAATGTGGTTTAAAACAAATGCAGTGGTTAAAAACACTGATGGTTACAGTAAACCATAGAGTGTGTGAACTTTTACTTCTACATTGCACATCTATCATTTGTCCCATGACATCTCAGTATTATCATTCTCAACCTGTTTTATTAACATAATACATACTTTTTACCAAAAATGTCATACAGAATACTTACAGCAGTCTCAGAAAACTTATTTCTTTTTTTTTTACTTTTTTTAGTACTGTATTCCTCCCTTTTCATCTTGTTCACTTTTAGTTTATTATGGCTTCCCTTCCCTGAATGGACACATACCATTTGTGTCATATTTTTTTTCAGTTTGTTATGCGCAATTGATTGAAAAAGACTGCTTCAAATTTACGTTAGTTATTTATCCAAAGTTG
This sequence comes from Phallusia mammillata, assembly GCF_965637545.1. Taxonomy (NCBI): domain Eukaryota; kingdom Metazoa; phylum Chordata; class Ascidiacea; order Phlebobranchia; family Ascidiidae; genus Phallusia; species Phallusia mammillata. The sequence continues at coordinate 34,362,668 of NC_137252.1, read as the reverse complement.
ATCCTCCCAAAGTTTGACCTTGAATGACCCTCAAATGTAATTGTAAACTGTGTCAAAAGGTCATTGAATGGTCATTCTGTACCATTAAAGATTCCTACAGGTGAATGGTATTCGTTTTGTAAAACAAAGTTAATTGAAAAATAATTTGTTATGTAGCCTATACCTTTGGAGCAAATGTCTTCATAATTTGTAGTGTCACAAACACAACTGTTAAGGATTTTAGGAAAGTTTGTGTATAAAAACTGACCTTTGACAGCAATATTGGAAGAATTTTTTCTGTTTGTTTGTACTACTTTTGTAATTAAATGACCATAATGATGCAAAACAATAATTTAGACAAAACTTTTTAGGTTTGGTTAATGGTTTCTAATAATTTTTCATAAAGAATCTAAAAACAATAGCACCTTTTTTATGCCAGAGTAACTAATTTGCATTAACTAGTTTTTAGGGAACCCATTTGTTGTTACTTGCAAAAACAATTATATGTGATGTTAAGTGATGGGTGTAGTAAATCATCAAATTTGATATAGAGCATCTAAAATAAAAGTGTATGGAAACACCACCTTTCTAGTGTATTATTTGCAATCCCACCCATATCTATTCTTCAGGCAACTATTACAATTGTAAAAACAGCCAAAGATTTTAGTCCATCTTTTGGTGTATTGTGCTATTGCTACAGTAGTTCTATGTTTCCATGTCGCGTTTGGACTTTTTGTCCATGTTTTGAATTTAAGTTGTAGCACTATTTATGTTATGTTACATTATAACATTTATTAAAGCATGGGCACAATTTTTTGCTGTTTTGTACATGTAACAAGGCTACAAGCTGGTAGTTTCATTTTATATATTCTATATCCTATCTACCGATTTACTATGCACATTTTTTGATCAACTCGCATGTTTTTTTGCAAGCATAAACAAATGGGTCCCCACAAACGTGTTTATTTAAATTAGTTACTTATGGTATAAAATGATAAAAAAACTTGTGCGCACATTGTGTGAAAAACAACTCCTCTCTCTACCCAAAAGGCTTCTTTTTCCAGTAAATGCCGATGCTGATATTTGCCCACACTTTAAAAAAATAATTTCCAGAAAAAATAATTGAATATTTTTTCTCTGTTTTTGCATGCAATGATCAAACAAAATTATCTGTGTTTAGTTTTCATAAATCTTCACAAATTAAAGTGCCATTTAATTGCTTAGTAATCATCTTTTTGAAAAGTTTATGCAAAAATGTGTGTAGTTTTTACGAATGTGCAGGTTCCAAAATGTGCTAGGAAAATGTAGTTTTACTGATTTTTAACAAAAATACACTACCCCAACCCTAACAGCCCAAACCACCAGCAATTTTGGAGATATGCCTTTTTAAATGGGTATTTGTGCCCACATTTTTAAAATTTTCCTCTGCACATTTTAGCAGTTGCACATTGTTAAAAACATTGTCAAAAACATTGTGCAAATATTTACTACAGCCCTTTTGGCTTTTAACTTATAGCCTAATTTCCATGAATTTTGATTGCAGATGCTGCTATTAAACAGCACCAAGAGGAGCACATGAAGAACTTACCAAAAAGTGTGGTGCTTTATGATGAAAAACTGAAACCAAACCAACTACCTGATGTACATCCAGGAATGCATGAGTATGAGGCGTATCAGGGACTATGGTGTCCTGTGGGAACAGAGGAATTCATACCATCCACCAGAGAGAAACTTTCCTCCCCTGCAAACCAACAGGCTGTTTCCTTCAACACAATTTTAAACCTAACTTACCAAAACAGGTTTGTTGCATTAGTTGGACCACCAGGTTCAGGAAAAACTACTCTTTCCAAACAATTAGCAAAGTTAAGTCAACCAAATCTATCTGCCAAGTTTCTACTTAAGTTCATGGATTTAAGTTATGATAAACCTCTAACATGCAAACAACTTTTTGTGGACTGTCTTTGTCCTGGGTTGGATGACAAAACAAAAGAATGTGCATTTCAATGGATGATAGAACACCAAGATAGCTGTGTATTTGTTCTCGACGGGTATGACCAGGCTTTGTGGACACTTCAAAACATGGCACCAGTAAATGCCTCTTATGATACACCTTTATATATTGATCAGTTAGTAGCAAATCTTTGTGGCAAGAAATTTTTCCAAGAATCTTTGCTCATTTTTACATCGCGCCCCCACAGTATTCTTAAAATCCCATCACAGCTTCGTCCCAATGTCACCATTCATGTTGATGACCTCTCAACTGAAGACATGGAAAAGCTGTTCTGTGCTTTGGCGGGTGACAGAAATGATGAATTGTGGAAGATGGTATCCACAAAAACACCACAACTATTTAGCCTTTGCCACAATCCTTTATTACTGCAGTTAATTGTTTTTGCTCTTTCACATCAAAGTTTAAACAAAGCAAAAGCATTACATACAATCACAGAGGTGTTCGAAGTTGTATTAGAGCATCTAAGACGCTCTAAACATGCACGAGGCAACTTAGACATCACCGAGTTATGGGAGCCACTTGGTAAAATGGCCTATGAAGGCATGCAGGAGAAAACAGTTATTTTCACCAGGAAAAATCTTGGGAATCTTGATGCTTCTATTGTCCAAGATGTCATCATCGCCTTTGCAAAATTTGAACATTATTTTTCGAATCCACGACTATTTGATGGTGACCAGCGATTTTACTTCTCACATCAGATGTTACAGGAGGTGTTTGCAGCCAAATACATCTCTGAGTTCATGTCAGATGAAGAATTTTGCAGAATCATTCCTATAGTGGCCAAGGGAGGCCATTGGTCGATGGTTCGGCGATTTTTATGTGGTCTCATGCTTGGAGTCAAAGACGAAAAAGGTGCGTTGACCAACTTGAAAATGGAATAACTTATTAATCAATATACTGTGATTGGCACTTCTTAGTTTATCGTTCATCACTCATTTTAAAGTCAAACTTTAGTAGCTATTTTTTCAATGACATGTATTAATGTGTTTATATAACAGATGTGCAATCGCCATCATGCAAACCTGCTTCACCCTCAGTTCAGCACACAGAAAAACCTGCAAACAGGCAAGGTGTGAACAACTGTATGCAGGCCTTGGCAGTTCATTTTTGAAATTTTTATATTTAGATTTAATTCTGTTTGTTTATGTTTTCACGTTTTTTTGGCTTGAATTGTTGTATAACAAAACATGCATGGGAATTTGCATCAGTATGAATGTTTAAAACCTAAATATAATGCTTACTATTTTGGAAATCTTTCAACAATATTTAAATTTATTTCCTAACTCTTTTTAAAAATTGACCTACTTTTATTATATATTGACAGGTAAAGCTTTACAATTTGCTGGTCCCAGTAGATCGATGGAAAGATTCCCTCCAGTGCTGCAACAACCAGCAGGTAATCCTTTGTAGATTGTTTTATTTCTTTGTGTTCAAATATATTTTCTCTATTTGGGGGCAGAACTGCACTGTTTTTAACAAAAGAGTTGTCAGAGCTTTTATTATGGGTTCCCTTCCCTAAAATCTGTAGATCAAAATGTATGGTGAACTACTACAAAACATTTTTATGTGGAAATAAATGTCTTTATGTGTGTCATGGTTTTCATTGATTGCTGTGTTTAACCCTATGCCATGATTACTTACACCCAGGGTATCTAAAGTTTTCAACTGAGGGGCACATTAGAGGCTTTTAAAAGCTTTGCAAACTAGGTTTGGGGAAATTACCTGGATAGGCTACAAAGGTTGAGATCAGTGTTTTAAGTTGCAAAACATCGCTTAGTTATTAGTCCCCTTTTCTGAAGGGTGCAATTATTGATTTAACTCTATTTTTTTTCTTTTGTTACTCAAGTTTGTCCACCTTGTTTTGCCATGAAATGTTTAAACTTACACAGAGGGTAGATATAGTTCTGCAGATGTTTTACCTGCTTCATTGGTCTTGATAACTCCAGTATTTACCTCGCTTGTATAATTTGGACATCAAATAGCATCATTATTTCTGCAGACTTTTTGCCCTGTTTAAACTTATAGCACCAAAACGAATCATACTTATTTCGTCAAATGCATTATTAACAACTTTGCATGTGTGTCGGGACCTATGAGTTTCTGCTAAGGTTAAAAAAGTGGTTAATATGGAATCGATTATAAAATAAGTGTAGGATATAAATTAAAAAAATAAGTCACAGTGTATGTGCAATGGCAAAATGAGCTAAGCCACCCTTAGTTTACTACTGAACCATGCAATGAATTAGGCTTCTTTATGTATAACTTTGGAAAAGCATGGTTTGGAACACTTGTATCCTAATCTTTTATCCGATCATGACAAGCTGTACTTTAAAGACTCCTGATTTACCCTATTACTTCCATGAAGTGAAATTTTGACAGTTGTACAGTATGTTGCAGTATGGCCCACACTTCTTTCCGCTATAAAATTGATTACACATTAAAAAACTGTAGTAATTATAGTCAGATTGTGCAACATACCAATGTGGTGTGTTAATTGTTTTTTTTTATGCTGCCCTAACAGAATCTCCACTAGTCCCCCCAGACAAACTCAAATCTCTATTCTACAGTATGTTTTGCTTACCAGTGATCTGATTGCTTTGTTTAAATGGCACTTGGGAATACAGATTTTTGATAAATTATTATCATGTTACATAACCCATAGAATATTATAACAGGTATGACTCCACAATTGATTGATGCCAACAGTTTAATGTACAGATTTATTCCAAGACAAGAAATACATCAACCAGTAGCAGGTAGAATGGTTGCTTTTATAAACAATTTATTTTCTTTTATGATTTTCTCGTTATGGGTAAACTGCTCTTTAAGAGCATTAACAACTATTGCTATATTTTTATGTGAAGATGAGTTAGGAACACTATATACGGATCTGTTCATAAGTTTAATGGTGAAAGTAACGGCCCAAATAGACGTTAAAAGCGACCTGCTTTATTGTTCAAACGTTTCGGCAAATGCTCATGCCATCATCAGTGATATGAAGGCCACATCAATTGCACCCATTTATATACACTTGCCGAAACGTTTGAACAATAAAGCATGTCGCTTTTAACGTCTATTTGGGCCGTTATTTTCACCATTAAAGATGAGTTTGGTCTTGTGGTTTTGGTCATTGTGATGTATTGATTTGTTTGAGCTTTTACCTTAATTACTTATTGTACTTTTTTAACAACAAAATTAGGTCAGTCTTAAAGATATTTGTTTCTTATGCTTAACCAGGTTTTCAATTTTTGCTGCATATTGACAGGTATGACTTCACAACATGCTGGTCCAAGTAGTTCGATGTACAGATTTCCTCAAGCAGTGCAGCAACTAGCAGGTATTTGAAATCTTTCATGGACAGAATTGAGTTGTCAGAGCTTTTGGTTTCAATGTATCAAATTCAATCCTACTACACAACACAATTTAAAACTTCTGATGTAGATATAAATGTATTTTAGGTTTGCCGTTTTTGTGCTGTGAAAGCTGTGTTTACCTTGCAACTCTATCAATTACACTACTAACTCACTGAAATGAAATTTGGACAGTTTAAGCAGCATGTTATTTAGTGTTTTGACTACTGTTTTGTTGCTATGGATTCAGTTATCCTTCCATTCCTGTAAAATAGATAAATTGTGAACATTGTGAAAAGAGCCTTTAATGTTAGATAGTTTGTAAAACATGCTAGACTAGTTCCTTTGTTCCTCTGCTCCAAAATAATCATCACTGGTCCAGTATGTCAGATTGAATTATCAGTATATTTCACCTAGTGTATTAAATCCTTTCGTCGCAGGGGTCACAGATTTGAGATCAAGCGACTATTTTGTCATGTAACATTACCTATTGGATATATTGACAGGTATAACTCCTCAGTTTGTCTGTTCCAACTATTCAATGTATGGATTTAGTCCAACACAAACAATACATCAACACTTAGCAGGTATTGTGACTGCTTTGTTACCCACTTCATTTTTAATAAATTGCTCTATGGTTTTTTCCTTTCTTTCCAGGGAAGATTTGCTCCCTGTGACCATTTAAAACTATTGCTAAAAATTTTGTTTTCCACAAACAGTAAAATAAACATTTCCAATAGTATTTTAATGTAATTATGAGCAAAGTTTGGATTGTCACAGTTACAGAAGAATTAAGATCGATTTGTTGTATCTGTCTCACAACATGGCTTCCTAATGTTAAAACGCAATAAACCCTGGAAACAATGCATAGGTAATATTATAAAATTTCCCGTTTGGGTATTTTTTTGCAGATAATTCATTTGAAAGTTTGTATGGAGGAGCTAGTGCACAAAAATTAGGTATGTTTATGATGTTGTAGACACTTCTTAATTTGTTGGATTGTAATGGTTTGTCATCGCACAATACTTTACAAACGGTTAACCACTGAAGATTTAGTACAACCGTCTGCGAGACTCTACCTCACAAAGGGTTTTGTAATGTTAAACACGCCCCACTCTTTCCCTAACTATGACTATGCTGCTATGAACGTGATGCAATATTGTCACGACAGCCATAAAGTTGTTTCACAATTAATAATTACCAGGAATGAAACCTGCTTTATAATAACATTCCAAAACTTTGCTGACATACACAGGAAGTAAATTTAAGTTACAAGCTAAAAGTATCAGTTTACGCAATTGAAACTGACTAAACAAACTAAAACAACTATCAAGCAGGAATAACCGCGAATATTTATAGAACGCTAAAAGTTGAAGGCACTATTGGTAGATGACAACCAAACGCCTAAGTGCTGCTACACCGGATTATAAAGCGTTATGTAAGGGTGGTATAACACTTAACGACGATCATAGAAAACACTTGGCTTGTGGCCTAACATGCAAGAGGAACAAATTACCGAAATCGACAATAAAATCACTTTATTCAACCTTTTGTGTAGCAAATGAAGTAAACAACCGTTGCGCATAGCACGTGAAGTTATAACAGCCAGTAAATCGTATGTGCGACCTGCCGCACTGTCACGGTACTTTCACACAGTTTTTCATCATACCCACACCACACATAACGCTCCACCGTTTCTCCGTCTTCCGTTTTGTTTGTATTTGCATCCCAGTTTTTTGCAGGAAAAAGTTTTAAGGTTTTTTTTCATTTCTGCGGGCAAGGTGGACATGTTTCGCAAAAAACTTATCATATATATGCAAGCCGGCATGGATCGACATGAATTATTATGTTAGAATGTGTTTGGTTTATTTTTAAACACACCCATTCACAAATACACGTTTTCATATAAAACAGAATATTATTACTATTATTTTCAAAAAAGGCAGTT